>NC_028643.1:9496120-9537458 GCF_001406875.1 Solanum pennellii | reverse complement strand
GGGGGGGGGGGGGTAGTATACTAGTCATAATACACTCTAAATTTATTTTTTGAGGTCCATGTTTTTAAACTTAGCAATATGCTTGTTATTTTACAAAAACACACATGACTAATTGTTGTTGTCCAATAGGTTTTATGAAATAAACCACAAATGATAGAAGTAGGGTCGACGTGGAGCTGAGCCGAACTGAGCTCAACTAAGCTTGTTATAGTATTGAGTTGAGTTAAGCTCAACTTGAGCCCATCAAATTTTAACAAGATATAACTATACTCGAGATGAGTAGAGCTCGAGTCAACGTTTTTCATGTTTTATTTGGCATAGTGTTATACCATTTTTAAGAAGAGGGAAAGAGTTAAATATGTCATTAAACTTTCAAAAGAGCATCATTTATGCCATCAGTTAAAAGTTTGGCTCATTTATGTCATTACTGTTAAAGAAAAGGCTCATTTATGCCATTATTTTTTAACAATTGTTTTGTAAAACCATTTTACGTGGCCAATTATAATTCGGCCACGTCATCAATTTTTTAATTAAAAAAATCAAAAAAAATTAATTCAATTATTATTCAGAATTTTGATTTTCTTTAATTAAAAAATTGATGACGTGACCAATTATAATTCGACCATGTCATCAATTTTTTTAATAAGAAAATTAATTCAATTTTTTTTTCAGAATTATGATTTTTTTTATTAAAAAAATTGATGACGTGATCAAGTTACAATTGGCCACGTGTCAAAAATAATTTTGCAAAACCATTGTTAAAAAATAATGGCATGAATGAGTCTTTTCTTTAACGGTAATGGCATAAATGAGTCAAACTTTTAACTGATGACATAAATTAGCCTTTTCTGAAAGTTCAATCGCATATTTGAGCTTTTTCCCTTAAAAAGATTGTTGTAGGAATATTAAGAGGAATGAACAACAAGATGTGTACCTTGTAATTCACAGTGAAAGTCGTCAATCTGCTTTTTTGACAGGTTGGTGCTCAGGTCTATCATTAAATCACTAGGAAACAAAGATTTTGTTCACAAACTAGAAGTCTGTTTTTGTGTGTTGATAAATCTGTCTGAGAAACTCAATACTTTTGTTTCTACACTGAATGATTGGTTTTTGATTTTCTGTTTCACATGTTTTCCTCTCTCTTTTCACGTTTAACGTTTCACTTCTCACGTCTAACATCTCATAAAACTGCTCCCACTAGGAGTCTTTTATAGAGGAGTTGAATAGTTACATTGTAACTGTTCTGTCTTATCCTTTAAAGGATTTATCCTAATTAATTAATTAACTAATTAATTGGATAAGAAATTAAAACAGATTGGGTCGGTCGGTCGGGTCGATCCACATGGGCGACCCACGACCCAAAACTTCCATCTCCCACTTCGCACATGGTGGACAAGACCCAAGTCAAAATTATATCAATCAGACACACAATTCATACGACAAAAAGTTCGTACGACCTGTGAGCATGAAGAGCTTATCTTTAAGGTTTTACAAGCCCTATGTATGAATTCAATAACATGTGGAAAGAATTCACTACTTTTAAAGGACACTATTACTCAAAATACCCCTTACGTCATTCACTACTTCAGTAGTTACTTATTCGTTTCCTCAACCTCTTAAAGAGATGAACTCGAGTTCATGTTTAACTTTATATACACAACTACACTTGAGTGTAGTAGCCGGCTTATGTATATAAGTTAAATTGTTCATTTAATTGTCTTCCCTTATACTCGAATCTATCTGTCCATTTCAACTGCTTTCTAGATGATATGCTCAAACTTACTTCTCAAATAAGAAGTAAAGCGGTCGTATCAAGTAAAGAACCCAACTAATGAGGTTGAGATCATTCCCACGAGGAAAATAGTTCAGACTTAACTTCAATCTATTATTACTACTATTTAGTCAATTATTTCCTTGGAAAGCAAAGACAATAAAAGAAGGATTTTTATTTCTAAATGAATGAAAATAATTAGCTAAATCAAAGTAGACCACTAACAGATTCAAATATTGGAGTTTAATCAGTTAATAAAAGTAACTAGGGTTTACGTGTTCCCCACAGGTTCCTAACTTGATAATTCTAACTATAACAATTCTTTCCTAGTATCTTGCATGTAAAGTGATAAGTTATGTATTTGTAAATCCTTGGTCCGACATCTAGAAAATTTCGCTCCGCACCTTTGTCCGGCTACGTGTGTTGCTATACTAATCCTTACCTTTACCTCATATTAAGCATCGTATTCGATATTTGACTAAGTTATTACCTCGTACCAATCAATACTAGCCCATTAGATAGTTTACACTAAATCTATGTTGATAATTCTTTTCCTATTATCTACCTCCTTGGTCCGGCAAGTAGCATTAAGGCGAGTTCCAACGTTGGTCATTCGTTAAAAAGACTTCTAAGCGAGATAATTATCCATACATGCAAGACACTATTCTAAAATTGTTATTTTAGTTAGGTTTTACCTCATAATTCGCCTATGGTTCCCACAACCCTAGTTATGGAGTTTAGTTACCCATAGTCATATTCACAATATTCAAATATGTAATATAAGAATTCATGCACTTACTTTAATGAGAAAGAATAAAATCCAGAAGTTCACTTGATTAATCAACAAAATCACCAACAATCAATTACTGAAATTAATTGAAGACTAAAGATTTTCCAAAAGTGTAATAATAATCACCAAGTCTAATCCACAAAAGAGCTAAAATAACCAAGAGTCTAACTATAAGAGAGTCTAATCACCAAAGAGTCTAACCACCAACGAGTCTAACTATAAGAGAGTCTAATCACCAAAGAGTCTAACCACCAAAGAGTCTAACCCCAAAAATGAGGTTTTTCGAACTATTTATTAAAAAAAATAAAAACCTAATTAAAGAAGGACTCTATTTGCTGGAAATTTGTCAAAACGCGGCTGGGTCGACAGACCTCGCGACGGGTCGTCGTGGTCACGATGGGCCGTCATGGACTCCGTCGTCCCATACTTTGCAAATTCTTCTGCTGCTCTCTTCATTATCTTCGACGGCAGGTATGACGGATCGTCACAGGCACAACGGTCGATCGAGGGTCTCCGTTCCATAACACTTGAACTCTTAGAATTAGGGTAGTGGGACTACTTCTCTGATCTTCATGACGAACCAGCAGGACAAGCCGTCATGGCTACGATGGTCCGTCACGCACTCCGTAACCCCACACTTGGTCAGACTTCCCCATCTTCCTTCAGCATCTTCACTACGATGCCACCTACGTACCATCACGGGCAAGACGGACCGTCACAAGCTCCGTAGGTGGTACTTTTCTGCATTTGCTCAAAAACCTCCGCATTCATCTTTTAGACAGATTTCCTGCAAATAAAGAGAAACTTACATAAAAATTAATACAAAAAGGCTTTTGGAAACACACTAAACTTAAGGAAAAAGCATTAAAAATACCGTGAAACCACGGTATATCACTAGACATGAACTGCATTGCCAAATCACTCATGGCTATTAGTAACATGCTAAAGTAGAAACACTGATTGAAACTTCAAGAAACAGCAAAAGATCAAAGGGCATTTCATTGAAAAGTTAATTTAAATTTTCTGGATCTCACACAATGAAGAAGCAGGAAATATTCTTTCGTTGACCCATTGATCGCTAGACACATGTGGTATAAAACACATGCTACAATGTTTACACCTTAAATAGGTAAATAGGTGTATGTGTCTCATTCTATTGATTATTCAACATCGTACAAACCTTGGTCTAAACATCTCCAGATGTTTAGCCCTAGTTTCTCTCTTCGGTGATCTTTAAACTCATTTCTTGGAGAAACTTTTGTCTGGACCATAAAAACAAGTCATAGAATGGTGGAGAAATTCATCTATTCACGTTCCCCGACGTAAGAGGCGATTGCTCGTGTGATAGATCCAATCTTGCAACTTGTTCGACATATTATATATCTTACATATTATCACACACATGCTACATTTGAACATAAAATCAACAGTTTTATATAAAATAGAATATAATAACAATCAAGTCAGTTTACAATATTGAAATATCATCATACTCTACGTAAACCTAGAGCCTTACCATGTTTTTCAAACAAGTCTCTAGAGATGACCTTTTGAAAAAAATCGAACAATTCCACTTGCCACTACTTCTCTCACAAAGTTATCCTTGATATCAATGAGATTGGTTCTTCTGTGATACTTAGGATCCTTTATGTACACAATAGTTGCTTGAGTATCATAATGTTGTAATATTGGACCCTCAGAGTTCTTTATAATATTCAAATCTTCGAAGAATCTCTTTCATCAAATAACTTTTTGTAATGCAGAGACACATGCCACAAATTCAGATTCTATGGTTGAAAGTGTTGTGCAAGTTTGCTTCCTACTTTTCCATGAAATAGTACCACCATTTAGTAATAAATCAAAAACGGATATTTATATTTTATCATCTCGATCACCAGCCCAATCCTCATCTGTATAACCTTTAATGAATAAATCAAATCCACTATAACATAGTGTATGATCTACAGTTCTCTTCAGATATCGAAATATTCTCTTTACTGCGTTTAAGTGATCTTTTTTAATATTGGATTGATATCTGCTAACTAGAATCACAGCATAAATGTCTGAGCGAGTACACATCATAGCATACATCAAACTCCCGACTGCACTAGAATAAGGAACTCGAGACATGCATTTCTATTGATCCATCAAATTTACGTTTAACTTTAAGAATTCATTTATCCCAATAGGTTAACGTTACTTAGGAAGAACAATTAGATTCCAGACTTTGTAGGGTTTCATAGACTCTAATAATAGTTTCATCGCTTTCAACCATTCATCCCTTTTAGGGCTTGATAAAGCCTCTATTACATAATTATGTTCAATAAATTCCGTAGGAGATACCAAGAAAACATAATCCTTAATTTCATAAGATCATTTAGGTACACCTTTTCTTGTACTCTTACATATTTGAAGTTCAGATTCCTCTATAGGATTTTGGGATTCATAACTCCCACTTGGACCTGGAATCATTTCTTGATTCATTGAATTATCAAAGTATGTTTGACAATATTATCTGATCTTCCGAATTCAACATTTCGTACAGAAGTTGGATTCATAACTCCCACTTGGTCCAGGATTCATTTCTTGATCCATTGAATTATCAACTATGTTTGACAACATTCTCAGATCTTTTTAATTCAACATTTCATACAGAGGTTCAACTTCATTTTTTATATTTTAAAGAACTCAAGTGCTTTAATGAAGTATGAAGCACCAGACCTTGCTTTTATATTCATTGGACCACAAATATTAATTAAAGTGGGAATTCAGCTCTCATAGCCTCTCAAATTGTTTACGCATAATCTTCCAGCAAGACAATTATCATAAGTTGGATTTCAATTTTGGTGAAAGAACCTAAATTCCCTTCTTTTGCAAACTATATCATTCAATCTTGCCCTATGTGACCTATTCTAGCATGCCATGTCTGTTGTTGACATATAATTAGGCAAGAATTTTAATAAGTATGCATGTGACATACACATTCAAGCAAATCAATACTCATAAAGATTTCATATTTAAATGTAAAATCGAAAAGACACTTAAGCATCCATTCATTATTTAGGAATTAAATATTTAACTATATTTGAAATTAACTTCTTAATGATACGCTAATTTATTTTAGACTATAATCACACAGATTTGCATGTCTTATTATTAACACCATATAGTATTGTGCAATAGTATAATCATTCACTCATCCAAAATAAAAGAGAATAAAACTCAAAAAATCATATCAAAGCACAATTAAAGATGTTCATTTCAAAGTTTATTAATAAAAAATATAATTATTCTGATAAAAAGGGGAGTATGTGGATACACCATGGATAAAGTTTTACCCACTTTACTCCTATTTTTACATAGTACTTCTATAATTTTTCATTATCTCCAATTTAAATTCTAACTTCATTCAGTTCATTCTTCTGTGTTCTGGCAAGGAATAATGCAAAATATCATACCCTTCTCTGTCTGAAACTTGAATTTCACTTTCATTAAGCTTTTCAAATTTTTTGATAAAGATCTAGAGGAATCCTATTAAACAACCAAGGGGATCCATATTCAAAGACTTAAACTTTCTTATATCTTTTTCTCTTTTTCTTCAAATGGTCCTTTCATTCCTTAACATACTTTATGTCTCTTTTGGGACACCAATCTGTACGACTTCCCGCCCTCGGAAACACATCTTACGGCGGGTTGCTCTTCAACCTCATACTTTTGCTCTACTTTGAAACTCCCACTTGAAGTAATTTTAACATGTTCCTTTTTATCCATATATGAAATTGGTACAAAAAGAAATATGATTAATCCATTTAGTGTGACAACATATCTCACAAATTTCTCATAAAAGGCAAGCAATTGTTTAAAAAATATTAGGACTAAACGAATACATAAGACCAATCAGATCCTAAAGATGACACATATAAAACTGATCTTGAATAGGACTCTAATCTATTCCAATTTTTTTTTTTTACAAAAAACACATTTTTTTAGCCCAACTTAAAAAATATATATCGTACTCGTTTTAATTATGCTTCTCGATTATAATATATTCTCAAAAGCTTAAAACGAGCAGATCATAAATAAATTAAGTTTCCATCCAAAAATTGCACAACGAATTTTCAGATTGCTCCAGAAATATGCAGTTTTTCGAAAAACTGTCAAAAAACAATCAAATTTTCAACAATTTGTATCTAACTCGTTTTAATTCCGTTTCTCTATTATAATATTTTTTTAGAAAGATATGCACAAGCCAGACTATGATCAAATAAATTTTGACCAAAAATTTCTTTCAACAAATTTTCAAATCGCTATTAAACAGGAGCAGTTTTTTTTATATAAAAAATATCGCAAAGTTTTTTTCATAGTACGACAAGTAACTCCTATCTCTTTCATGATTCACAATCAAATCGGATTCTGAATACTATTTAACATACTATTAATACACATTTAAACGTCAAATAAAAATTTAACTTTTTCAAAAAAATTTCTTCTTCTATTGATTCACTGATATAAAAACAATAAACTCAATTTATTTTCTTATAAACACACAAAGTAAATAGCCAAGAAAGCAACGCATAATGAGATTAATAACAATAGCTCTGATACCATTGTAGGAATATTAAGAGAAATCAACAACAAGATGTGTACCTTGTAATTCGCAGCGAAAGTCGTTAATCTGCTTCTTTGACATGTTGGTGCTCAAGTCCATCTTTGAATCACAAGGAAACAAAGATTTTGTTCAGAAACTATAAGTATGTTTTTTGTGTGTTGATGAATCTTCCTAATAAAATCAATACTTTTGTTTTTAGACTTAACGCTTGATTTTTGATTTTCTATTTCACAGGTTTTCTTCTCTCTTTTCACGTTTAACGTTCCACTTCTCACGTCTCACGTCTCATAAAAACCGCTCCCACTAGGAGTATTTTATAGAGGAGTTGAACAGTTACATTGTAACTGTTCAATCTTATCCTTTAAAGGATTTATCCTAATTAATTAATTAAGTTAATTTGATAAGACACTAAAACAGATTGGATCAAGTCAGGTCGGTCCACATGGGAGACCCGCTGATACGCTCAAACTTTCTTCTTAAATAAGAAGTAAAGAGGTCGTATCAAGTAAAGAACCCAACTAATGAGGTTGGGGTCGATCCCACGAGGAAAATAGTTCAGACTTAACTTTATTCTATTATTACTATTATTTAGTCAACTATTTCCTTAGAAAACAAAAAACAATAAAGAGGGTTTTTTTATTTCTAAATTAATGAAAATAATTAACTAAATTAAAGTAAACAACTAACAGATTCAAATCTAGGAGCTTAATCAATTAATAAAAGTAATTAGGGATATTGTTCTCCACATGTTCATAACTTGATAATTCTAACTATAAAAATTCTTTCCTAATATCTTGCATGTAAAGTGATAAGTTATGTATCTCTAAATCCTTGGTCCGTCATCTAGAAAATTTCACTCCGCACCTTGGTCTGGCTACGTGTGTTGCTATACTAACCCGTACATTTACCTCATATTAAGCATTGTATTCGATATTTGACTAAGTTATTACCTCGTATCAATCGACACTAGCCTATTAGATAGTATACACTAAATCTATGTTGATAATTCTTTTCCTATTATCTACCTCCTTGGTCTGGCAAGTAGCATTAAGACGAGTTCTAACGTTGGCCATCCGTTAAAAAGACTTCTAAACGAAAGAATTATCAATATATGCAAGACACTATTCTAGAATTGCTATTTTAGTTAGATTTTACCTCATTATTCACTCATGGTTCCCACAATTCTAGTTATGGAGTTTAGTTACCCATAGTCATAATCACACTATTCATATATTTAATATAGGAATTCATGCACTTACTTTACTGAGAAAGAATAAAATCCAAAAATTCACTTGATTAATCAACAAAAGCACCAACAATCAATTCCAGAAAAAGTGTAACAATTACTGAAATTAATCCTTCAATACTTGAACAAGAGAACTAAAGATTATCAAAAAGTCCAACTCTCCAAAATTCTAACCATCAAAAAGTCTACTATCAAAGAGTCTAACCCCCAAAAACGAGGTTTTTCGAACTATTTATAAAAAAAACAAAAACTTAATAAAAGAAGGATTCTAAATACTGAAAATCTGTCAAAACGCGTCTGGGTCGACGGACCTCGTGACGGATCGTCGTGGTCACGATGGACCGTCATGGCCTCCGTCGTCCCATACTTCACAAATTCTTCTGTTGCTTTCTTCATTACCCTCAACGGCAGGTATGACGGACCATTGCAAGCACGACGGTCCGTCGAAGGTATCCATTCCATAATACTTAAACTTCTTGGAATTTGGATACTTGGACTACTCTCTGATCATTACGACAAACCAGCAGGATGGACCATCGTGGATATGATGGTCCGTCATGGACTTTCGTAATCCCACACTAGATCACACTTCCCCATCTTCCTTAAGCAGCCTCACTACGATGCCACCTTCAGACCGTCACAAGCTCGACCGACCGTCACAAGCTCCGTAGGTGGTCTCTTCTGCATTTCTTGCTCAAAAACTTCCGCGTTCATCTTTGGACAGACTTCCTACAAATAAGAAGAAACTTACATAAAAATTAATACAAAAAGGCTTTTGGACACACACTAAACTTAAGGAAAAAACATTGAAAATACCGTGAAACCACGGTATATCAACACCCTTAACTTAAATTCGTTGTTTGTCCTCAAGCGACGCACTATGACTCCACTACAAAATCTTTGTACAATAGTATCAATATTTTAGCTTTCACAATCATTTAGCTATTAATCTCGATCAATCTCATCATGTTTATGCATGTTATCAATATTAGGATTGAATATGTAGAACCAGACCATGACACAGACTCACCACGCACTGACACCTATCCTCTTCAATTTCTCACCAAGGTGCTAAAATTTTCGGTATTGCAACAAATGTCCTCACTCCAAAACAACATCCTCATTTTTCACACAATGATTTCAGTTTGAGTATGAGGATTACTTTTCAACACTCACTATCTGAACAAATTCACAACTCATTGATACATATTTCCATAAGCTTGCCCTTATTTTCACTGCTTTAAGTTCGCCATACAACTCTTAGGATCATGATAGGACTTTCTTAGCTTGTAACATAGGATCAGGGTCAGGTAGGGTATATTTAGGTATGCTTTAGTGACTTTTTGCCCGCCTTGACATATCGGCTAAACGTACCACCTTTTTTCATTTTATTTCGCCCAATTTCTCATACTTTTTCACCTTGCTATTTTCCCTTCTTTCTTCATTTGTGTAAGTGACTCTTTTCTTTTCTTGCTTGTATTAATTATATTTTTTTTATTTCACTTTTCTTTCAACTGGTTCTTGAGTCACTTTACTTTTGTTCTTTCTCTCTCTTTTTTCTTTCAACCCCACTTTCCAGAGCATTCCTCATAATAGCCACCCTCAACTCATGGCTTTGCCATGAGTCAAAGTACACAATACCCAAAGTTGGGTCAGGGCCACGAAAAGGTTGTTTATTGCATTAGCCACCCTCAACTTATGCTTTTGGCATAAGCTGAGGTGCACATGTCCGAGGAGAGACCAGGGCCAACACATTATTCCCAGAAAAGATCAGTTGCGGTGAAAAATAAAGGTCTATTTTAAGCTCAAATCATATGGATCAAAGAGGGATTAATTTCATTCTTTTTTTTTCAAAATTTATTTAGGCTAAAAATTGGCTATATTAAACAAGGGCGTATGATCCTTTCTAATTGTCTATTACATCTTACTTTTAGCAGGACTAACCAGACAAGTTCTAGCTCAGTACAAATAGTGGACTATTCAAATTTTTCTCAGACTCACTTGACGTCTCATTACTCTACCAGATTATCAGACACCTAGTTCGAGTCTTAGACTTAGGGTCATGCAGTGGTGTATCTCTATTTCATGCTTAGAGCCACACATTTATCAATTAGTGTTCCTAGCCATGCATCATTTTCATTACATCAGGATATCCTTTTTGTTTTAGCCATCATGCTTCAGAGTTACACTATGTACACAAGATATAGACATGCCGGTTCAACAATAAAAATAATCAGTCTCTTGGGGAAAAAGAACACAGGCAAGAAAACCCCAAAAGTGGATCGTGAATTGGGCTACTCAGACTTCACCCTAGCACTCACTTTTCATTTACCCCACCCCCCAAAAAAAGATATGCAATTGTTCCCAATGCATAAAAAATTTGAAATACGAGAGTAGTAGGTGAAGCAAACCTGGGGCGCAAAGCGCCGGCAATCAGCAAGCTGGTGGGTCCGGTTCCCCGAAACCTATAACCTATGTTGTCTGGACACCCTCAGTAGTGTCCTCATCAGCAACAACACTATCAGTAGTGCCTCCGCTGTCTCCACATCTCTAAAGCTAGATGCCTCAACAACTACTCTACAACCTTGATCTGATGCGCCTCCTCATCAGCAATCGAGCTCTCCTCGCAGCCTCCATCTCACGGCGCTCCTTCTTCCTTGCTCTAGACTCATCCTCCTCTCGACCCCTACACATCTTGGCATGCTCTCGAGGGGGAGGTGGTGGAATCTTAGAAGTGGCGAATAAAGTCGCCAACACTGTGTCCTCAGCAGGCTCTGCAGAAGGGGCCTCAAACTCAGGCACCCTAGCTTCTAGGATCATATCAATATCTGCTCGCAGACTCTCAACCGCAGCCTAAAGGGTCGACACGTCCACCGGAGGGGCTGGCCGGGCTAGAACCCGCAAATCAAAAACGTCTAAGCGCTGATGAACCTCAGCGATCTTCCGCTCTGTGTGTGTGCCATTTTACGCTCCAAGCGCTCCTCCGCCTCAGCAATAGACCTCTGCATCTAAGGCTGGATGTGATGCAAAAATGTAGCCATCTGAGCTTCTAATTTCTGGACCCTAGCAAGCGGGACTAGAGCGGAGAAAGGGCCTGAGCTAGAGGAGCTAGGGGCAGTGCTACTACCCGGGATAGACTCGACCGGGGTAGTGTCAGTGGTTTTGGAAGCAGCCTCGTAGCCTTTAGAGCATGCGCTACAGTGTCAGCCAGATTCTTACCAAGTAGAGGCACCTCTGGACGGGGCCCTCTGCGTGCAACCAACTCATTGGCCTCATCCTGATGAGGCCGATATCAACAGTGCCCAGCGGAGTCTTGAGCTGATCAATGTGCCAGATAGGCACACCTGCTGACCTGCATAAGGAAAATATCATGCACGGAAAAGGGTAAGTAGTGGTGACCTTGAAAACCCTCTCGTGCATGACCGCCTGTAGAAGCCAAGCGAAGTCCACCTCAAATTTGGCTATCATCGCCACCATCAGAACTGCGCGATCCCATGTAAATATATTATCAGCAGCCATGGGTGAAAGGCAGTGGTGGACAATCAACCATAAAAACTTAGTCGTGAAGGTCAAGTTAGCCTTTCTGATGGCTCCCTTAGGCTCTGTTACCCAGTCGGCACCCTCTCCATCAATAGATAAGTGTAGGGCCATCCACCTCTTGGTGGTCTCTCTCAGCGATGGCTCACGCAAGAATTGGCCATCTTTAACAATTTGCCACCGGTAGTCGAACTCGGCGGTGAGAGGTGTCCTGTTGGCATCAACATCCTCGCTGTACAGATACCGGCGGATGGCTGGTAGGGAGATGTCGACCTGTTTTCCGCGTACTCTAATGTGCTCAAGTGGGGCCTGTTTGGCGGGGGCAGCCTGCCTATCGATCTGTGATCGGAGAGTAGCCACATAAGAGGCGTAAAACTCTCGGACCAACTCCTCACTGTAACGGCCCAAAGAGTGAGTTGTCCACTCTAGCCGGTGTCTGGTGAAGAGATTGTGGATATCTGGCGTAGTGGGGAGACTTCCCATAAGAACCCGCCTCTCCAGTGTAAGGGTCCGTGTCATGATGACTTTATCATTTAGAAATTTGGCGTCTGAATACACTTGGTATTGCCCGTCGACACACCACCGGTTGGTCTGGTCGGTAACCGGGGCGAGAGCACCGGTCGGTGAGCCTGAAGTGGAATCAAGACTATCAGCCTCATCAGACGAAGCAGACTGTGCAGCCGTGGCGGGTGCAGGGACTTCTGCGGACCCGAAGGCTTCCTCCGACCACGAAACTCCTAAGGAACCAGATCAGTGTGCGCTCCTCATCAGACTGGGAGGCAGTTACTACGTCAGACGCCACCTTTTTGGGCGTAGCTCTGGTTGCACGTGCAGCTTGTGCTGGAGTGGCAGTGCCTAGGGGCACGTACTCGGGATCATGCTCATCATCAGAGCCTATAACCAGTCGGGCAGACGGGGCGATAGACTTTGAATGCCCACATGCGTAAACTCAATCTTGTTTTGGTGCCATTAGATATAGTACCTGTAAAGAATCAACATTAGTACTAGAAGTATCAAACAAGACAAGAAAAAACGACACAAAATACACATAAGAGCAAAGTTGTAATGACATCTATGTAGTAGCAGTGAAATACGACGGACCAGGTGACGGATCGTCGTGAATATGATGGACCGTCATGGGGTCCGTTATGTCTTACTTCAACGATGTGTATGTGGAGACCCCTTAAGGAAAGTCTCTGACAGTTATGACGGATAAGCAGGACGGATCGTCGTGATAATGACGGTCCGTCGTCGATGTCCGTCGTGGGGCACTTAGAAAAAGTATGGAGACCCTTAGGAAAGGGGTCTTTGACCGTCATGACGGTTGTGCAGGACGGATTGTCGAGGGTATGACGGTCCGTCGTAGATGTCCGTCAAAGGACACTTTGAAAAAAAATGAGGACCCTTCGGACAAGGGTCTTTGACAACCATAATGGTTGTACAGGACGAACCGGCGTGTTAATGACGGTCCGTCTTAGATGTCAGTCAGAGGAAACTTAGAAAAAGTTGGAGACCCTTAGGAATAGGGTCTCTGACAACCAGAACGGTTGTGCAGGACGGACCGTCGAGGGTATGACGGTCCGTCGTAGATGTCCGTCAGAGGACACTTGAAAAAAAATGGAGACCCTTAGGACAAGGGACTCTGACAACCATGACGGTTGTGCAGGACGGACTATCGTGTTAATGACGGTCCGTCTGAGATGTCCGTTAGAGGACACTTTGAAAATGTTGGAGACCCTTAGGACAAGGGTCTCTGACAACCATGACGGTTGTGCAGGACGGACCGTCGTGGGAACAAAGGTCCATCGCATGTGTACATTGGTGGACACTTAGAGAAAATGAATAGTGGGGTGTTGGGGTGTTGGAACAGACCCTATGATGGTCCGTCGTGGGTACGACGGTCTGTCATTGGGGTCTCGTTCTGTAATTCAGTGACAGAACTAAAGATGCCACAATCATCCCCTATGACTCAAACGGAATGCTTAGTGTTAACCTACATGTTTCTACCCAAAATACCTAGCAAAATAGCAATGCTAAAGCACCAATTTCTTGAGTTTTAACAAGGCAATTCTAGGATTCTCAACCTAGGTCAGACAAAATTGGATTAAAGAATGAAGACCCACCAAAAATAAATAGGCTAATAGTAATTGAAAAACAAAAATGCAATGTAAATTGGTAGAGATCAGAGATACATACCTGAGTAGAGGAGAAAAACAAGCAAGTGAGGCACTTGGATATCAAGAACTGAACCACAGCAACAGACTCCGACCAGTAGAAAGAAGATTTTCGGAATTAGGGACTTGGGGAAGTGATCGGTTGATAGAGAAGAGAGGTAGGAAGTTGGAAGTTTGAAAGGGAGGGAATGGGAGAAAGAGGGAAAGAAGCGGTCGAAATGAAGGGGTGGGGGGTTTTAAAGGGTGAAAACTTTGAAAATTTTCCAGCTGGGTCGGGTCGTGTTGGGTTGCTGGTTAATGACGCAACAAGTCCCCGACGATGGTCCGTTGCATATGCGAAGGTTCGTCATGGGTTCCGTCGTGGGTGCCATAATTTTGAAAATAAATGAAAAATATACCTAGCACGACGGATTCATGCGACGGTCCGTCGCAAGCGTGACGGTCCATCGATGTATCCATCAGTGAATGTTGCGGAGTGATTTTCTGCAGAATTTCCTGGTGATGTGCTACCTTCAAATTTAAAGACCCATTAGTAGAAAACGCTACCATTACTGGAAAGAAAACTATAAATATTGGGTTGCCTCCCAACCAACACCTGATTTAAAGTCGCGGACGACTGAAGACACTTGATTACTCAGACTTCATAAAGATGGTATGCCTCGATCACTTCATTCGCCAATTCAGCATGTCCGAAATAGATTTTTATTCTTTGTTCATTCAGCTTAAATCGCATAACCTCCTTGGTTTCCAACTCAACTGCTCCAGGAGGGAATAGTTGGGTAACCAAGTAAGGGCCAGTCCATTTTGACTTGAGCTTTCCCGGAAACAAGCGCAACCTAGAATTGTATAAAAGCACCAAATCCCCAACCATAAACTCTCATTTTTCAATTTTTCGGTCATGGTACATCTTCATCTTTTCTTTGTAGGATATAGCAAATACCGGTTGGAGCTCACCACTCTGCCTCATGGACCTACAAATGTTGAAGGTCACTTCTTCATTGTTCAACCGAAATTTTATCTGCCCATTTTCCATATCAACTAAGGCTTTATCCGTAGCAAGGATTTACCTCCCAAGAATAATAGGCACTTCAAAATTGACTTCACAAACAAGCATAACAAAATCTTCCAGAAATATGAATGACTCCACTTTCACTGGCACATCGTGGAGTATCCCTATAGGTCTTTTTACTGTTCGATCGGCCATCAGTAGCGGCATCGCAGTGGGCTTTGGATCACCCAAAGCCAACTTCTTGTAAATCGATAGGGGCATGAGATTGATGCTTGCCCCCAAATCACATAATGCTTTCGCAAAATGTAATAACCCGACTGTACAAGGAATAGTGAACGCACCCGGATCTTCTTTCTGTTGTACTAGAGATCTTGTAGCAATAGCACTACAATGCTGCATTCTATCATCATCCTCAAAAGTGACTGATATTTTCTTTGTAACCAGATCTTTCATAAACTTGGCATAACCGGGCATTTGTTCTAGAGCTTCTACCAAAGGGACATTGATAGAAAGCTGCTTCAACATTGTTATAAAACGCCAATATTTACCATCCTCAGTCTTTTTCACTAATCTTTGAGGAAAGGGGGGGGTCTAGGCATGGTAGTTACCTTTTTAGGCACTTCAGCATCTTTTCCAGTGTTATATCCTACTTCACCACTAATCTCTACCACTTTATCATTATCTTTTATCACCTTTTCCTCATTAGACAGCATAGGTGGGTCAATGGTTTGCTTACCACCCCGAGTAGTGATTGCCCTACAATGTCAATCATTTTTCAGATTTTGGACAGTGTTCCTAGGAAGAGTGCCCGGTTGCCGTGTGTTCACAGTCGCAGATAATTGGGCCATTTGCAACTCAAGATGCTTAATCGATATTGCATGTGTATCGACTTTCTGCCCAATACCCGCTAAATCACTCCTTAACTCTTTAATGTTCTCATTACTAGCATCGAACCTCCCATCATTTTGTGCAACATATCCTCAACTCGCGCCATACTATCTCCACCATTCCTAGGAGTAACTTCACGATTTTGAGGAGGAACATAGGGCCCATTCCTATCATTTCTATTACCATAGTTACCCCTGTTGAAGTTGTTGTCGCGGTTGTAATTTTCATCTCAGACATAATGACCCTCACGGTTATAGTTACCATAAATTCGACCCTGGTTTCCTTGACCTTGGCGCTAATTCTCATGATTTGAGCCTTGGGCACTCGATCAGAAACCCCCCGTCTGCTCATTTATCGAATAGGAATCCTCCTCAAAATGACATTCGTTATTTGGTGGTGGTGGTTTAGACAAGTAGTTAACTGCATTTATATTTTCTGCACCCCAAGTGACATGTTTTAATACCAACCCAAGCTCAGTGCTCATCTGAGCCATCTCTTCAAGAATATCATCTGTGGCTGGGTTGTGTGTGGATTGCACCGCGAAGGTATTTCTTCTAGTATCTGACTTCCTAATACTCCAAGCTTTATTATTCCGGGAGATTTCTCTAACTTTTTGGCAATCTCGGCATAAGGACACTCCCCATAAGAACCACCCGCTATAGTATCCAATATCGCTTATTATTATCATCCTGTCCCCGATAGAAGTATTCCTTCTGTGACTCATCATCCATGCGGTGATTGGGGACACTTATCAAAAATGAAGTGAATCTATCCCAAGAACTACTAACTGACTCTCTTGGTAGTGCCACAAAGTTGTTCACTCTGTCTTTGTAGTTTAGTTTCTTGGAGACCGGGTAGTAACGTGCTAAGAAAACGTCCCTTAGTTGGTTCCAAGTGAAAATAGAGTTATAAGGGAGCTAAGTGAACCAAATAGCAACCTCTTTCGTCAGTGAGAGATGAAATACTCTTAGCCCCTCCCTACACAACTTTTACACACTGCCCTTACCTTAGCTATATGGGCATGTGGGTCCTCAGAAGGTAGCCCTGAAAACAAGCCTGTAGCAGTGAGCATTTGCATCAGACTACTAGTTACCACAAAGGTGTGGCCTTGTGGTAGAGGGGGCAAGACAAGTGTCCCATCAGAGTCTGCAATATTATCATAGCCTCTGTAGTATTCTTGAGGACGTGCAGCGGGATTTTGTCCCCTTTGTTGATTTTCACAAGGATCATCGGGTAATAACTGACCACAAAAATCAACTGGAGCTGGGATATTCTGGTTTGGATCATCATCATTAATACCCAAGTTTCGATTCATATTGCGTAGTGTACGCTCTACTTCGTGATCGTAGGGAAACAAGGGTTCTCTTCCTCTCCGTGTGTTTGGCATACAAGGAAGTTAGTTCTGCAAAAAAAAAAATAGAAAAGTAAAATTAAGAAAATATTGACTAAACTGTAGTAATAAGTTTAAGTTAATCTAAAAGCTACTTTCACCGGCAACGGCGCCAAAATTTGATACGCTCAAACTTACTTCTTAAATAAGAAGTAAAGTGTTCGCATCAAGTAAAGAACTCAACTAATGAGGTTGGGGTCGACCCCACGAGGAAAATAGTTCAACTTAACTTTATTCTATTACACAATTATTTAGTCAACTATTTCCTTAGAAAATAATAAACAATAAAGAGGAGTTTTTTTATTTCTAAATTAATGAAACAAATTAACTAAATTAAAGTAAACAACTAACAGATTCAAATCTTGGAGCTTAATCAATTAATAAAAGTAACTAGGGCTTAAGTGTTCCCCACAGGTTCCTAACTTGATAATTCTAACTATAACAATTCTTTCCTAGTATCTTGCATGTAAAGTGATAAGTTATGTATCTCTATATCCTTGGTCCGGCATCTAGAAAATTTCACTCCGCACCTTGGTCCGGCTACGTGTAATGCTATACTAACCCTTACCTTTACCTCATATTAAGCATTGTATTCAATATTTGACTAAGTTATTACCTCGTACTAATCGACACTAGCCTATTAGATAGTATACACTAAATCTATGTTGATAATTCTTTTCCTATTATTAACCTCCTTGGTCCGGCAAGTAGCATTAAGGCGAGTTCTAACGTTGGCCATCCGTTAAAAAGACTTCTAAATGAAAGAATTATCAATATATCCAAGACACTATTCTAGAATTGCTATTTTAGTTAGATTTTATCTCCTTATTCACCCATGGTTCCCACAACCCTAGTTATGGAGTTTAGTTACCCATAGTCATAATCACACTATTCATATATTTAATATAGGAATTCATGCACTTACTTTAATGAGAAAGAATAAAATCCAAAAATTCACTTGATTAATCAACCAAAGCACCAACAATCAATTCTTGAAAAAGTGTAACAATTACTTAAATTAATCCTTCAATACTTGAACAAGAGAACTAAAGATTATCAAAAAGTCCAACTCTCCAAAAGTCTAACTATCAAAAAGTCTACTATCAAAGAGCCTAACCCCCAAATATGAGGTTTTTCAAACTATTTATAAAAAAACAAAAACCTAATAAAAGAAGGATTCTAATTACTAAAAATCTGTCAAAACGCGTCTGGATCGACGGACCTCGCGACGGACCGTCGTGGTCATGACGGGCCGTCATGGCCTCTATCGTCCCATACTTCACAAATTCTTCTGCTGCTTTCTTCATTACCCTCAACAGCAGGTATGACGGACCGTTCCAAGAACGACGGTCTGTCGAAGGTCTCCGTTCCATAATACTCAAACTTCTTGGAATTTGGGTACTAGGACTACTCTCTGATCATTACGACGAACCAGCAGGACGGACCGTCGTGGATATCACGGTCCGTCGTGGACTTCCATAATCCCACACTAGGTCAGACTTCCACATCTTCCATCAGCAGCTTCACTACGATGCCACCTACGGACCGTCACAAGCTCGACGGACCATCACAAGCTCCATAGGTGGTCTCTTCTGCATTTCTCGCTCAAAAACTTCTGCGTTCATCTTTCAACAGATTTCCTCCAAATAAGGAGAAACTAACATGAAAATCAATACAAAAAGGCTTTTGAACACACACTAAACTTAAGGAAAAAGCATTAAAAATACCGTGAAACCACGGTATATCACCCGCAACCCAAAACTTACAATTGGTTAATTACGTAAAGTAGAAATATGCATTACTAGTTTAAATTGATAGTCTCATTGAAGTGTGATTATATTATATACTTTATAATTTAGATTAAATGAATTTAACTTAATGCTGAACATAAATTAGAATTTTCATATCATAAAATTAAATAAATATAAAACCAACAACAAATTCAAAAGATTTGTAGAGTATTATATTCTATTTAATATCACAAGAAAATTTACCCAGGTCGAGGTGACCTACACCCAACTCACTAGGAGAATCAATTTCAAACATAATCCAATACTAAATGACTGAAATAATCATTTAGAAGCAGTCACAATATAGAAAATGTAATGTCATAAGTGCGAAAATACATTAAAAAAACCCAAATTTAGAAATGTGGGTCGAGATCTAAGCATATGTACTTATACCAGTGCATATGTACTCCTCGCGTTTAAAAATAATGACCTCCTTTTCTTTTTAATTTGTTTAAAAAGAATGACTTCTTTCTTTTTTTGGTAACATTTTAATTTCAACTTTTAATGTGGCATGTTTAAGGCCACAAGATTAAAAGGCAATTTTGTACATTTGACATAACTTTAATTTAGGACGACAAGATTCAAAAGTCTTCTTTATATTCTTAAACTCTTCTCCAAGTCAAACCAAATCATTCTTTGTGAAATGGAAAGAGTACAATTTTGTCTACTACTAAAACTAGATGCTTTCTCTTTTGCCTTCTTTAAAGTCTGGAATTCATGTCCCATCAAATGAATAGACAAGGAGAATTATGTTGCTTACACAATCCACTGACTCATATTATACTGATCTTTAGTCTGACATTTCCTCTTCATATGACCTTCTTGTCTATATGAATGACAAGCTACAAAATTCTTTATGCTAAGTACATATTGCCTCAAGTAATATAATATGGTAATACTAGTCTACTCTGGTTTGAACTCCTCTGCTGCTGAGAGGTTGATGGTCAAAAACCCTCACATGGACTTGACTGTCTCTAGAGCTTAGACTTGCTATCCTAAAATTACTATGATGGAGGCCTAAATGGCCTACTAGAATAGTGAGGTTTATGACCATCCTAAAAATCTCCATATGAATGAATGGGCCTAGAAATATTATGACTTTCTCTCTCGACCCTCTCAATCATATATTGTGGACGTCAGAGATCCTCTATATTTTCTGCAAAATCATAAATATACATTGTATTATAGAGTTTGGTTTAAGTGAAAACCTCAATCTAATTAGAGGTCAATCCTACCACGAAGAGATGTATCATGTGCTGCATCATATCACCAAAATTTGGTGCATATTTATTCAAGGAATCAAATCTCAAAGCATATTCTCAAATACTCATATTTCCATATCAAAAATTCATAATTTAATCTACTCGGACATCCCATGTATCCTATGGCAAGTAATGATCTAAAAAGCCTTTACTGAAGTTATGGTTGGAGGTGTATCCCTCCCTAAGGATGTCTTCCAAAAACTTTCACCATAATACTTCTATATAGCATAATTGAAATGTTGCAAACTCAGTTGACTTGGTCGATTAAACATGTATGACCCTAAAGATCCTTTGAAGTTGATCGATAAAGGGAAGTGGATCCTATTTGTTATCGGTACATGTAAACTATAGAAAGATCAAGTAAAATTGTCATGATCAGATTTCTCAGGTCATGATGTAACCTAGTATATCCAATTCGTAGGTAAGCCTAATACATAGCTTGAGTAGTAAGCCACAACTTTATTATCAAGCAAAACTCAACCAAAAGAAGCATAAAGCTAAAAGCAAAATAGAAAAAGAGTAATAAAAATGCAATACAAGAAACCATCTTAAGACCTGGCATTTAATTTGTTAATAATCGAACATCTAATAAGATAAGAGTACAAGGCTTTACAAATACAAAATGAGTACATACCGTCTCTGAATATAATATAAAAGCTAAGACTAGTCAAAACAGACATTTTACTAGTCAAAACAGACATAAAATGGTAACTTTGAACGCCAACAGTCCGCACGACTCCAAATCATTGATGAAGAATCAACTATGATCTGTTGGAAAAGAAGTGTAGTATAAGTACCAAAAAATGAACAAAAATGAGATAATAAATAAGGAATTGAATCAAGAACCTACCTTAAACCCAAGCCAACAACTTAATCCAAGTGACTAAGACGCAAAGTCAACTATCAAGAATCAGGAGGACTAACAACAAAAATTCTAAAACCAAAACCTTTCACCTAACAGATAAATAACAACAAAGAACATAATATAGTCAAACAATAACATAAGCGGACCCCATAAGTCTGGATGGTACAAACAACAAACATAACCCTACCGGCCCCTTAAACTGAAGGTTGCAATAAACAAACAAGTATACTGATGATAGGCTATACATAAGAATTAGAGTATGCAGTAGGACTATTAATAACCATCGGTAACCAAGTGTGCAGACCTACCTCCCTACCGTGTGAGTTAAGTAGGACCTATGTAGATCCCTCATCCACGTTATGGTACTCATGGCCAAAGAGACTCATAGGGGTTGTGGTAAGTCTATATACACTACATGGGTCCAAATCCAGGTCTTATATTAAGTCGACTTTACCAAGGATAACAACAAACCTTTAATTTGAAAATATAAGGGATTAACTCTGTAAAGGATCATGAGCAACCAAAAATCATACAAGAAAGGGTGTCGACATGCCGACTAGTTAGGTAAAAGCTGATAACATGTCAGATGCCTCTAATATCTCAAGTAGAAAAGGAGCACGTCGCTGACACCTCATAAATCTCAAAATGAGTAAGTCAAGTGATCCCCAGGTGGTACGACTCCTGTTAAAACAAGTTTATAATAAAAGCCAAGCAAAAATAATATTTCTCTATGAATAATCAAGATGAGACAATGCATGAGCTAGTATCATACCACAAAACACGTGAGAATGAACAATCAATTCAATACATGCAATCACCAACATTGAAATAAGGCATTCATAACCAAATAAATATAAGTCCAAACAATCCATGATACGAAGGTGGAAAGTACTAACCTGAGATTCAATTGGTCCTCGAACATGTCTCAAGGACAATAATGTGAATATAATACGGCTCAGAGGAGCATAACAAGTATACTGCTAACCAACAAGTGAAGAGATCAAGAAAAATTTCTGAATCAACAAAGGAGGAACAAATTCAAGGGATGACGCCCTACCACAGTCACAGCACTCCATCCTAGCGCCAACCTACAACTACTACAAGCCACCAAGGTCCCAAGCACCAACACAAGAAGAAAAACCTGATACAAGCTCTACATAGAAAAATTCATAATAACTTGGGCGATAAAGTACACTCTAAAGAATCTAAGGTCCAAACCAACCTTAAAGCAACCAATATCAATCCTAACAAAGATAACCATGAGAATCTATACCACAAGAGAACCTAAAAGCCTAACTAAGGATTTTAACACCCGCAAAAGGTCCAAAGCACGTACGGAATCAAGAAAAGATGGAATAAATAGAAAAAAGGCTAATACTACGCAAATACAATCCAAAATCACATGTAATTTATATTATGCATTATCGAAAAAGCCAAATCAAGAAAGTAGGATGAAGGATACCTCGTAGCCAATCACGTGTGCTCCAAATCTATTGCACACGAGCTATTCACTTCCAAAATACCTAGAACACTGTCACACTATCAAATTATCAATTTTAACATCATAACAAATCTTTTGACAGTAAATACACAATAACTGGAAATGGACCCAAAATTGAGTCAAAATGAAAATGTGGATTCCACCTCAGGAATCTTGAAATTAAATTCATCAAAAGGCTAATCGATTAACCGATGTCCCAAAATGAGATAAAGTCCTATGTCGGAACATCCCCAACAATCACATAAACAAATATCACTAATAAAGAACACAAAAGAGAGTTGGGCAGCCCTTTTGGGGTGGGAATATTGCTACATGCCTTCAAAAATGTAGCCACCAACAATACGAACCTCCGACACTTGGAATCACTCAATTTGGAGCTCACTAGCTCTCAAAATTGCAAATGACCATCTGAAAAAAGAGTCGATCCTCGACTAGTTTTTATTTAAAATAACAGTCCACCAACTCAACACGGTCGTTGAGACCAAGGATCGTGATCGCGGCCTACATGAAAAGAACCTACCACAAACATAGAGGGGTCGATTGTCCTAGCCTCTAAGAATATGAAGAGCGTTACACGAGCTCAACCACTAAGGGACCACAACCTCCTGCGATAGTTGCCAAAGGCCTCACAATCATGAAGGCTTAGGAGGTCAGGCTCCACGAACGTAACCCTCAAGACCCACGAACGTGAAGTCCAATGAGAGGCTGCACTAGCTTATGCATATCAACAGGTTTTGTTCAAACTTTGAAATCTCTAATGAGGTGTTTGAGATTCGTTCGGAACCTGTGTACACAAATGAAACACTATTCCATCATGTTGGGCATTCCAAACTCAACGGAACCATCAATATTTCCATCTAAGGTTGTCTCGATGAAAAGTAAGTCTCACACCCAAGTTTCATTCTTAACTAAAATCCACAAAAAGGATCAAAGTGAGACGACAGCTTCAAGAACCACACGAAAGGACATTTTAGACCAAATTTGACATTTTCGAGCTAGCCACACTAAAGGAATTCTCATCCCAACATGTTTACTAAAAATGTTGACCGAAGTCAAACTTTAATTTAAGCTTTAAGGTTAAAATGTCTAACGATACAAACATACAGAGGTCTCAAGGTCCTAACCAACCATACCCCTAGCGTAAAATGTCCCTTTCAGAGCTGATGGAAC
The DNA here is from genome assembly GCF_001406875.1 of Solanum pennellii. Classification (NCBI taxonomy): domain Eukaryota; kingdom Viridiplantae; phylum Streptophyta; class Magnoliopsida; order Solanales; family Solanaceae; genus Solanum; species Solanum pennellii. The sequence continues at coordinate 9,513,456 of NC_028643.1, read as the reverse complement.
CGTCAGAATTGCATTACGGGTCATCCTCTAAACCTTTGACCGAAATAAACTATTCAAGTTTCAAAGGCTCCAAAATATGGAAACTTGCAGTAAACTCAAATGAACGACCCAACGACTAAACTCTTAGTCCTAATATACCATAAATGACTTGGCATCATTATAGGGAAGCTCTAAATGCTGAACAAATCAAAAAAATAAGGAAACTACCTTGAGGGTCATTACACAAGGAACTCACAAACTCAAATTTTTTTAGCCCTACATAGGACCTGCAAGTTCTAGTTGTATTTAGCATACAGCTAGTATTAGTCTATCAAGTATCAATCAACTCTTTATATACAAATACAAATCATAAGCTAAAAAGTGAACCCTTAAGACCATTCTATAACACGATGTGAACAAGAGAGGGATAACTATTTTAACATGCCCTATATCCCAAAGGCGGATCTAGGATTTGGAGGTCATGGGTGTCACATTCTTCAAGTAAAGCGGATTGGTTGCTTTAATTTTAGGTTACAATAGAGTTATTTATCTTTTTTCTATTTTTATAAAGAAATCAATTAAACATGCATGTTTGTAATATTTTCTTTTAGATACTAAATAAGCAATTGAATGTTTATTTCTTTTTAGGAATTAGTGGCTTTATTCATTGAAACTTTGAGGAAAAAAAGGATTTTTCATACTAAAATTTGAGTTTTTATAAACTATCTAATAGTGTTAACTTAATATATTGACTTTATGTGTTGTTGCAAAATATAACAAAGAGACTACAAATTTTAGTTCAATCTAGTCATCCTACTTACCAAGGACGTTGGTGAAGATCGAAAGAACCCTCAAATTAGAAGAACTCTAATAATAATATTCACTACTTTTAAAAAATTATATTTTTTAGAAAACTACTATTTAAATATATTCTTAATAGTATTTATGTCATGTTCATAATTCAATACTCGTTAACTGACAAAAGAATAAACACGTGACACTCATATCAAAAGATTAATAATTAGTGAAAGAAAAAGTAAAGGAACTTAAGAATTATTCATGGTGAATAAGAGTCAATTAGAATTAATAAAAATACTAATAAATAAACAAGAATGAACGAAAGAAAAAAAAAAAAGAACCTTCACACATTAATAAAAATGAAAAAAAAAAAAGAAGAAAGAAAGAAAGAAAAAGGTGAATAAAAATGACAAAAAAAGGAAAACAAAGAAAAAGAAAAAGCTTCACTTCCAAAACTTAATGTGGCAGACGAGGTTCGATCTCACACTACTGGTGTGGCAGATGGTGTGCCTTACCAATTAAACTATTCACCATATTTTTTAGTGGGTGGAAAAGAAACTATATATTAAATTTCTTATACAAATATATACAATAAATATATACAAAGTTTTTTCGAGATCAGTGGGTGCCGTGGAACCCCCACGGGTACCCATAGATCATATCTCCTTCAATACAAATGTAGTGCACAAACATATTCATAAACAAGACTCTAGTAGAAATGACTTGCAATTTTCCTAGGATACGACGTTGCTATAATATCAAGTTTATCATGACCCAACCTTAGGGGAACACGACTAGAAACTGGTGTCATACTTGATCCTAAGTTGACCCTTGCAAGACCAATAGCTATCAATAGAATATAAGACCCAAAATCTTAATAATAAACAAGTATATCTCTACTTAAAATATACCCTCAGATGTCAAAGTCCTTGCCAAGATAAGATGTAGTAAATCAGTAAATCCCAATTCATATTGAATGGAAACTAAATCATGTGCAGATTGTCGAGGCCACCTTATTTTCTATATAAAAAAGTAATCATATGTAATCCATTGTGGCCACCATACATCTAGAAAGTATATTCATATATTATCAAGGACAATAGAATGTTGTGCTAAAAGGTCAAAATAATAAGGTCAATATGGACGATAATGCATATCCATACAACCCAAAGTTTACAAGCTTCTTATAGTAATATACTTTACTGAGATAGGCCCTAATCTTCTTACCAACTGTACATAATGAAAGACTAACAAAACTCTGGATTTAGCACGTCTAGAGAAGTAAAGCTGATAAATCTCTTGGAACTCAACTGTGCTACTAAGGAGACATGTGTACCTAGCTGACAAATCTCTTGCAACTCAACTGTGCTATTTTACAAGACCTATAGACAAGATTGCAAAGCCCCCGAGCAATAGGTATTTAATATAAAACAATATACCAAGTGTTAAAGGTAACATCACAAATGAGCATGTATAATAAAGTAATCGGGAAAGGAGTAAAGAATGAGTTGAGCGTACTGACTTTATTTGATTCTAAGAATACAAACACTAATGAAATGGTAACCTATCTAGTAACTTATATGTATGACATGTAGAAACAACAAATGATACAACCTACATGGTTCAATATCCTTGAAAGCCATTAGTACCTTTCAATAATCCTATAGGCATCAATGAAAACCCGCAAGCCTCAATATAGCCTCACAGGTAGTAGGTCAACTCATATGTTTTTTTAAATGTGTCAATATCCTCTTAGGCAACCTTCACATAGACCTAGAACCATGGAGAAAAAAATCCTGAAGAGGTATGTATATATCAACTCCAATAACTAATACAATTAAATAAGGCTACGAGTAACTTGTCTTCAACAACTAGCCATATTTTTCAAAGCTTTAAGGAAACTTCTCAAAAGAAAGAAAGAGTCTTAACATACCTTTCCCTATGATTCGATGTCTGAACTCTCAAGATTACTTATTCCTTCACCTACATGACACTTCAATATAGTTCATCAGTCCATTTGGAGTGCCCTCACCAATTGTTGCAATTTTTGTGTCGAAACGTTCTTATTGATGTTGTGACCAATATTTTGATAGCGTGGTGGTGATCATAGGTGTTTCAAAAGTGAGAAGCTCCAGTTCAGCAGATTGGCAGCATGTGTGGTCGGCTTTGAGGTTGGATATGATCTATTTTTATTGATTATGCTATATTAGAGAAAGTTTATAATGAATTGCATGTGAACTAGAATTGTATATGTTGGTTTTAGATATCTCTTCTGTTATTTGTAGTTTTGATGATGTAACAAACTCAGGGACCTTGTGAAGGTACCCGTTTCTCAACTTGAACAGTTCGTTGACTGTCAGCTGGAGAAGGTACAAAAAGTTGTTGCACAGTTCCCAACCGCGTCAGAAAAGTCAGACCTTTCCAACCAATGGCATGAGTTAAAGGAAAGGGACTTGTCTATACAATGTCATCTTTCAAAACATTGCTCTTTAGTTTTCAACTTGAAAAAGCATATTCAAGAACTCTTGCAAAGGATTAAGAAAATCAAGGAGAAGAATCATTCAAGAAAAACCTAAACTCAGGCGTATATTGTATAGTTGTTTGAGAATATATTCTTTCGGTCTTACTCTGATCCTAAATCTATAAAGGAATTAGTGTGGTTTGATTTGAAATTCTAAGTTAGTTAGTTGAACTAATTTAGTGGGTAACCGTTGTGTTACTTAGATAATTCTAAGTTGTCTAGAGTGATAACTTAGTGGGTAGAATAACATCTACTTAGTCTCATTAAGCAATAGGGTTATTGCTTGTTGGTGAGAATAAAAACTTTTTCTCACATTTGTGTAACCGGTTTACTTTTTCTTGTGAAGATTAGTGAAACGGTTGTAAAATCTTATGAGACAGGTCTTGGTTTTACTCCCTTGAGCAAGAAGGTTCCCACGTAAAACTCCTCTGTCGTTAAACTGCATTTACTTTCTGTTATATACTTATTTGTGTGTCAAGGGACCTGGTCCATTGACTGATAGTGGACGCATAGATTCTAATATCTTCCTTATCATAATTTGCTTGATTCCATAGAAACTTTTATCTTATTTTTGGTGGTGGGATCCTTATCTTAGGTTGTTATCTCTTTATCATACCGTAGTTAGCTCCCTTATCCACCTTTGGATTGATACTCTGTGTCACGGTCCGAGCCTACACCCTGGACGTGGCCGGTACTCGAAGACTATTGCTGGCCTCGAGCGTACCCTTGGTCTGGCTTACTTAACTCAGCGGAAGACAATATACATAATTATGTAATAATCAATAACTAAATTGAACTGATAAAACTAAGAATGTTTTAAAGATTAAACATTCAACTGGCCAAAAGTGGCAACCCAAGTCTTAACAAATTAAAAGATAATGAAAAGACTAAAGGATAAAAATCTGACTCACTATCTATGAAGCCTTCTAAAACTGGGATAGATGTTGGGACATACTTCATAACTCCCTAATAAAGAAAATACTATAAAAGCAATAAAAGGAGTCATCCGGAATGCAAGAAGGGTCACCACTGACTTTATAGTGCTCAACTGGATTAACGGTGTGTCGGATGTCGATCCTCGTTACCTTCGTCTATATCATGATAGGATGTAGGCCAATTGGGATCAGTACATTAAATGTACGAGTATGCGAGTTGAAATGCTAAAAAAACTTAAGCTTGAAAAGAGTAAGAAGGGACACTTACCTTGACTCTGCTCAACTCATGAGTAACATACTCGATATAACTAACTCATTTCAATATAAAGAAATTTAAAAGGAAGTGCAATATAAAGATAATATTGTACTTACTGCTTTAATGTTGCACTTCGTTATCTAAACATTATGCAAAGGCATAAAACTCCACCCATTCCTTTTTGTTTTACCTCAGCTAGAATATGTGGCCCTTTATTTTTGCCTATTTCACACTTTCTTCAATTTTATTTTCACTATCCAACTGTCTTTTAGCATATGACCCCACTCAACTATTTCCATTTCCATTTTTTATTTCTTCCTCACACTTCTCCTTTAATTTTTTTCACTCCGTTTCTTTTGTGGCAATTAACTTTTTGAAATTTAATTTAACTTATTTATGCCTTATTAGCTAAAAGATAAATTAGAGGTGCAATTTCTTTTTTAAAAAATAGATTTTTAAAAAATAATTGACTATTGAAATTTTATTCTTGTCACATGAATTTGAACAAGTGTAATAATATATATTATTAAAAATCACAATAACTAACAATTTAAAATATTTTAAAATCATATAAGAAATTTAATTGATTGGTTGAAATAGAAGAGATAACTTATATTATATGAAAGTGTTGTCCAAAGTTCTAGAATTAACAAATTAATAACTTAAAATATTTATGGTTATCCACGGGTGAATTGAAACAAAAATAGCATATATTACTCAAATTACACGAAAAATACTATAATTTACAACAAATAATTTCATAAAATATTGGTTGGTTTGTTAAATTTTATTTGTATCACATAAATTGAGATTAAAAAAAACATATATTGATCTGTGATTGAGATCAAAAAAAGAGTAAAGTATCACATATAACAAATATAAAATCATATTTGTACTTTATAGCTTTGCATAATTGCACTCTATGAAAATCTTTATGTTTGATATGGAGCTATTGATCTGTATAATTCCTAGAAACAACCAATATTATACAAATTGTTCAGTTTTGTATAAATTCATTTATACATTGTAATTAGTATATCGAGATTTGTATTTGTACAATTATAATTATATATGACGAAAATATATGTATTTTGTATTTCTATATACATTTTTCTCTCACTTTATGCAAATAAAAATGCATTTTATACATTTTATATCAAAATATATAAAATGACTAATTCTATATCGAAAATGACTACTTATATATCAAATAAGATGGAAAAAAAGGAATATTTCCTACAAACTATGGCTATAATATTTAATTTAAGTTAATAGTTTGTTATTTCATATAGATTTGCCTTAATAAAAGGTAGCATATATTGGGCCAGTGCTGACACAAGCTCTGAATATCTAGTTAAAGTAGAAAATTGTTACTCAAAGGTGACACGACAAAGAAACAATTGAATGGTTAACTAGGTCAAAAAAAGTTGTTTTCACCCTTTAAGTATTACTCACTTTGTCCCTATTTACGGGACTTCCTTCTTTTTTAATCGATATAAAAAAAATACATTTTTATATTAAGTAACAATTTAATCATAAGTTATTATTTTATCATTAATAAAATGATATACAATCACATAAATTTCTATTTTTTATTTGGACAATACAATTTAAAAAATTTTATTTTTTCTTAAACTATATGTCAAATTAAACTCTCACATGAAATTGTACGAAGGGAGTATTATAATAGGAGTAATTATTATGATCTAATTTGTTTCCAAATTCCTTTGACCCCCACTGTCTACTGTCTAATGATGTGGACCATAGTTAAACATTCATACACTATTGTGGATGTTGGATACATATGAATCTTTAGTAGACATATCTGGTTGGTTGCAGTTAGACTGACCATATCTATTATATTGTGATTTTTCTCTAAAGTACTAATGCACCAAATGTCACTAGTTTAGAGAAATGAGTTAGTTGAACCCCTCTGTGCCAAGAACCAAAAGACAAAAAGTCATCATTTTTTTAAAAAAAATAAATATTGTTGCACTGCTTTTACAATACGGTTGAATCAACTAAAAGACAATACATTATTTAGCAAAGGCAAGAGGTTAAAATGTTTTTAAATTATGTGAAATTAAATAAATATTTCAGTTAATAAGTGGTCTAAAAATATTCTTGTGATTTATATTTTGATTTAAAAATACCTTCATTATTATTTAATGAATCAAAATTGTCCTCTTTAAAATTAAAATGTTCTTTATTATCTCTTTGAACACATTATTTCTCTAACACAATAATATTTTTATTAACAATTGTTTATCCTACATTACTTTTTAAAAAATTATTTTATTATAATTATTTTGATTTTTATCTAAATAAAAATTAATGATGGGTTTACTATGATCTTATATGTATATGTGACATATAGTATCCGTTAAAAGGGTATATAAAGTTATTCTATTTTAATTGATATAATGAGATTAAGTTTTTTATTCCACATTTTTATTAATTAAAGTGATTTTATAAGGAAGAAAACAAGACTAAGGCTCTTTAAAAGTAATATTTTTATAGAAGAATGACGTGAAAAGGAAAACATCTCGAATATGTCATGTAATATAGTTATAGTTTTGATTTTGTTTTTAATATGTGGCTACAGTTTCGTGAAATTTTTCTATCGAATATTCTAATTGTATAAAAATCTAGAATTTATATAGTTTGGTTGTATAAATCACGAATTTGTATAATTTGATTGTTGATTATATAAATCCAAAATCTGTACATGCTTATTTTGTATAATTTCGACTCCTAATCGTACAAATCTAGAATTTGTCTATGATTATCCTAGTACGATTTATGAAAAATTCATAATAAATTACTATGTTTGTATATTGACAACTTAAATATATAAACATAATTTGTATATACTTAACATGTTTGTATATGACAAATGAACTATACGAACATGCAAGTTAAATATACGAACCACAACCTCTATAACTATAGTTATGAAGCACAATTATATTACCGAAACTATAACTTTTGAGCCTTGTTATGTCTATTATCTTTGTTATTTACCATATTTGTATATTGGCAAGTGAAATATACTAATAAAGAGTTCTGAAAAATTTCTAAATGTATTAATACGGATTTTTTATATGCTTAACTTGTTTTTATATTCTCAAGAGAAATATACAAACTCCCATAACAAATAGAACTATAGTTATGGAGCGCAATTACCGAAGCTATAGCTATAGAGCCTTATTCTAATATCTTTGTTATTCTTGAAATTTTCTCTTTTATGAGAAAAACTGTGTTTAAAAGAAAAGAAATAATATTTTATTTGGAAATTACATTTTTGACCCATTTAATAATAATAGGGTCATTTCTGGCTCAAACTATTAACGACAAGGGTATTTTTGGACCAATATATTGACGAAAAGATATTTTTGAATCAAATTTAAGACATTTTTATTCATTTCACCTAGTCTAAAGATTTTTCTTCTTTAATCATTTCTCGGTTAGAAAATTAATTGAAGAGGAGGAAATTGAAAAAATGAAAATAAAATTAGTCAAAAGATTGAAGGAATCAAATTCTCAAATTGTAAGGCGAACATATTAAACTACGTACAATATTTTCAAAACAATGTTAAATAAAATTGTCACCCTATTTTCTTTGTTTCAAGTAGTAATTAATCAGTCTTTCAAGGACCTATATTAAAGAGGGAAAGCAATTACAGCATATTTTATGTTAAAAGAGTTGGAGTTTTATGACAAAATTAAAAGGAAACAACTCATTAATCAGAAATGAAACTATATGCTAACATAAGTAAATAAACACATCGTCATAGGAGCACGAGTGAAGATAAAATTAGTAGATCAAAAGTGTAGAGTTTCGAGGTAGAGGATTACAAAATTAGCTATGAAATTATAATACGTCTAAATTTGTTTAAAATTGGATGAATTATTCCGTACATTTATTAGCTAAATTCAATATATTTCAGACAAAATTTAAATAGATATCTAATTCAAATTTATCCATAAAGAATCTTATCAAAATATTTTCAGAACACATTTTTATATTTTGATATGTTGGATATAGATATATAGCAAAAAAATAATAATAAAATAATTTTATTAGAAATATAAAATTATTAAAAATAAATAAAACAATTACAAACTTTATGATAGTTGAACATGTTAAGTTTATCTACTTTTAATCACCACCCAATCTATTTTTTAACAAGTCAATATAACCACTCATTTATGTGAGTCCATTTTGCTCACCGGATCTCAACCCACCCCAATACTGTCATTCACTATTTTAAAAAGTTACAGAAAATTACATGTATAATTAAATATATATTAGTTAACTACTTAACATAATTATAGTTTGTCTTAATTATAATTCGTGATTTACTTTTATTATAACAAAAATGATAATAAGCGATAATTAATTCTTAATTACCGCTAAATATATATTTTTAGCGGCATTTTTCACTTTTTGTATATGTTCCTAAAGCTTTTAATGATACTGGTTGTAATGACACTTAGTTAATGCCGATAAAAACTTTAACACTCTTTATTAATGTCAATCTTTAGTACCGCTAAAAGTTGTTTTTGTTGTAGTGTTTTAGCTATAATCATGTAGCTTAGCTTTTCAATTTTGTATAGCTTACACATCTTATGTTTGTAATAGTATAAATTTATTCTTTTGTGTTTATACAAAAGTAATTGAATTATATAAATATATTCACGAATTATACAAATTCACAAATTATATATAAAAAAGTAATTTAAATTGTAGCTACATCTCGTAAATATACAAAATATAGTTATGAAGCATAATTAAGTTTACCATAGTAAATATTTGCGAGCGTTTCATTTCTTTTTTTCCATAACAATTGGTTGAATTATTTGATATTTATAGAGTAGTTAAACCAATTATTGTTGTCTTAACATGAAACGTGGCCTTTCTGATATTATTTTTATACATTGTTTTAGCAATGAAGAACTCAACTACTTTTTTAGTCCCTATGTGGCCTGAACCTGTCTTTCTTAAGTGTTCTTTTCTTTTTTTCTTTTTTATTTCATTAATCAATTTTTCATTGAGATATATCTCAATTCAACTTTAGTGAGATAAAACGACTCTGAGCTATAAATAAACAGATCGATGACTCGTCCAAATTCAAACAAATTGAACGATTTGGATGTGATTTGTCACCCATAATCTCTAAACATATTTATCTTGGGTATGAAGCTACTTAATTTGTTAATATTTAAAGTAATAGAAAAATATTCTTGATCTAACTTATAGGGGCGAAGCTATAACCAATTGTGAGTGTGCACGTTAAAATTCTTCGCCGAAAAATTATGTCGTATATATAAGTCAAATTAATGAAATCCTTTTTTTTTGGCAATAAACTGTAAATTAAAGTATTACAATTTCGGAAAGTAAACAAAACTATAGCATCTAGCTATTAACTATCTACCGCACATTCTATGTCTTGAATCTTGACACTTTCTTGTTGGGATATTGCTCATGTTCCAGCCAAAGGCCCATGGCCTAATCCTACTTGGAAAATGATTGAAATTATTCTCTTTATTTGGTTTTCAATTCTATTAGGAAAATGATTGGAATTACAATCCTATTTGTAGTTGGTTTTGGCTTTGTAAGAAAAAACACTCTATAAATAGAGAATGGTCTTGAGAGAATAATTGATTGCTCATTGGTATTGTCGTTGAAAGACATTAGGACATAAGAGAGTTTTTTTGAGAGAGCTTTCAACAAAAGAGAAGATAGAAGAAAAAGGATTCTTTTGCTGCAGTCTTTTTCTCCGACCAGCAACGTTCAGATCGTGTTTCCCGATTAACTAACCATTGTATCGAGCTGAAATTTGGACTGAGTGTTCCTGACATCTTGGTGGTTGATTTGAACGGTGAAGATTCGGAGGTCAGCAAGATTCTGTTTTAGGTCCCGAACAGCAGCGCGTTTGGGTGGTGTTTCTTTCTATTTATCTTTTGTTGGTGTAGCTATTGTTTGTTCTCTTTTGACACTTGTTGTGTAACCATTAGAAGAATATCTGTAACACTCTTATTGTTATAGTGAAGCAATTTGGATCTTGTCGATCCCGTGGTGGTTACCTTCGGTTTGAAGGGTTTTTCCACGTTAAGCTTGGAGTTCTTTATTGTTAGATTTTCATTTTCATTTTTTTTGGCAATGAACTGTGAATATTACTGAAGGAATATTGATTGTATTGAAGTGTTAACCTAATAAGGGAATACATGGGAGATATATATAGGAGATATAGGAAGGAGTACTAATCCTAATAGGACTAGGATTAAGGAGTACTAATCCTAATAGGACTAGGATTAGTACACAGTAAATACTAATATTATTTAATACTATTTATTTAATACTATCTGTTATTATCCCCCCTCAAGCTGAGCTGAGCGGAAGCGAACGGAAGCTTGGAACTGAGGTAATCGTGCTGTCGGCTCGGGAGAGGCTTGGTGAGAATATCAGCCGGTTGTTCTTCAGTGGGTACATACTGCACAGTCATGGTGCCGGCCTGAACTTCATCGCGAACAAAGAGACAATCGGTATCAACATGCTTCATTCTGGTGTGTAGGACGGAATTCTTGGCCACACAGATGGTTGATTTGTTGTCACAATAGAGAGCAGGAACAGTGTGAGTGGCGCGGAGTTCGCGAAGAATATATGTGACCCACATGGTCTCAGCAGCAAGAAGAGCAAGGGCGCGGTATTCAGCTTCAGTCGAGGACCGAGAGACCTTGGGTTGTTTTTTTGTACACCAGGAGATCAGGTTCGGCCCCAAAAAAACGAGAAACCCCGATGTAGATTTTCTGTCATTTTTATCATTCGCCCAATCTGAATCTGAGAAACCCCGAAGCTCCAAGTCCCCGGGTCGAATGAGTAAACCACGACCAAGAGTGCCAAAAATGTACCTGAGAATGCGTTTTAGACAATGGTAATCATGTTCACTTGGTTGATGCATGCGCTGAGCAACTCGGTTGACAGCAAACTGGATGTCAGGACGGGTAATGGCCAGATACTGTAGAGCCCCAATGAGGCTGCGGAAGTGGGTGATATCGGCAAAGGGGGTGTCGGCTCCATTCGTAGACGAAGAGACTGCCATCGGTGTTGGTTGACTGGTGCATTTTTCCAGTCCAGCTTTCTGCAACAGATCTCGAGCATATTTTGACTGATGAAGAAACAAGCCGCTGCCTGTCCGAGAAACCTCCATTCCCAGAAAATAATGTAACGGGCCAAGGTCCTTCATTTTGAAGGTAGTATGCATAGCTCGAGTGACATCCTGAATGAGAGCTGCAGTAGAGCCTGTAATAATGATATCATCTACATAGACAAGAAGAATGACTGTACCGTGTGCTGAATGTCGAGTAAACAGACTCGTGTCGTGTACGCAACACGTGAAGCCGAGTCCCTGGAGGAACGTTTTCAGACGTGTGTACCAAGCACGGGGGGCTTGCTTGAGCCCATACAGAGACTTCTGGAGTTTGCAAACATGTTGAGGGAAGCGGGGATCAACATAGCCCGGTGGTTGCGTCATGTAGATAGTTTCATCAAGCATGCCATGAAGAAAAGCATTGGAAACATCCAACTGATTGATGAGCCAATTGTTGCGCACGGCGAGTGACAGTACCAGGCGAATGGTTTCCTGCCGAATAACAGGACTGAATGTCTCGGAGTAATCAAGCCCATACTCCTGATTGTAGCCTTTAGCAACCAAACGAGCCTTGTACCTGGAAATACTGCCATCCGCATTGTGTTTAATTTTGTACACCCATTTACAGCCCACTGGGTGCCGCCCATGGGGCTTAGGTACAAGAACCCAAGTTTTCTGATCAGTCAAAGCCTTAAACTCGTCATCCATAGCATGACGCCAATAAGCATTTTTTGAGGCAACAGAGTAGGTTGTTGGTTCACTATCGGGAAGGGGTGTATTTGGTAGTATGGTAGCCTGAAAGGTTTTGGGTTTAAAGATACCGGCTTTGCCACGGGTTAACATGGGATGAGTATTGGGGGGTGGCACGGGCGGTGGTGATTCGGGGGTGGCCGGGAAGGACCCAAAACGGATCGGGCTGGAGATGTTGTGGGTATGGGGTGGTTCGGGTTGGTTGTGAGTGTGGGTGGTGGTTGCGGGTGTATTGTGGGTGACGGTCGAAGGGGTGATGAGGGGTGGTTGGGTAGTGGGTGGAGGTGTGGGGGAAGGTGGTGAGGGACCCTGTGAGTATGTTGGAAAAAGGGGAAGGACGCCAATGAATGATGTATTTGTGGAGGAGGAAATAGACTCGTAGGGAAACTCATTTTCGACAAATTTGACATGACGAGATATGTAGACTTTATGAGTTTGTGGGTCAAGACAGCGATAACCCTTGGAGGTAGGATGATAGCCCAAAAAAATACAAGGACGGGATCGGGGTTGTAATTTGTGAGTAATATGAGGGCGTAGCCAAGGGTAGGCAAGACACCCAAAGACGCGGAGGTTGGTATAATTGGGAAGTTCTTGGTAAAGGAGTTGATAGGGTGATTTGTTGGAGAGAGTGTGACTGGGCATTCTGTTAATGAGGTAGTTTGCGGTGGCTAGAGCTTCTACCCAAAAGGAGACAGGGAGATGAGATTGATGTAGAAGAGTAACCACCGTTTCAATGAGATGGCGATGCTTACGCTCAGCCACCCCATTCTGTTCGGGAGTGTATGGACAGGAGGTTTGATGTATAATTCCCAGGGATTGCAGAAACTGGCCAAAGATGTTATTGACATATTCCTTTCCATTGTCACTTCGAAAAAGTTTAACATGAGAATTGAATTGTGTTTTAACCATTTTTTCAAAAGTGACAAAGGTGGTGTATGCCTGTGATTTGTGTTTTAGTGGGTACAACCAAGTGTATTTTGTAAAATCATCCACAAAACAAATATAATAGCGAAAACCAGCAAATGAAGGAACAGCAGTAGGACCCCATAGGTCAGAATGAATAAGTTGAAAAGGTGCAGTTGTACGCTTCTCAGATAAAGTAAAAGGTAATTTATGAGATTTAGCAATTGAACAGGAGTCACAATTGTTTACATGAATGGAAGAAAAACCTAATTGAGACATTAAAGAATTTATTATTTGAGTAGACGGGTGACCCAGACGACTGTGCCACAACAGACTGTGGCCATCAGCCGAAAGAGCCACCGGAGCCACAGGAACGCTTTCTGAAACTGGGTGGGCAGACGAACTTGTGCCAGGAAGAACGTACAGACCATGCTCACAGGGGCCCTGAAAAATCACCCTCTTGGTAGTATTGTCTAGGATCTGAAAATCATTAGAGGTGAACAAGAGTGAGCAATTATTGTCTTTTGTGAATTGGTGAACTGAAAGGAGATTGGATTTAATAGAAGGGACGTGGGTAAGGTTACCTAGGTGAAAGATAGCGGTGGGGGTTTTAATGGTACCCGTGCCAGTGTGAGAAATATTAAGGGACTCACCGTTGCCAACAGTAATACCATTGGAGCCATGATATGGATTTGGAGCGTTAAGCTTGGATAGATCAGAAGTAACGTGCATGTTGGCCCCAGTATCCAACAGCCATTCAGAGGAAGGGCCGGCTTGAGATGCATAATTGGCACGGTTATCACTATTTCGGCTCTCCTCATACCGAAACCAGCAACGAGCAGCGGTGTGTCCTGTTTTCTGACAGATTTGACAAGTTGGACGATCCCGCTCGTAAGTGCCCTGCCCGCCGCTGGAAGATGACTGCCCGCCGCTGCCGAAGGAGTGCAGGCTGTTGTTGCTGCCGTGCTGCTGACCGTCGTACGGCGGACGACTGCCCTGCCGACCGCCGCGCCCGCGGCCTCCGCTGTTTCTGCCGTAGCCGCCGCGGCTCCCCTGCCGGCCGCCACCACGCCCCCCGCGATAGTTCTGGCTTGCGGTGAGGGCGGTGGCCGGCTCCATAACAGCGGCTTCTCGGAGAAGAAGTTTGCTCTCCAGATCCACGTTGATTTCTTCACTTTTTAGCCACGAGGAGAGAGTAGCCAGGTCAACGGGCGTTGGACTGATGCGAACCGCCTGTTTAATGGAGGAGTAAGCTGATGGGAGCCCCCGAACGACGCACATGACGAGATCTTTTTCGGGAATGATTTCGTTCACGGTGTCGAGGGCTGTGATGATGGTGGAGACCTCGTCTAAATACTCCGCCATAGTTTTCGTGCCTTTGGTAATTGTGTGGAGACGATCACGCAATTGAAAAATATGAGAGTGGGAAATTGATGCATAGCGTGTTGCGAGGGCCGTCCACAGGGCTGAAGCAGTTGTGTAGGATCGGACGTGTTTCTGAACCGTGGGAGAGATGACCGCAATCAAACATGATCGGATCTGGCCATCCACGGCTTTCCAGGCGGCATGGGCCGGATTGGTTTTTTCTGATTTGTCCGTGGCGGTGATGACTGCCGGCGGCGGTTCTGTGCTTCCATCGACGTATTTGAGAAGGTAATTGGCCTCAAGGGCTGTAAGAACGGTGATTTTCCATGTAGGGTAATTTATGTCTGATAATTTTTCGGGAATCAGGGCATGAAGATGCCTGAGAAGGAGTTTAACGCCAGAAGGAAGTGAATCGAGAGGATCCACCTCGGTTGTCATGGCTGCCGCCGCCCAAGAGAAGAGAGGGAACGATCGGTGCCCTAAAGAGAGAAAAAACCTAGAGAGAAGAAGATCTAGGTTTTCTGGCTCTTGATACCATGAAGGAATATTGATTGTATTGAAGTGTTAACCTAATAAGGGAATACATGGGAGATATATATAGGAGATATAGGAAGGAGTACTAATCCTAATAGGACTAAGATTAAGGAGTACTAATCCTAATAGGACTGGGATTAGTACACAGTAAATACTAATATTATTTAATACTATCTGTTATTAATTACGATACCAAAAACAAAGCATTACAATTTCGGAAAGTAAACAAAACTATTGCATCTAGCTATTAACTATCTACCACACATCCTATGTCTTAAATCCTGACACTTTCTTGCATTTCTAGACTCTTTTACTCTTTCTAATCTAACTAATAACTCCTTTATTTGTTCGATATTAAAATTTGTATTTACATATTTCTGCCTAAACTGCCTCCATACATAGCAGCTACTTCCTTCTTCAATTGCTTCCAACATCTTCTTTAAATCCACGCCAATATTTGTTGAATTGTGCCTCTTAGCATTTCATACCCATCCAGTTATCCAACTCCTTCCTCACTGCATTCCCCCAATGACAAACAGTAAACAAATTTTAATGTGTTTCATCACTCTCTTGCTCACACAAACCACATACTACATCTTCAACTTGTATATGCATATGTTTTAGTCTATCTTTTAGTGAGCAGTGTTCCTTGGTATGCAAGCCATAAGATAAACCTTTGTCTAGGCTGCATAATATATAGAGCTCCAAAGTAAGTCTGCCTCTGGGCATTTATGTAGCATACCTAGCATGGCTTGGTAGCTACTGGTCATGGAGTATACGCCATTTGATGTCAAAACATATTGTCCCCCTTGATACCATGGGAGCATTTATGTCTTCAAAACATTTAGTTTCTTCCAATACCAACTACAATTTCGGGGTGGTATGTGCTCCCAAATGTTATCGGTATCCTTCATATAGATCTCATGTACCCACTTGACCCATAATACATCTTTCTTATTTGCCAACTGCCATAAGAGCTTCCCGACAGCAGCTATATTCCATAATTTGCAGCTCTTGATATTTAATCCTCCATACTTTTTTGGTACACATACCTTATCCCATGCAACAGAGGCTATTTTCTTGTGCCCTTCCGATCTTCCCCACAAGAACTCTCTGCATTTTTTATCTACTTCCTACAACACACTTTGTGGGAGAAAACAACATTAACTATCTGTAGCCTCCCTGCATATGACAACTGCCTCGAATAACCTAATGTAATCCTCTTTATAATCTTCTCCACTGTAACAATCCACCTTGTTCCATTTTTTGAGGATAGTGGCAACCCCAGATACCGTATAGGTAGTACATCATTGAGAACCTTGTATTATTCAAAATTCTCAAATTTGCTTCCTCAGTCATTCCAACAAGAAATATGTTAGATTTCTGCAAATTTGCTTCCAAGCCAGTCACAACACTAAAATGTTTCAAAGCCTCCATCAACCTTTTAATAGATTTTATGTCTCCTTTGCAGAACACCATTAAATCATCTGCAAATATTAAGTGTGTACATTTCGTTGCTTTGCACATTGGGTGGAGCCAGATCACTCATCCTCTTAAGAGTTCTCGTAACATACTCCATAACTAACACAGATAACAAAGGGGAAATAGGGTCCCCTTGTCAAAGCCCCCTCTTGCCCTCAAAATATCTGTTGTGCGGAATTCGAGATAATACGAGAAAATATAAACGCGAAAAACAAGACAATAGATTTACGTGGTTCACCAATAAATTTGGCTACATCCACGGGGAAGAGGGAGAGCAGTTTTATTAAGGAGAGGCAAGAACAGAATTGCAGAATAGGGTTTGCCATAGCGTCTATATATAGTGCTAAGCTACGCCCTAACAGGCTTGGGCCCAACATACAGAATTAACAGATAATTAAGGGCCCAATACAATAACATTGTATACCGTCGGGTCCTTTCTGTTTGTAACGGGTCCGATTCAAGGCATTCAACAAATCTCCACCTTGACTTGAATTCTCCGAACAGATTCTTCAGACGCACTATGATAGTGCCAGGCCTCCCCCTCTTCCTCAGAATTGCCCCGCAGGGCAATTAACAGCTTCTGATGTTGAGCAAGTCCAAACAGTGTTGAAACTTGCTCTGTGGAACCGGCTTTGTGAACATATCAGCAGGATTATCAG
>NC_028643.1:9431160-9491322 GCF_001406875.1 Solanum pennellii | reverse complement strand
GGGGAAGAGGGAGAGCAGTTTTATTAAGGAGAGGCAAGAACAGAATTACAGAATAGGGTTTGCCATAGCGTCTATATATAGTGCTAAGCTACGCCCTAACAGGCTTGGGCCCAACATACAGAATTAACAGATAATTAAGGGCCCAATACCATAACATTGTATACCGTCGGGTCCTTTCTGTTTGTAACGGGTCCGATTCAAGGCATTCAACAATATCCAAAACCTTCTCCATTCACTTTAACTGTGAACCTCGTAGTGGTCACACATGTCATTACCAACTTCACAAAGGTTCATGGTATATCATAACCTTTTAAAGTTTCCTCTATAAAGTCCCAGCTTACCATATCATATGCCTTCCATAGATCAATCTTCATCATACATCTTCGAGTAGTTTTTCTATTATAATGCCTCAACAAGTCATGACAAATTAATACATTATAAATCAAAGATCTTCCTTCAACAAACGTTGCTTGATTACTTGCCACAATAACTTTTATGGCTTCCTTCAGTCTCTGACAGATCATCTTTGAAATGCACTGGTAAAACACATTGCAACATGAGATGGGTCTGAATTGACTTGCCATCAATGGTGCGTCTACTTTTGGATTGAGGGAGATTCCTGTGGAGTTTAATTGTGTTGGGAGCTCCCCCGACTTCATAAATTCCAGAATTGCTTGTGTCACATCTTGACCAATCACAATCCATGCTGCTCTAAAGAATTCACTCCCATATCATCCGGCCCCGGGCTTTTGTTGATATCAATACCAAACATAGCACTCTTCACTTCTTGTGTTGTATATGGTTTTACCAATCAAATTTGTTGTTCAATATCGAATACATCTCCATTTCTAAAAAATAATCCACTTGCTCTTTGTGTTTTCTTTTCCTTTTTGCCTAGCAGGTGTTCTCACAAAGACATCTGCAATTGCCTTCTAGTTAGTTTGCATTACATCATTATTATCTTTCAGCTGCAAAATAGCTTGTTTTAGCTTCTTGTGTTTTATAATTAAGAAGAAATATCTTGTGTTGTCTTCTCCAAGTTATTTTACTCCTCTGTTGTAAGTAGATCTCAGACATGTACGAGGATCTCATAAACTTCTGGTACAATCTCTTCTCCTGTTCATGCAAAGTCTTATCCTTTGGTTGGAGATGTAGCTCTTCTTGTGCTTTTGCTAGTTCAATTCTGTCCTCATCAGCTTCTTTGATGATATTTTTGAAATGCTAGTTATTTAGATTTCTCAGTCTCTCTTCAAATACTTAGTCTCTTCACAACTCTAAACATTAGGTAGCCTTCAATATTCTGGTCCCATGTCTCTTTCACAATGTTCGAAAATTCAGGATGACTAGCCCACACATTACAATATTTAAAAGCTGGTTTCACTCTTCTTGGTCCATCAAGCAGCGAAATAACAACAGGACAATGATCACTCACTCCTTTTAGTAAGAAATTTGCATTATAAGCTGACATCTTCACTAGCCATTCTGGATTAATAAAAACCAAATCTAACTTTGAAAACACCCTAACATCCCTTTTATCATTCCATGTATACAAGTTACCTTTTTTAAGTTGTTCCAGCAGTCCACAACCCTCAATACAAGCATGAAAGTTAGTTATTTCCACCATACACACAGGATTTCCCGTTATATAATCCTCAACATTTTTCACACACTTGATGTAATTTGAGCCTTTTAACATTATTTTTTATTAGTCAAAACTCACTAAATATTTTATGGGTTAATTTTTAAATTTTGCACACCCTCCCTAAAAGTGTTTGACTCCACTAATATATACTCCCTACGTTTAAAAAAAATGTCCCTATTTTCTTTTTAGTTTGTTTCAAAAAGAATGTCCCTTTTCCTTTTTTGGCAACACTTTAACTTAAACTTTAACTTTTCACGTGGCATGTTTAAGAACACAAGATTAAAAGGCGTTTTAGTACATTTAACATAACTTTAATTTAGAACCACAAGATTTAAAAGTATTCTTTCTTTTCTTAAAAGGCATTCTTGATTGCACAAAAATGCAGAAAGTTAAAACTCGACTAACTCATCTATGAAGTATCTAGCATACTGACAAGACCCCAAACTACCTAATATAATCTCCTAACACATACTAACTAATAATACTCTAGATAAGTTGGAGCCTTCCGAAAGTAAAAGGTCTCACTAAAGATGGAGGAAAGTGATCCTAATAATGTGTCTACTGTCATAAGTACCAGAATTTGCATTAAAAACTAATGCATTGCTTAATGGCATCAGTACACGAAATGTATAGTACGTAAAATAGTTGAATTTAAATGTGACACCCCAAAAATCTCTATATTAAGACCCAAACTATTCTTCATTTACATGTAAGGATTTATCGAGTGATTCTTAAATTGTTCTTAGTTGTTAAGTTCAATTATTTAATGTGGGAATGGCTTTTATATGAATTAAGGTCACAAGAATCCCCTAGCACAAAGTTGAGTTGAGAGCTTCATTATCGATTAAGTATTGACATAAGATTCCACTAAGATCAAATTCAAATGATCATATCTCCCAGCACATAATGAATTAGGTGGCTCATGATCGATCAAATTGAAGGTCTTTGAGTCCTCTTTCCAATGCCATCAAGTTTGTCTTATTTCTAGTTTGGAGTAAGCAGTTATGGCTAATTATATCACGACCCAACCCATCGGGCCGTGCGAGCACCTACTCTAACACCTACGTAGGAGAACCTTCATAACCTAATTAAGGAAGTTTAAGAATTAATCCATTTGAAATACAACTTTATGAAATAGTTTACCAATCCACAAGGACCTAATCTGACAAGTTCAAGAGCCACTAAGAGAATAATAAGGTCAATTAAACAAAAGACACAGCTTCCACCATGCGGAATGAAACTCAAGCTGCTGGAGGATTTCTTCGTCTTCACCTAAGGAAACATCACCAATCATGCATCAAGACTATGTCAAAAGACATAGCAAGAGTAGTATCAGTACAACCACATGTACTAGTAGGCATCATCGGTCAACCCGACTTCCACCTCATAATATATGAACTAAACAAATAAAAGCTCATGTATGGACCACTCGCTTCTCCACCCTTAGCTTGTTTCTTTGAACACCTTCGAATTACCACCTATTTTCTTCCTACGAGGTCACAACCTAGATATGTTAACCACCTCGTATACTACGAATACCGTTACCACCACTAAGACTCCATTAGTTCATAGGTTAACTATACTAACTACATCGTATACAACCAGTACCACTACCACCTTTAAGGTTTCATTAGATCATAGCTTAAACATACTAACAATATTGCATAATACAAGTACCACTACCGCCCTTAAGGTTCCATTATTTCATAGCTTAAACATACTAACCACATTGTATACTACAAGTACAACTACCGCACTTAAGGTTTCATTAGATTATAGCTTAAAAACACCCCCATCATATAGATACATATACACACCGCACGATATTGAGCATAAGATATTTCACCTTACGCATTTTAGCACAAGTAGTTGGCCCTCTCACGGGACTTAAACTCAAACTATCAGCATGCCTGAACGTGGCAATCCAATCAAAGTTTTATGCCGAAACATGGTAACCGATCCTAATTAGTAAGTCGGAACGTGGTAGTCGATCCCAGCTAGTATGCCGGAACGTGGAAGCCGATCCCAGTTAGTATGCCAGAACGTGTCAATCCGATCCAAGTTAGTATGCTGGAATGTGGCAGCCGATTCCAATCACACATCACAATAACACATCAAGATCACTCATTTAAGTCATGATTTCATGGTATCAATATTCATATATCTTATTAAACATCTATGATCGATATTACATACATACATATACAAGTATCACAACGAAGCAAAGAAAATGTATATCACACAATCATAGAATCACAACCATCACCTACTCACATGCTTAATTACGTATGGGTTCCCTCAATATCTTTTTACGAAATTTCACAAGTCCAATCCTAGTTCTTTGCAAGGTTTCGCTACTATTTTTCTTAAATCTAACCACAACTCTTTATCAAAAGTATCACTACAATGTTCGAAGATAATATGTGTCCGGAATCCTTCCTTGTAATACCCCGTAGCCAAAACAGACCAAAATCTGCAAGTGCTACCAACGGTGGCATCAACGGACCGTAGCCTGAACCACGGTCCGTCCTGCACAACCGTCGATGGGATCAGAAACTCCCAAAAAATTTTAGCCTAGAAAAATTGGTTAAGTCTTGGACGACGGACAGACTTACGGTCCGTAGGTCAAACGACGGTCCGTAGCCCGTGACCGTCGATAAAGACTCCCTTCAACCACTCTCTGACAAGAGCTATGGATGACCATCATGGTTCGTATGTGGACCTACGGTCCGTAGGTCGAACCGTAGGTGGAAAATTTGCAGCTAGTTAAGGGGAAATGAAGTTGGGTCAACTTAAAATGATCATAACTCTTAGAACAAAATGAATTAGGTCTCCCATGACCTACCCACAGATAGATAATTACATTATCTTTCCATAGCCACCAACCTTACTAAAATCATACCTCCGAGTAAAAAGTTATGCCCATTTTAGTAAAGGCCTGTCGAACAGGCCCTCACGACGGACCCAATGACAGGGCGTCGGGTGCACGACGGACCGTCAGTCCTGGCCGTCGTGAGGCCCGACAGCAACCTTTCCAGGGGTCTTTTTGATCTTTCCCACTCCGTTTAAACCCTAAATTACGTTGTTTTGACCCTAAATCATCAGATTTTAGTCAGTTTAAGCCTAGAAACATAATTAAAACATATCCAAGTCAAATCATTAAATCAAAACTTAAAAAAAAATTAGCAGCAAGAGAGGAGAAAAAAGGTCAAGAATCCTAGTTCAAGAACGCCACAAGCTCCAGTAGTTTCAGCCCCGAAACTTAAGTATTTTTCCATGGATTTCATCACCAGGTATGTGGGATTTCACTAGTGGGTTCCTTTCACCCATTAGGTCCCTAGTTTTCAGTCAGATTCTTGATTCCCTTGTCATGATTAAACCTAGGGTTTCTAGAACTTTAATAGAACTTTATGAATTTATTTATTTTGTGTTCCAAATCAGATTATCATGTTTTTATTCAGTTTATTGCATGAATTTCAGAACCCTAGCTTTGTATTTCTTTAGTTCTTGAATTAAACATGCTAGGTCAGATATTTCAGACACTTCAGATATACATGCCTCAGTTATAAATGCATATTTACCATATCAATTGTTGCATTCTCAGTTTGCATGTTGAGTTTTGAGCTATCCAGTATTTACAAAAACTCAGACATGATCAAAAAATTTACAGAATTCATTGGGAGTAGATTAATACCGAGTTGGACTAGGGTTTAGCGTACCCAATAGTCCCAAAACTACTAACCTAGTAGGTTTTAAGTCCCCTCTGTGGGCAATCAGTTTAGAGATCACGCCAGCATGCCTTTATACCTCTGGCAGGGTATATTGGGTCCTCTCGAGGGGGCGTATACATCGGACTCCACATTTAGCTCATGTGGTTTTATTATCGGTTATTAGTAGCTCCCACAATTCAGTCAGACTCTCTGCATTGACCATTTATCAGTATATTCATAATTCAGTTTCAGCATGTTATAAATTGGTCATTGCATCCAGTTAGCTCAGAAATCAGCACATCACGTTCAGATTATTATACTTGTTTTTGTGCTTGTTCAGTTATGTTTTATTTCAGCTTTACTCTATCCTACATGCTCAGTACCTTTCATGTACTGACGCATACGTGCGCTACATCTTCTCGTGATGTAGATTCAGGTTCTCAGCATCCAGATCACGCATAGATCGATTTCCCGATCTCGAGTTCAGTAGATTCAGTGGTGAGTCCTCATTCTCCGAGGACAACAGTCATGAGTTTCATTTCAGTCTTTAGTCATTTAGTTTCAGTTTTTGCTAGATTTAGCTGGGGCTTGTCCCAGTATTTCTAGTCTAGTTTAGAGGCTATTTTCAGACATAGTTAGATTCAGCTTAGTATTGAGTTAATATTTCTTTTGTATTAAACTCATTGTTTTCAAATACCTCAGTTATAGAATATGGGTATTCCCCATCTTTTCATTTTAAGTATGATTTAGCTTCCACAACAGTTTATTATTTTTAGTATGCTCATGATCATGCCAGCAGGGTTAGCTTTGTATCACTTGTGGTCCTAGGTTTCGTGTCCGCGTCTCGGGGGTAGCTCGGGGCGTGACAAAACTTGGTATCAGAGCACTAGGTTCAAGAGTACTAAGATGTATGAAAAAGCCGCACTAAGTAGAGTCCTTTTCATGGGTGTGAAATGCACCACATCTAATGTTAGAGAGGCTATAAAGTGTTTCAGGAAATGCTTCACTTTCTTGTTACTCTTATCGTGCGTAAGGTATGATCTTGTTCCATTCTAACTTGATGTTCTACGTTTTAGATCATGCCTCCTCGTAGAGCTAACGCTAGGAATGCGAATGCCAGGAATGCAAACGCAACTCCTCCAATCCTATATCAAGAAGTCTCAAATGCTGAGTTCAGGAATGCCATACAGATGTTGGCTCAGAGTATGACCCACCAGAACAATCGGGTTCATGATCCTATGAATGAAAATAGTGGATCAGCAGCAGCAAGGGTCCGTGACTTTGTTAAGATGAATCTGCCTGAGTTCTTTGGATCGCAGACTAATGAAGATCCTCATAATTTCTTGGACGAAATCAAGAAGATCTTTGAGGTGATGCAGGTTACTGGGAATTATCGAGTTGAGTGGCTTCATACCAGCTGAAAGACGTGGCTCATATCTGGTACACTCAGTGGAAGGAGAATAGGGGTGCAAATGCAGCTCCCATTACTTGGGAGTGCTTCAGTGAGACTTTTCTCGACAGGTTTTTCCAAATAGAGTTGAGAGAAGCAAAGGCCCAAGAATTCATGAACTTGAGGCAGGGAAACATGACAGTCCAAGAGTATGGGCTGAAGTTTAACCAACTCTCCAGGTATGCTCCTCACATGGTTGCTGACTCTAGGGCTCAGATGAATAAGTTCTTGTATGGAGTATCAGATTTGGTGAAGACAGAGTGCAGAAATGCTATGTTGCTGGGAGATATGAACATCTCTAGGCTTATGACTCATGCTCACCAGGCTGAGGGTGATAAGCTTAGGGAACATGCTAAGGAAAATAAGAAGGCTAGGACTGGGAACTATGACTATTCTCAGCAGAAATCGGGTGGTGGAAATCGCTCGTAGGGTCAGCAGAAGTTTTTAGCTCCAGCCCCTTCATCAGCTAGGGTTCCATCCTCCAAGAATAGGTATGACTAGAAGGGCAGAGCACCAGGCTCTAAGTCTCAGGGAAGTGTTTCAGGCACCAACACTTACCCCACTTGCCCTAAGTGTGGTAAGAACCATCCGGGCGTGTGTCTTGTAGGAAAACAAGGATGTTTTAGATGTGGTCAGTCTAGTCACAGGTTGAGGGATTGTCCTTATAGACAGGGTCAAGGAGGTGGTAATGGTAGAGCTCAGTCTACAAATTCAGCAGCACCAGCAAGTCGCCCAACTCAGCAGGGTAACTCATCTGGTACAGGTGGCTGTCAGCGCCAGAACAAACTTTATGCTCTTCAGGCTCGCCAAGATCAGGAAGGTTCTCCTGATGTAGTCACTGGTATGTTACGAGTCTTTGACCTTGATATTTATGCATTGTTAGATCCAGGGGCTACTCTTTCTTTTGTAACTCCTTATATAGCAGTCCAATTCAGTGTCAGTCTAGAAACTCTCTCAGAACCCTTCTCAGTCTCTACTACAGTCAGTGACCCAGTTATAGCTAAAAGGGTATACAAAAATTGCCCTGTCATAGTCTCTTAGAAAGTCACCTCAGCAAATCTAGTAGAGTTAGAAATGGTAGACTTCGATGTCATTCTAGGCATGGATATGTTACACTCATGTTATGCCTCAGTCGATTGTAGAACTAGGATTGTTCGTTTTCAGTTTCCAGACGAACCAATCTTAGAATGGAAGGGTAGTAGCCTAGCGCCTATGGGTCGATTTATTTCTTACCTTAAGGCCAGAAAGATGATATCTAAGGGTTATCTCTATCATCTAGTTCGGGCTAAGGATTATAACTTTGAAACCACATCTCTTGTGTCAGTTCCAGTAGACTGTGAATTTCCAGAAGTATTTCCAAAAGATATTCCAGGGGTTCCTCCCGAAAGGGAAATCGACTTTGGAATTGATCTCCTTCTAGATACCCATCCTATTTCTATTCCTCCTTACATGATGGCACCACCAGAGCTTAAGGAACTGAAGAGCAGTTTAAAGACCTTCTAGATAAGGGTTTCATCAGACCTAGTATTTCACCAATGGGTGCACCAGTATTGTTCGTAAAGAAGAAAGATGGTTCTCTTAGAATGTGCATTGACTATAGACAGTTGAACAAGGTCACAATCAAGAATAAGTATCCCATCACTAGGATTGATGACTTGTTTGACCAACTTCAGGGTGCTAGCATTTCTCAAAGATAGACCTCAGATCGGGTTATCATCAGCTCAAAGTCAGAGATAGTGACATTCCAAAAACAGCCTTCAGAACTCGGTATGGTGATTATGAATTTGTAGTTATGTCGTTTGGACTAACCAATGCTCCTGCAGCTTTCATGGATTTGATGAACAGAGTGTTCAAACAGTACTTAGACTTGTTCGTTATCGTCTTCATCGATGATATCCTCCTTTACTCTAGGAGTGAGGAAGAACATGCAAGTCATTTGAGAGTTGTTCTGCAGACTCTCAAAGATCGCCAGTTATTCACTAAGTGTAGTAAATGTGAGTTTTGGTTGCAATCCGTTGCTTTCCTTAGTCACATTGTATCTAGCGAAGGGATCCGCGTAGATTCACAAAAGATAGAAGCAGTGAAACAATGGCCCAGACCTACCTCTGCTACAGATATTAGAAGTTTCTTAGGTCTAGCAGGTTATTACAGAATGTTCGTGAAAGGATTTTCATCCATAGCCTAACCATTGACTAGGTTGACTCAGAAGATGGTCAAGTTCCAATGGTTAGATGATTGTGAGAAAACCTTCACAGAATTGAAAACTAAATTGACTACAGCTCCTGTCTTGACTCTACCAGAGGGTTCAGATGGTTATGTGATCTATTGCGATGCATCCAGAGTTAGACTTGGTTGTGTGTTGATGCAAAGAGATAAGGTTATATCTTATGCCTCTAGAAAGCTTAAGGTGTATGAGAAGAACTATACAACTCATGACCTCGAGCTTGCACCAGTGGTGTTTGCACTCAAGATATGGAGACACTACTTGTATGGTGTTCATGTAGATGTGTTCACCGATCATAAGAGCCTTCAGTATGTGTTCACCCAGAAAGAGTTGAATCTTCGCTAGAGGAGATGGCTTGAGTTCCTTAAGGATTATGATATGATTGTGCATTATCATCCTGGAAAGGCGAATGTAGTGGTCGATGCTCTTAGTAGATTATCTATGGGTAGTGTAGCCCATGTTGAGGAAAAAAGAAAGGAGCTAGTGAAGGATGTTCACAGGCTTGCTCGCTTGGAAGTTCGCCTTATGAGCATATCAGAAAGCGGTGTAACAGTTCAGAATGGGGTAGAATCGTCTTTGGTAGTGGAGGTTAAGGAAAAGCAAGAGAGTGATTCGATCTTGCCTGAACTAAAGGGTGCAGTCAACAATCAGAGAGTGGAGGTTTCCTCCCAAGGGGAAGATCGTATACTTCGCTACCAAGGTAGATTGTGTGTTCCTGATGTGGGAGAGTTGAGGCAGCATATTCTTGCAGAAGCTCATAACTCCAGGTATTATATTCATCCAGGTGCCACTAAGATGTACCGCGATATGCGGGAAGTCTATTGGTGGAATGGCATGAAGAGGGATATAGCAGACTTTGTGAGTAAGTGCCCCAATTGCCAACAAGTCAAGGTAGAACATCAGAAACCAGGAGGTATGACTCAAGAGATCGATATTCCTACTTGGAAGTGGGATGTTATCAATATGGATTTCATCACAGGGTTACCTCGTACTCGCAGACAGCATGACTCAATTTGGGTGATAGTTGATAGGATGACTAAGTCTTCTCACTTTTTGGCGGTCAAGACTACATATTCGGCAGAGGACTATGCCAAGCTCTACCTTACTGAAATTGTGAGGTTGCATGGGGTTCCTTTGTCTATCATCTCAGATAGAGGTCCTCAGTTTACCTCTCATTTCTGGAAGTCATTTCAAAAAGGTCTTGGTACTCAACTTAACCTTAGTACAACATTTCATCCACAGATGGATGGGCAGGCAGAGCGTACCATTCAAACCATAGAGGATATGTTAAGAGCTTGTAAAATACCTTTGAGAGGAGTAGCATCTTCAATTTCCAAGTCTTAGAGTAATAAGTTTCTAACACATGAGTTTATATTTATAATATTCACTCTCCACGTTGAACATCATGAAGTTATCCATAAACATATGATCATGAACCTTGAATCCATACTTCAATTTAATGAAAGTTAAGATTCAACTCTAGAAGTTAAGGAGCAAGTCAAAGAGAAGTTTATAAAGTTTTCAAAAGTCTTTCATCAACGTTTTTTAACTTGTTTTAAGACTTAAGTTTCAAAGTTAATCAAAGAGTTAAGATTTGAAGTTCTTTTCTTCAATGAAGTATATGGCAACTAAGCATTCCCAAGAAGTTTTAAGGTGATTGATTTCAAAGGTAGTTGGGATGATCACCTTCCTCTTATTGAGTTTGTCGACAATAATAGCTACCATTCTAGCATTCAGATGGCCCCTTATGAGGCTTTATATGGGCGTAGATATAGATCTCCTGTTGGTTGGTTTGAAGTAGATGAAGCAGCTTTGATAGGGACAGATTTAGTCTTTTATGATATGGATAAAGTGCAACTCATTAGAGGTAGACTTACGACAGCCCAAAGTCGTCAGAAATCTTATGCAAATGTAAGGAGAAGGGAACTAGAGTTCCAAGTTGACGATTGGGTTTTTCTGAAAGTCTCACCTATGAAAGGGGTGATGAGATTTGGAAAGAAAGGGAAGCTCAGTCCTAGATATGTAGGCCCTTACAAGATCTTGAAAAGGATTGGCAAGGTGGCATATGAGTTAGAGTTGCCAGCAAAATTAGCAGCAGTGCATCCGGTCTTCCATATCTCACTCTTGAAGAAGTGCGTGGGTGACCCAGCCTCCATAGTGCCATTAGAGAGTGTGGCGGTTAAAGACAGTTTTTCTTATGAGGATGTACCAGTTGAGATTCTTGACCGTCGGGTTAGGAGGTTGAAAAACCAAGAAGTCGCTTCAGTCAAGGTTTTGTGGAGGAGTCAGTCCGTAGAGGGAGATACTTGGGAAGCAGAAGCAGCCATGAAAGCCAAGTATCCTTACCTTTTTCCTTCCGATTCCACTCCAGCTTGAGGTAATAGTTCCTCTTCAGTTTTACAGTCATTCATGCGTAAATTCAGTTCTAGAATCATGTTCCCTCAGTTTGTGCTTTCATTTTTAGCGTAATTGCATGTACTCAGAACTCAATTCAGTCAGAACTCAGTTCTCAGTGTTTAGTAGTGGGGTTTGCATCTCTCTCCCTCTATTTCATCTAGTTTAGTCTTCATTCGAGGACGAATGTTCCCAAGGGGGAGATAATATAACACCCAGTAGCCAAAACAGACCAAAAATTAGTTTTTCAGAAAAAACTGCAGGTGGTACCAACGGTGGCATCGACAGACCGTAGCCTGAACCACGGTCCGTCCTGCACAACCGTCGATGGGATCAGAAACTCCCAAAAAATTTCAGCCTAGAAAAATTGGTTAAGTCTTGGATGACGGACGGACTTACGGTCCGTAGGTCAAACGACGGTCCGTAGTCCGTGTCCGTCGATAAAGAATCCCTTCAACCACTCTCTGACAAGAGCTGTCGATGACCAGCATGGTTCGTAGGTGGACCTACTTTCCGTAGGTCTGACCGTAGGTAGAAAATTTGCAGCCAGTTAAGGGGAAATGAAGTTGGGTCAACTTAAAATGATCATAACTCTTAGCACAAAATGAATTAGGTCTCCCATGACCTACCCACAGATATAATTGAATTATCTTTCCATAGCCACTGACCTTGCAAAATCAGACCTCAGAGTAAAAAATTATGCCCATTTTAGTAAAGGCCTGTCGAACAGGCCCTCACGACGGACCCAACGACGGGGCGTTAGGCGAACGACGGACTGTCAGTCCTGGCCGTCGTGAGGCCTGACAGCAACCTTCCCAGGGGTCTTTTTGACCTTTCCCACTCCGTTTAAACCCTAAGTTACGTCATTTTGACCCAAAATCATCATATTTTAGTCAGTTTAAGCCTAGCAACATAATTAAAACATATCCAAGTCAAATCATTAAATCAAAACTTAGAAAATTAGAAGCAAGTAAGGAGAAAAAAGCTCAAGAACCCTAGTTCAAGAATGCCACAAGCTCCAGCAGTTCTAGGCCCGAATCTTAAGTATTTTTCTGTGGATTTCATCACCAGGTATTGTGATTTCACTAGTGGGTTCCTTTCACCCATTAGGTCCCTAGTTTTCAGTCAGATTCTTGATTCTCTTGTCATGATTAAACCTAGGGTTTCTAGAACTTCGATAGAACTTTATGAATTTATTAGTTTTATGTTCCAAATCAGATTATCATGTTTTTATTCAGTTAATTGCATGATTTTCAGAACCCTACCTTTGTATTTCTTTAGTTCTTGAATTACACATGCTAGGTCAGATATTTCAGACACTTCAGATATAAATGCCTCAGTTATAAATGCATAATTACCATATTAATTGTTGCATTCTCAGTTTGCATGTTCAGTTTTGAGCTATCCAGTATTTACAGAAACTCAGACATAATCAATAAATTTACAGAATTCATTGGGAGTAGCATAATACCGAGTTGGACTAGAGTTTAGCGTACCCAATAGTCCCAAAACTACTAGCCTAGTAGGTTGTAAGTCCCCTCTGTGGGCAATCAGTTTAGTGATCACGCCAGCATGCCTTTATACCTCTGGCAGGGTATATTGGGTCCTCTCGATGGGGCGTATACATCAGACTCCACATTTAGCTCATGTGGTTTTATTATCGGTTATTAGTAGCTCCCACAGTTCAGTCAGACTCTCTGCCTTGACCATTTATCAATATATTCAGTATTCAGTTTCAGCATGTTATAAATTGGTAATTGCATCCAGTTAGCTCAGAAATCAGCATATCACGTTCAGATTATTATACTTGTTTTTGTGCTTGTTCAGTTATGTTTTATTTCAGCTTTACTCTATCCTACATGCTCAGTACCTTTCAAGTACTGACGCATACGTGCGCTACATCTTCTCGTGAAGTAGGTTCAGATTCTAAGCATCCAGATCACGCATAGATCGATTTCCCGATCTCCAGTTCAGCAGATTCAGTGGTGAGTCCTCATTCTCCAAGGACAACAGTCATGAGTTTCATTGTAGTCTTTAGTCATTAGTTTCAATTTTTGCTAGATTTAGCTGGGGCTTGTCCCAGTATTTCTAGTCTAGTTTAGAGGCTATTTTCAGACATAGTTAGATTCAGCTTGTATTGAGTTAATATTTCTTTTGTATTAAACTCATTGTTTTCAAATATCTCAGTTATAGAATATGGGTGTTCCCCATCTTTTCATTTTAAATATGATTTAGCTTCCACAAAAGTTTATCATCTTTAGTATGCTCATGATCATGCCAGCAGGGTTTGCTTGGGATCGCTTGTGGTCCTAGGTTCCGTGTCCGCGTCTCGGGGGTAGCTCGGGGCGTGACATTCCTCCTATCGGTACCATAACTTAACAAAAACACATTCAAGAATGCAATTAAGAACCTCAATTGGTCACCGTCTCAACACGATGCTAACCCCATAAAAATTGAATTATAACAACTTCCCACAAAATTACTCGGTGCACGAAGGTCCACACATACCTCATATTGTTGAATTCATATATTACATGGTAAGAATGGATGTACAAATACTCAAACATAAAAGCCTAACCTACTTGGGCGCCAAGCAATTTTAATAGGTTTTGATTTCGTTTCCCAACTTTTTCAGATTTGCTACGGTGAATTTGGTCATGAACTCGCAAGATTCCCCCATCTATATACTAGAAAGCTCCTTCTTCTTCTTCTTTTCCCAACTCGAAATAATTTTTCTGAGTTTTCTAGGGTGATTTACGACCTATTATGGTAAATTTACAAAGATTGATAAATAAGGATTTCTCAAAATTACGATTCTGCCTCGCCGATCCCTCTTTAGCGGGGTAAGTTGCCGCTGCAGCGGCACCGGTCCCGTTGTAGCGGGACAGTGTCCGGAATTTTTGTTCCTCCTTACCCTTTCTAAATAATGACGATTTGGGTCGTTACAACTTAACCATAGACTTCTATATCATACTTTTTTGAGTCTGTGAATGACGGCTACGAGTCGTAGGTTGAACAATGACCCATCATGTAAAGTCATCAGAAAAGTATTGGGAGTCAAACTTTGGGACCCAATTCCATGGATTCATTCTACGGATGTTATTTAGACCCTTAAATAGACTTTTGAGCTTTAAAAATTCAATATAGATTCCACCAATGGAATCTACGGTCCGTAGAATAAACCATGAACCGCATATGGATCCATAGAAGGTTTTTCGTCATTTTCAAGAAGAGAAGTTTAGTATTTTGTTATCCTTTCTAAGCTTATCCCCGACCCTTTTTCACGTACTTAAGTGTCTAAACGGTGTCAAAACATTATTTTATGTTATTTCACACTTCAAAGACTTAGAGCAAACATTCAACATGAGAAAAGCTAGTGTTTTCAAGCATTCTTTGAATTTCATCGAGATTTCATCAAGAACTTTGTTCTTTTCAGGTATATAAGACTATTATAATGTTGGACTAATTCGTCCTCACACCGTACATTTATTTTCAAATTAGTAAAAAAATAATCTAGGGTTATGTACTTAGATTTGAATAATCTTGAGATGAGTTGATGTTGAGTTCATCAGTCTTTTTTAAATTTTATTCCTAATTATTGAATTGCTATATGTTATGCATTGAGATTCTTGAGTTGGTTAATTCATGTTTATATTGGAGCATGAACCCTATGAATTGAGTATTCTTGAGAAGAGTAATATCGTTGAATTTTGAGTACTGAATTCTAGATATCCTTAAGTTGATTCGTTCACGTTTATATTTCAGCATGAACCCTATTTTGAGCTATAAATTTTGAGAATCTTTTAAATTCAACTTTTGTGTTTTAAAAGATACTTTTGAGGAAATAAAGAGGAGTTTGAGAAAGAGTGGAACTAAGTATTTTCCAAATGTTTCAATTTCAATACTAGATGATAATTTATCAAATAATTTAGTTTCTCGATCGGTAACTTTACCAACTATTCAAACATCAACTGGTACTTAACAATTTATCAATAAATTTTATCAAAACCGGTAGTAATTACTATTCAACTCAACATTGATATGTAATATAACCAACTAAAAATGACATGTTAATAAATTTTAGCACTGGATTAATGATCGGTTGGTGTATAACAACTATTTTAATTATGTTAGCAATTTACAAACTATAATCTTTATTCATCGGTAAAATTTTCAACTGATTGGATATTTGCTGGCAAATTTACCAACAAATTACATTTCGTTACTAATTTACCAACACATTTATATTTGGTTGGTAAATTTAGCAACAAAATCTTGTCATTGGTAAATGATCGGTTAGTAATTCGTTGATAATTTGTTAATAAATTACATAAATAAACTTTTTATCATATTTACCAACTAGTAAAATTATCCACGCTTCACGCGGTGGTGAACTACATTGATAATCTACTTCTAAACATCTGATAATATAAGTGATTTTGAGAGGGTACAACACTACAATAAATTGTCAAGAATATATTATCCAAATAAGAAGTGTAATATTTTTTTAATCTAAAAATGAAAAAGATTTTATTCTAAGTGTTTATGAATTTTGTTATTAATTCTTTATATATGTAATTGTTTCATTTTTTATACTTTTATTTTCAAAAGGCAGTATAAATATTTTATTCATCAATTGAAAGAGTTCTTCTCCTATTCAAGGGGTCTACATACATAAGCTAAGTATTATATATCTTATATAATTATCTTTCTAGCCTTTTGAACTTTCCTTCCAATAATCGCTTTTTATAAGGAAAAAAAAAGTAAAGTATTGTAGGTTTTTAGAACATTTATAAAGAAATTAAATGATTTGACATTATCACATATTTTATGAATTGTAAATATATAATTATTGATTAAAAATATCTTGGTACCTAATTGTTTTTATCTTTTACATAATTTATCATATAATATGTTATATGATATAAGTATCTTGTTAAAATTGATGATTGTTTTTATGTAGCGACTAAACACCACTTTTATATTATTATTTTTTGTATATGAAAAATATATAATATTCTGATTTTATGGTTAGACTAATTCCTTCTGTAAATAGATTTATTTGAAAATTTTTGATGATAAATATGATTTATAAATAAATTAAGACTGTTAAAAAATGTACACTTCAACAACATAAATAATTTTTTTAGAGATTCTACTTGTCTGAGGTCAAATGTTCACCACTTTCGTTATTATTAATTTGTTATTCTAACGAAAACTTATAGAAGGAGAAAATTAAATTTGGAACAATAATAAAATTATATTGTTGACCCTTATAGAAATTCATTCGTCATTTAACTGCCGAATGCCCTTCCGGATGCTTCATCAATGAAACTTTATGACTTTTTCAAGAATATTTACGTATGATTGTTGCAATATGATGTACAAATAGATCATAATGTTTGATTCTAGACTCATGTTAAAGAAATATTCTCGAACATTAAAAAAATCAAAAAGATTCTAACCTAGATAATTCAAACGCTCAGCAATGACTTGAGACATGAAGAGAACAAATCTATGTTAATAGATATAGCTTTTATAGGTTAAGATATTACTTTTATTTGGAGTAGGTTTTATTTCATATTCTTCTAATTAGCTTCATGAAAATAATCACAACTTACAACAAAAATATTTAGAAGAGTCGAATGAAAAGGAAAAAAAAAGAAAACACTAAAAAGACGAAAATCCTTATCATAGTCAGATTGTATACATACCAAACAAAAAAATCAAAACAATTGTAAGGAGACAACAAAAGAGCGAGGAAAAAGATACATTAAAGGGAGTAAACTATGAGATAATCAATGATGATAACAAATCAGTCTAACCAGAAAAGTTCCTATGTTTTGAAATAAGATACCTCAAAAATTGACTAACACTTCAATCAACTTTTAATCCTTAAAGTACTCATAATATCTAGTGATAAAATTTCGTAAAAAAAAATAACAACATAAACACCAAAAATATGGGCATGCAAAGTTATTAACTCTCACAGGATTTTGTGAAGAATACAAAATCGCATCCTTGTATGTGAAGAAATAACGTTCTTGATGAAGAAATTTGAGATTTGAAAGGGCTTTTTTAATGTACCTTCAACAATTTCAATAGAGAAAACTTGCTTGAATATTCTATTGACATTTGTTATTTAATCTGTACTAGCAAATACTTCTAACAATAACTTTGCATAAACATAAACAACAATTTTTCAAGCATATACTCAAAAATGACAATTAATAAAATAAGTATAAACTAATGATTGTAAAAGACATACCAGGATATACAACATTAGAATGAAACAGAATGAAAAAAATGAGTCCATTGAATGCACAGTCTAGTCCTCTATTTATAGACCAAAAAGGGTACTGTAAAAAAATGATTATTGCGTTTTATCGGAGAGATAACTAGTCTTTGGAAGAGTTACAACCCTTCGGAAAGGGCACAACTTTTCGTAAAAGTCCAACTCTTCATAAAAGTCGTAACTTTTTATAAAAGTCACAACTTTTCATGAGAAAAGTTACAATTTTTCATAAAAGTTGCAACCTTTCATAAAAGTGACCACTTTTCATGGAAAAAATTAGAACTTTTCATTGAAGTTATAACTTTTCATGAAAGAGGAAGTCTACTTTTGGAAATAAAATAAATTTAAAGAGATTCCTTGCTTGTGGTGGCGCCACATAGGCGGGCCTAGGATTCTCTTTAATATATATATATATATAATGTATACTTCGTTGATAATATTACCAACAAAAGGAGTGCATTAGTAATATTTCAGTTGGTAATCCATTGATCGAAAGTTGTGAATGTAGCGTCATTTTTCCGACGTATTTACCACTAAAATACTTGGTTAGTAATATTTTGATTGGTAATATGTTAGAATTTTCTTGTTAAGTTAGAAATATGTTGATAATTTGATAGTAAAATACTAAACAATTCAAGTTATCAGTAAAATCTGTGAGCTATTTGAATTTTTTGGTAGTTAATAGATTAAAAATTAACAACCCAATCACTTGTCTATCTTTAGCACAAAATCCCAATTCCAAATATCAATTACACCTTATATTTGTACATTCAAAATAAGAGAATGGAGAAAAGGTGAAAAGATATTACTATTAAGACCTCCATCTTCAATTAGAAAGTTAAATTGTAAGGAAATTTGTTGTCCAAAATCAATATCCCAAGCTATAAACTATCTATTACAATGGAGAGTTTTTTTAACTATGAAAGAGATAGGATGTTAAAAGATATCCATCGAAATGATTTTGCATGAGTGTAAAATGGATTTTGAGATCAAGATGTGAAATTTCAAATTTTGTCTAGATGTGCATGACATTTGCTCTTCGCGTTCACAAGATTTAAACCACTCAATTGCGATGGGTCATTCCAGCTAATTGTGATCACGATCATTAATTGACCATGCTATCGCAAGGCTTCAGATTTCATTTGACTGCAATCACAACCTTTTACCATGCGGTTGTGAAAGCTCCTCTCTGTTAAATTTTCAGGTTTTTATCATCTTTTTACCTCAATTTCACTTTATTTATTCAAAAAATATGAAGAAACCCACATTAAAAACACCAATTCTCATCTAAACAAGACAAAAATATAAGCTTTAATACAAAATAAGTATGTAAAATATCCACTTATCACACCCCAAACTTACACTATTGCTTGTCCTCAAGCAAGATAGAATCAAAGAATAAAGAACCTATTCAATCCAAGCACACCAATGATCCCTTAAGCACTAGAACATGTCTTCATTTGGTACTAATAAATTGTTAGCACATGCAAAATCTTCACAAAAAAACTCTCCTCTCATATCAAATTTTTAGAAATAAAGAATAATTAAGTGACAAAACTCAAGCTCAAGAAGTGATTCTAATTCATTAGTTCCTGACGGAATTGTCATCTGAACCCATTTACTTAGAATGTTGAATAGAGTTAAATTTAGGATTTAACTTGAAATTTAAAACGCCTAATTGCACAACCTCACAATAAAAACCTTGGGAGTTGTGACGACCATGTTACTGGGCTTAAATGACCCTCAGAGCGAATGAAATCGTCAAAATTTGATTCTAAGGTCATAATCTTGAACTTTTGATCAAAGCTGACTGTTCAAGGTTCAAAATGCTCCAAACTGCTAAAACTCACATAAAAACCAACGAACGATCAGGTGACCAAATTGTCAATCCCAAAAGCCATAAATGACTTAGGACCGCTGTAGGAACACTCTAAACGATGAACAGGAGGCATAGACACAGAATAACCTGAAGGTAATTAAATAAATTCTCTTTAACAAACAAACTACAAGAAGAGTAGGAAATCTATTGTTGGTGTAATATACCATGAATATAATAAATTATAGTTGAAATAAGATTAACGAAAATGAATAAATTAAAATTATTTAGGCTAAGACACAAATATCTCGCTCTGTTTAAGAAGATTCAAGTCCACTATGACATAAGCTACATCAATCCAACAATACATCTCTTCAATTGTCCCCTCCAAGATATAACAATCCAACGACATGTACAACTCAAGCAACTTCAGATTGGTTGAAGAGTACAAAGCTCCACATAAGAACATATCCTTCAACATATATATATTCTCTTTATTATAGTGAATATAGTTGAAGATTTAGAATATTTGTTTTTGTCTCAACTCTTTTTTTCATTATAATAATCTCAATATAAACACTATATAGTACTTCCCGTCTTTTTTTACTTATGTATTTTCTTGTTATCTCTTCTTGTATACAACCCACAGGAACACAATTTATTTATAGGCTATTAATTCTTTCTTAAAATGAATTGGAAGATAATGAGTAGTAAACTGGATAAATTAATAGCCCAACGATTAAATAAGTTACAACCATATTGAGGTAGAATAATGGGTGGAATTATGGTAGATCTCATAACAATAGTGGTTATAAGAGTTACACCACAATAATGACCACATTCTTGTCAACTTATACCCACTAACATGTGCATTTAATATCTAATTTTAATATTAAAATGCATAAACACCAACATTCCTCACTCATTTTAATAGTATTATAAGGGCTTAAGTCATATATAGCCCCTTAAAGTTGTTCACATATTTCACTTAGACACCTCAATTTAGCCTTGTACCTATCAAACGCTTAAATCTTAACAAATTTATACCTATTTGACACAAAATCACAATAAATTGAAAATATTTATGTGTGTGTTTCAAATGCCTCTACATAACAAACATACCAATAAAAGAATGACACATGTCATTGGATCCAACTTTTTTAAAAACTCTATTTAAATAATCCAAAATTAATATTAAGAAAATAAAATTTTATTATTTGGAATTACCCTCCGCACCTGTCTTCTTCTTCATAACCTATTTCCATGGCCCTTCCAATTTCAATTGACGCCGACGCCAGCCTAAAAATCATCACCCGACCTCTTTCTTTCCCCTCCCGCCCCCCTTGAATCAACCAACATCTTTCTTTCCTACATCGAATTTTACTCCTTTCATTAACGTCGATAGTACGCCATTGTTGTCCACCTAAACTAAATACTCATTCTCTTTCATTTTTGATAGCATCAAAATCATTCATTATCTTTATCTTTTTACAATTACAAATTATTAATCACAAGTAAAATAGGTAATAATAAACTTTTGCCTGAAAAAGTCAATTCATATTTTTTCATCGGAATAAGTGGAGCTTCACCGAAATATTGAAAGAGTGGATCTACATTAAAAAAAAAAAGAAGAATTGGAGAGGATGAGAGAGAGAGAAGTGGAGGGGGTGAGGTGGTGTGATCTGCTGTTTAAAAAAATTAATGGATGAAAATGGCACACGGAATTAAGTTGGGGAAGAAGATGACTTTTTTTCAAAAAAAATATTTTTTTCTTTTTCTGTTAATTTTTGTATACAAGTTACGTAAGAAAAGAAAAAAAATATTAATTTCAATAGTTTCATGCACCTAAAGAGAGTGTAGCCCGCATCTTTTGGCATACCAGTATTTTGTGTCCAATAGGCACAAAAATAAGTTGAGGTGTGCAAATAAAATATGCGGACAACTTTGAGGGGTTGCATATGACTTAAGCCTAAAATAAGAAAGTGCTTCCCAATTTAGTTGAAGGTAGACCATTATGCATCATAAATTTGTGCTCTACATTGAACCTTCACTTCGTAAAATAATAATCTTTACTCCGGAGTCAGTAGTAGTCTCAAACTTGAAGTACGACTGCTTAAGGAAAATAACGTATCATTGCTTACACAAAATAATCAAGATGTTCACATAAGCATTTTTAGCCAACACATTACGGTCTTGTGTTATCCGAAATTATATGAGTGTTTTTAGAATGTGCTCATTCTCATAGAAAGTGAAATTCCTCATATATGACTCATATAAGTGAAATTTCTCATATATGACTCAAAATTTATGAACTTTAGTTTTTATCCCTCTCGAAGTGGTTCAGACCAAATATCTTGCTACGGCCTTAGTTTATGAATCTATAAGATTATTACAAGTTTTAACACAATAATATTGATGGTATACTAGTAATCAATATGATCTCACAATATTGTGTCTTCTCCTCTTGAGTCTGAATTTACCGTTTATAATAACAATTTTGTACCAATAATATTGCTGCTATCAAAATTTTTTTTAAAAAAATATCTCAAAATAGAAGTGTTTGATATAGCAAAATCAATTCACTTTTTTCACTAGCTAAATCTTAATTTTTTTACTTCAACCTCCATATAAGAATTAACAAAAAATAATTTGTTTTTCTCATTCCAACAAACAGCACCAATTTTTTCTCATCTAATTTGCTTGTACCCTCCAAATACTTTTACTGCATCACCACATAAAGTTAATTGACAGTCACATATCTCACAACTAGGCTAGCAAACTCCCTTTCTTCTTTGTCGCACAATTGAATCAAAAGGTGTTGCAAGACTCACACAACCAAAAAATTGTACTTAACAATTTTTCCATCATAATGTGACTTCACAAGGTAAGAAAAATTCATCACATGTTTTATGGTATTTTTTATTATGTTAAATGGCTACTCTACATGTGTTTCATAAATTATTTATAACTCTAATGTTAGATCCAAAAGTCATCTCATTATAATCAAACAAAAACGTGTAATTTATTTCAAATTTATTAAATGCACTTGTAATACTCTTTTAGAGCATTTCTCAAGATGTAAAAATCACTATATCACAATGATTTTTTTTCATTCCATAAATCCCCACTATTTTAAGAATTTAAGTATTATTTTTTTACGAAAATTAGACTTACTTTATTCATGAAAATATTAGGTAAAAAAAACTTATTTTATCTTTTCTCCGCTTGAATTGAGCAAGTAGAAAACAAATACTTTACACGTATATCTCTTCTCTTCCATCTCCTCAAGAGAGCAATTTTGAGTGAAATGATGTTGAGATCTCCCATTTTGATATCCGTATTTTTTAAACTTTTACAAAAACTGAATCTCCTTAAACTGGGTGTGTAATATAGCACAAATGTAATAAATTACAACTTGATAAATGAATTAAAAAAATATTCAGGCTGAGACGCAGATATATCGCTCTCTTTAAGGAGATTTGATCTCACTACGATATTATCTACACGGATCCAATAGTATATCCCTTGACTTGTCCCCTCCAAGATACAATAGTCCAACAATGTGTACAACTCGAGTAACTCCGAATTAGTTGAAGAATACAAAGCTCCACATAAGTACTTTTTCCTTCGACATATAAATATTCTCTTTTTTATAGTGAATATAGTTGAAGACTTAAAATATTATCTTTGTCTCAACTCTCTCTTTCACTACACTAATCTCAATATAAATACAATATAGTACTCCTCGTCTTTTTCACTCTATATTTTTTTCGGTATATCTATTCGCGTATTCAACCCAAAGGATGTGTTGAAAATAACAATTCCAATTTGGAGTAGGAATCCTAAGTTGACTAGGATTTGTTATTTATAGTATTTATTTATTTATGCTTAATTAAGATTTATTAGTTAGAATCGTTCATAGTCCTACGTTAATTTGATTTTTACTTTTATAAATAGGGATGTTACCGTTATTTTCAATACACAAAAATATATAGAAAAATATAGAATAAATAGAACTTGAATTAAGATTCAAGGACCTTTGAGTTTATAAATAAAATATATTCCTTCAAACTGGTATAAGAGCTTCTACGATCCTAGTAGAAGATCTTAAAGTTTTCGCTGCCGGAGGACGGTTATGACCCATATATGTCGGCGGTCCGACTAATGATCATGTTGACAAAGGCTAGACAAATGATGTATGCATGAAAAACATGTCAAGTAGAAAGAATTACAAAAATATTGCAGATTTAAAGAAGTGAAATCAAGTAAAAGAAAAAAAACTCTTCTTAAATTAAAAGTTTAAGAAAGCAAAATGAAAAAGAGTTGATTAGCAGGGTCGAGAGTTGGAGAGGAAGTGCTCTAACACCAAAAAAAAAAAGAAAAAAAAGATGTTGGACAGAAAGTGCTACAACACTTGGAAATTGGAGAGAAGTGCTCC
The DNA here is from genome assembly GCF_001406875.1 of Solanum pennellii. Taxonomy (NCBI): domain Eukaryota; kingdom Viridiplantae; phylum Streptophyta; class Magnoliopsida; order Solanales; family Solanaceae; genus Solanum; species Solanum pennellii. Next base: position 9,467,353 of record NC_028643.1, on the reverse strand, counting down.
AACACAACCAAGAAAATAATATCATAAGTTGGAGAAGGTATTTTGACACAACCAAGAAAAAAAATAAATGAGAATTGAAGAGCTACTCCAACAATTGATGATCGAAGATAAGTTCTCCAATACAATAGCAATGACAAGAAAAAAATTGAAGATTGAAGAAAAGTGTTTTTCAATACAACAACACTGATAAGAAGAAAAAGGCAAGAGTATACAATTTTGAATTACAGGAGAATGTTTGAAAATAATAATTCAAAGTTGGAGTAAGAATCTTAAGTTGACTATGATTTGTTATTTATTTTATTACTTATTTGTGTTTAATTAATATTTGTTAGAGTGGTTCATAATTCTAGTTTGATTTGGTTTTTACATTTATAAATATGGATATTGCTGTCATTTTCAAATATACAAATATATATAAATATGCATAATGGATAGAACTTGAATTAAGATTCAAGAACCTTTGAGTTTATAAATAAAATATTTTCTTCCGGAAGACCATTATTTATAGGTGATGAATTCTTCCTTGCAATGAATAGAAAGATAATAGATAGTAAATTGGATAAATGAATAATCCAAAGCTTATATAAGTTACAACTATAATGAGATAGAATAATGAGCAAAATTAATGGTAGATCATGACAATAATAATTACAAAAGTTACACCACAATAATGACCACATTCTTGTCAACTTATGTCCACTAACATATGCACTTAATATTTTAATTTTAATGTTAAAATGCATAAATACCAACATCTAGTTTGTGAATAATTCTTCTACTTCATTAAGGTACACGTAGAATTCGTCGTTCTTACTACATGATATATTCTTTCTATGTGACCATTTACGAATTTAATTACTCCCATTTTATTAAAGAACAGGAGGATTTGGACAAAATCAAGTTAGAGTGTACTCAGCCTATCCAATCAGTAATCTTAGGACTAATCCATTTTACATAAAAACAAAATATTGTACAAACCCTAGTAAATGTCTGATTAAAACTGGTGAAAATTCCCATGTTTTTAACCTAAACAAAGAATACAAGAACTTGGCCTGCTTCCAAATGGTGTGTATATATATATATATATATATATATATATATATATATATATATATATGGGATAAGACACTAGTATCCCTCTAGACTATGATCTAAATCTCAAAGACACACTTTAACTAAACTAAGTCCTATTACCCCCTTGACTCATTTTTTTATTTTATTTTTTGTAATTTTATACACTTTTTGGTTACCTGGCGCACTCCGTGACTTCACGTAGCTGAGGCGCGTGGGAGATGTTTGGATGTCACATGAACCAAAAAAGTGTACAAAACTTTTATAAAAAAATGTATTCTAGATAATAAAACCTTAGTTTAGTTAAGGTGTGTCTCTGAGATTTCGATCATAGTCTGGAAATTATTTGTGTTTTATCCCTATGAAAACAAAAGGATAAATCTAGAAGTACTGGCAGTATAAACTGCAACTATGGCATGTTAACTAAGTGAACACTTCATGTACTAGTTTACACTGTACGAAATGGGAGGCAAATATGGTCTTTTCCAATATGCAGATGGCATAGACAAGTTGTTAATGTTACTTGGCTCACTAGGATCCATTGGAGATGGGCTGATGACTCCTCTCAACATGATTATCCTTAGTAGCCTCATCGATGATTTTGGAACTGCTGATGATTCATTCTCTAATAAAATTGTCGACGAGGTATATAATCTATAACAATTTTTATCATTTTTATAAGTCATAGAATGTGTTATCTTGATCCATTGAGCCTAGCTAGTCTCCTTGTATCTATATTCCACATGAATAGATACACTTCAGTTCAATAATTTATCGCCCCAATGGCTTATATATAAGGAAGCGCAGGAAATGGTTATATGTAGTGTAATATTGCCACACTCATGTCGGAGCCTCCAAAAGTAGAGTACTTTTGGAGTATCCGACACACACATTGACATAATTGAAGAGTCTTAGCAGCATAGAGCTGAGATAGCCAAATTTATTTATTAGAAGAAAAATCATTGTGCTCAACACACAAATCAAGAGGTTTAATTTACAACATTATTGTTGATATCTTATCAAGATTTCCTATCTTCCTCTTACAGTATGCATTAAAGCTACTCTATGTTGCCGTTGGAGTTGGAGTATCCGCTTTCATTGGTTTGTCCCTTTATGCTTTCTATTAGTTCTTAAAAGTATTTCACTTCTCCTGAAAAGTTTGTCCTTCGTTATGTTATATTGAATAGACAGAATGCTATCTACTTACTGTAAACATTTTACTTTTCGGGTTCTATAGAAGGATTTTGTTGGACAAGAACTGCAGAGAGACAAACATCCAGAATCAGGAAGGAATATTTGAAATCAGTACTAAGGCAAGAAGTTGGTTTCTTAGAAAAACAAGATACTTCATCCTCTACCTTTCAAGTAATATCAACCATTTCTACTGACACTCATATAATCCAAGATGTTATTGCAGAGAAGGTATTATCGATCACCAATATGATTTACATTTATAAGTTTCCACATGACGCCTAATTATTTTCAAACCCAACAGTGAGTATACTTTTCAAACGGTTCCGAAAGAAACAGGTTCTTATGATGGATTCACAAAACTACCTAGATCGGCATAGTGTTCTTTCCTTTTTCATCTTTTTCTTCCATGTTGCAGATTCCCACTTGTCTAGCTCACCTGTCAGGGTTCGTTTGTGGCCTGATTGTAGCCTTCTTTCTTTCATGGAGACTAGCACTGGTGTCTTTCCCCTTTTCTCTTGGTTTCGTCATTCCAGGGGTAGCATTTGGAAGTTTGCTAATGAAATTGGCAATGAAGATGAAGGATACTTATGGTATAGCAGGGAGCATTGTAGAACAAGCAATTTCATCAATCCGAATAGTTTATTCGTATGTTGGGGAAAGTCAAACAGTAAGCAGATACAGCCATGCTCTTGAGGAAAGCATGAAGCTTGGCCTCAAACAAGGATTCACAAAAGGATTGCTCATTGGGAGTATGGGAATGGTTTATGTGGCTTGGAGTTTTGAATCTTGGGCAGGAAGTCTACTTGTTGCAAACAGAGGAGAAAGCGGAGGACGTGTTTTTATATCAGCTGTCTCTTTGGTTCTTGGAGGACTGTAAGACACTTAAATTTTTACCTTCTTATGAATGAACATGTTTAATGCTTACTAAAAAATGATTCCAATTTCTATGTACTGAGAGTGCAATGGGTTTTCTTTTGTGACGTTAGATCTTGTATGGCTGCACTTCCAAATCTCTCGATCATGATAGAGGCGATGGCAGCTGCCTCTAAAATTTTTGAGCTGATTAATCGAACACCTGAGATAGATTCTGAAGATACCAAAGGGAGAGTTTTAGCATATGTTAGAGGAGATATTGAGTTTAAGGAGGTCACTTTCAGTTATCCATCAAGACCAGAAGTCCAAGTTCTCCAAAATATTAGTTTGAAAGTGAAATCAGGGAAGACTGTTGGTATTGTGGGAGGTAGTGGTTCTGGGAAGTCTACAATCATTTCTTTGCTCGAAAGGTTCTACGATCCAGTGAAAGGAGACATATTTCTTGATGGACACAAAATCAAAAGACTAAAGCTTCAATGGTTAAGATCTCAGATGGGGTTGGTAAATCAAGAACCTGCTCTTTTTGCCACATCCATAAAGGAAAATATCTTATTTGGAAATGAAAAAGCTTCGCTGGAAATGGTCGTTGAAGCTGCCAAGGCTTCAAATGCTCATGAATTCATAGTTAGTTTACCGAATGGATACAATACTCATGTAAGGCCAAAACTTATAAATTTGCTATTATTTCTACTTACCTCTTTAAAGCTGGATACAATTTGGTTTTAATTGAATTTCAGGTAGGACAACTTGGATTCCAATTATCGGGTGGTCAGAAGCAAAGGATCGCTATAGCAAGGGCTTTAATTAAAGACCCTAGAATTCTTCTACTTGATGAAGCTACAAGTGCTTTGGATGCAGAATCTGAAAGACCAGTACAAGAGGCCATTGACCAAGTTTCACAAGGACGGACAACTATTGTCGTAGCACATCGCCTCACTACAATCCGCAAAGTTGATAAGATAATAGTACTACAGTCGGGGATAATTGTTGAAACAGGTTCTCATGATAAGCTGATGCAGATTAGTGAAGGAGAAGGTGGAGCTTACTTTAACATGGTAAAGCTACAGCAATCCACATCTAGAAATACCACAGACAGTCCATATCACTATAAGGAGGCAACAAGTTACCTAAGGAGGAAGTATGTCAATACTCCAAAATCTCCATTCATTGCTAGATCAAGTTGGCAAAATAGCCCTGGCAACACTCCTTTTAGCCCAGCAATAAGCACAAGTTATGTTCCATCAATCCAAACATACTCTTTCTGCGATAGTGATTATGACTACTCAGAGATGAGTAATTCCACTCATCAAAGACCTTCAACCTGGCGTTTGTTCCACATGAATGCGCCAGAGTGGAATAGAGCCTTGCTGGGATGTTTAGGAGCTGCTATTTTTGGTGCATTGCAACCGGCTTTTGCCTTTTGCTTGGGATCTGTTGTCTCGACGTATTTGATAAATGATAGCTCAAAACTTAAGTCAGAGGCCAAACTTTACAGCTTAATGTTTCTAACCATCGGTATCATCAGCTTCTTTGCAAATCTAATACAACATTACAATTTTGCTGTGATGGGAGAGCGATTAATAAAGAGATTGCGGGAAAAAATGCTCACTAGATTGCTTACCTTTGAGGTTGGATGGTATGATCGAAATGAGAATACCAGTGCAGTTATTTGTTCAAAGCTATCAACAGATGCTATCATGGTACGATCCCTTGTTGGAGATCGAATGTCCTTGCTTGTTCAGGTTCTTGTTAGTGCTTCCATAGCTTTTGGGCTCGGATTGATCATCTCCTGGAGGATTGCAATTGTACTAATTTCTGTACAACCTTTCACTATTACAAGCTTTTACTCAAGGAGTGTTGTAATGAAAAGAATGTCAGAAACATCCCAAAAGGCGCAAAATGAAGGAAACCAGCTAGCAAGCGAAGCAGTCATCAATTACAGAACTATCACAGCATTCTCTTCCCAGGATAAAATGTTAGCCCTTTATGCAGAAACACAAAAAGGCCCCAATAAGGAAAATGTTAAACAGTCATGGTTATCAGGCATTGTCTTATTTTTCTCTCTTTTCTTGACCGCAGCCTCTGTTTCATTGACATTTTGGTATGGTGGGAGACTGATGAAAAAAAATCTAGTGAGTGCAAAACATCTATTTCAAGTTTTTTTCATTTTGTTGAGCACTGGTAAAGACATAGCAGATGCTGGGAGTATGAGTTCTGATTTGGCTAGAGGTGGCAGTGCAATATCATCAGTGTTCAAAATCTTAGATATGAAAAGTGATATTCCACCTGAGGATCCTCAAGGGATTCAGGTGAAAAATCCCATAAAAGGCAAGATAGAGCTTAAGCATGTGTACTTTTCTTATCCAACAAGGCCTGAACAAGTGATATTCCATGACATGAACCTCAAAGTTGATGCTGGAAAGACAGTAGCACTCGTTGGATCTAGTGGCTCAGGAAAATCCACCATTATTGGATTGATCGAAAGATTCTACGATCCAACAAAAGGATTAGTATTGATAGATGACAGAGATATCAAAATCTACAATCTGAGAAGCTTGAGATCACAAATTGCTCTAGTCAGTCAAGAACCTACTCTCTTTGCGGATACAATTCGCCAAAATATCGCTTATGGCCAAGAGGAAGCTACAGATTCAGAAATCAAGAAAGCTGCAATTCTTGCTAATGCTCATGAGTTTATAAGGTATCAAGCTACAAAACTGAACTCTCCTTATTTGTTTCTGTTTGATTAAATATTTCTAATAATTCAATAATTCTTCTTCTAACTTGTAGATTATGTTTTCATATTAGAAGTATGGTCAAATACTTGAAGATAAATAATTATTATGACCTTTAGTGGAGCATTTCTAGTGAATGAATCTTTCAAATGAAGATAACTAGAAGGAAAAAAGTTTACTTTATTTCTGGACTAATTTAAGGATATAGATTACACCATCAGGTATAGTTGGTACCATTTTCACAAGGCTACAAATTAGTGCTTATCATAGAGATTTACTTCTAATTACCCCTACACGACCTGACTGTGTAAAATATTTTTACACAGTCTATACGTAGTACACGATGAATAGAGGATGCATATAGCTGCTGTAAAATTTAATCATGAACGAGACATGCTGCTTTGTTACTAAGCTTGCAATCTTACAATGCAGTTCCATGAAAGATGGATATGAAACTTATTAAGGAGAAAGAGGAGTTCAACTTTCAGGAGGACAAAAGCAAAGGATAGCCCTTGCTCGAGCAATAGTAAGGAATCCAGCGATACTTCTCTTAGATGAGGCAACTAGTGCTCTTGACAGTGTCTCTGAGAATTTAGTGCAGGAAGCGTTGGAGAAGATTATGGTTGGTAGGACATGTGTTGTTGTAGCTCATCGTTTATCAACAATACGTAAGGCAGGCACCATAGTTGTGATAAATAATGGAAAGGTCGTAGAGCAAGGATCTCATCTGCAGCTACTTGACCACCGACATAATGGAGCTTATTTCTCCTTGATGAAGTTGCAACTTGGGCACACTCCTTAGTTTTACTTTAGAAACTATGGAAGAAGCTAACCATGTAATGTTTCAAATTTTCCTTTATGTTTATTTTGTTCACTAGAGTACTTTATCTTTTTTTTAATAAAGACATGTATAGAAGAGGAATCCCCAATGAAAGGTAAACTAGTTTGCCGGAAAAATTGTGTGGGCTCAAACTAAGTTAGATTTATAAAAATAGGATCAAAGCCAAATGAATTAGGTTCGATCAAGTTTCCTTTGTTTTTTGTATTGGTCCAATTGACGGAAATAAAGGAAGTAAACAATATCTTTTTAGCAAAGAATAAGAAAGCTAAATATTGGAAGGCCAGAACTAGAACAGAAAAAATCATATTCCCTCTTGATTAGAAATTGTGCATTAATTATAACAAGAGAAAGAATGAGATGCGCTACTTCTCCCATGCAAGGGTTTATTATAGGGCAAAGTGTCACGCCCCGATTCTAAACTCTGGACGTGACCGACACTCGATGTCATTGCTGGCCTGTACCCATACATGGCATTGGACATGAGCGTACATCTATACATGAGCAGAAGTATAGTTTAAAATCATTCGGAGAGTCAAGTTTTGTAAAAGAAAACAGTCCACATAAAACATAAGCCATAGAATTGAAATCGCTAATAAGGGATACGAAAGTCCAAACTAAAACATAACCATCTATCTATCTATGAAGCCTCTAAACATAGCTGAGAAGACAAGGCCTTGTGCATACCTTAAAAGCATAAACATCAAGTACTAGAAATGTGCCGACTAAGCCCTCGGAGACAGAGAGAGGCCCACAAATGCATAAGATATGGAACCTAGTGAGCGGCCTGAGCAGATGCAACTCCTCCACAAATGGGACGTAAGTACATATGGAATAATAGTCTATGTAATATTGGCGGAATGAAACATAACATACATGCCAGATCATTAGAAGCAGCTAACATAGTCATAATTATAAAATATGAAATGTTAAAAGATGAGGTCATTCCAACTACCTTGAGGATTTTTCTTTCATCATATTTTAGTTCATTATGGGAGTCTAATATGGTAACTGATGTAAACCACCATGTGAGGTCATGGAGTCTAATCTCGGCCTGATCATCTAAGCCCTCTCCTACCTTATCGGGTATGAGACATACGTATACACATCATGTGGATCCATTACTAGCCCTTACCAGGGGAATAAAGAAGGAGTCTCCGAAACCAATGGTACGATCCTTAACCTACATCGACAAACATAGTTTCAGACGTTCTTCATTTAGACTTATGCCTTCTCAGTTAACTATCTAGTTCCCTTCAGCTCATATGATCCTGGAATTTGTCTAAAGTCTCATATTCATAACATTTCAGTACCATACATCATAGATTCAGCTTATATAATTATATTGTGAGACTAAAATTCATGAATCATAATTCTGCATTCATGAGAAACATAAATCATCTCATAAAAATAAAGTTAGAGAATCATAAGATATCATCATAATTTCTCACATTTAAAACTTTCATAACTCATAGTTCTAGGGGTCATAACATAAGAATTTCCAAGAAAACATCAAGAAATCATAAAAAGAGTTATCAAGAAGTCATAAAGAAAATCATTAAAGTAGTTCTCAAGATAAGAATTTCTTCTTTCAATAATCATTAATAATTTCATGTAGAAAGCCTTAGTAAGCTCATGGGTAAAAGAATTGTCAAAAAATCGATGTACTTTCATGGAGGATTCATGGGGGTTTCATAAAGATTCAAGAATAATTCAAGACTATAGGGTTTCATCTTAATCCTAATTCATTCATGGAGGATACTTTCAAACGATGGGAACGTAGTTCGTGGGGAAAAACAAGTTGTCCCCACACATGGAGATAGTTTTACATATCTTAGTGATGAAACTTGATGAAGAACCTTGGAAGATGAACCCTAGTTTTGTGTCTCTTGAAGTTATTGAGCATAGAAATGTTTGAGAATGAGAAGGTTTGATAAATGAAAAAGTGATTTTCTATACTTTTAAGGTCATTTAGATAACTCCTCAAAGGTTTTAGGAAAAAAATGCGCTCATAAAAACAATAATCAGAACATATTAATATTATGTCATCATTTAAGTGACGAACCATCACTACTCACTTGGATGATGGTCCTTCACTTGGGCATAAAAAATGGCCCAAAAAAAGACCCTTTTGGTCATGTGTGATGGGCCGTCACATGTTCTATCACTCTACCAACTTGTAGTGTCTCTGTTAAATCGATCATAACATTTTAGTTCAGACGTAGGTTGATATACGGTTGGCGGCGTTGGAAAAAAGACTCATAGACCTTAAATTTGATATGTTATGTGCCCCCTAACACTTCATATTTTAAGATATATATTCATTAGACATTGACCCTTATATAATCTCAGCAAAAACACTCAACCAGTAGAGAAGCTTTGAACTTGACTCAGTATTAGAGGTTTCTTATGACCACAAACCACATCTGATACACGTCTCACACTTATGAATGGACCTTGACATATATGAACAAGTAGTGTATAACTCGATCCAAGTTTATACACTTACGACAAATGGTTTGAATCTTTACATTAGAATTGCAAGGTGTTATACTATTTTCCCCTTGAGATCATTCGTCTTCGAATGATGGTTAAGATAAAGTAACCAAATTAAGCTTATTTTGTCCCAACTAAAATATAAATATCAAGGTCATAAGCATTTGGAGGAATATACAAGGCACAACCTTAACGTAGGAACTAAAACACTCAAGCTCAAAGTATAGGTATGGAACTTAAAATAAGAGAAAGACTCTTAAATTCAATATGGTCAACATGAGGAATGAACAATTGAGGGTATCTGGATTGCACGTCTTCTTCAACACCCAGATAGCCTTTTTGATGAATTGATTCCTCCATATAACTTTACTGATGCAACTTCCGCGTCCTCAACTTGCAAACTTGACGATCAATAATGTTAAGTTGAACCTCCTCAAAAGACAAGATGTCTTTCACACAAATATTTTCTCTAGGCACAATGAGTGAAGGGTCACCCATACACTTCTTAATCATGGAAATGTGAAATACTGGTGTCGTGCTACTAATTCTAATTGTAGCTCTATCTCACACCACAGTACTAAGAGAAACAAGTGACCCCAAGCTAACCCATGGTATGACATTACACTAAGAGGAACATAGATAATAATTGAAGTACTAATGTGAAAGCTAAAATTTAAATAAATAAGAAATTCTTAAATATCAAACTTAACACTCAAATAAGTTTCCTCGATCATGACATAAAGTTGAATTACTAATATGTGATTGAGTGTTTGTGAAAGTCGTTCTAAGATGAGTTACTAGGACAAAGCCCCAACTAACTCTAACTAGATGTAAATTGAATACTAATAAAATAAATAAAATAGGATCATCCTCAAAAGATGAGGACTCACCAAACTCTACTATTGAGTTGATATGGAGATAGTATTAATCGTGAGTTGGATATTGTGCATCTGTACTGATGAGTGGTACACTTTCCACTCACTTAAGGTCCATTTAGCTCAATAATTTAGTGTCCTCAATGCCCAACATTGTTCATTTCTAATCAAATATTGATGATTGGCAGTTATGAAGGCAATTGGACAAGGCATGGACTAAAGTTTGAAAGAATGGCCAAAAATGCAAAATAAGTGTAAAATGAATATTGTTGATCGTCTAGCATGGTGGTGGATCGCTGACTGAGCTAGACTTCACCCACTCTGACAGTGTATAGAACTTTTGTTTACCAAAGAAGTTCGGAGAACTCCGTAGGAAAGGCGATATGTTGAATGAAAAGGCGGATCTGAAGCACATCGCAAAAAGTGATAGTTTGAAAGGCAAAGATTTACAACGACTAAGGTGGTATTAGGTGATACGCCAACAGAGAAAGGTTGACTCAATTGAGTTCACCAATTGAGTTTCAAACACGTGAAGCCTAGAGCATCACAAAGGCAAGCTGGGGAACGAAAGGCTATTCGTCGAGTGAGTTAGGCGAGCCCGACTAATGTCACTGATTTAGTTGCGAAGTGGATTTTTGGGCCAAATTTTGGGAAAATATAAATATCCCAAATGATATATTCTTAAGAGAGTTTGATTAGAGTTTTGAACAACTGGTTCAGGAGAAAGTTTTGAATAACATCTTTACTTTTTAGAACACTTTTCCTAGTCTTCTTAGGGTTTTAAAATTTGAATCTTGAATTCGATAATTTTAAGTAAAATCCAAATTGGGTTTACTCTTAATTACTTGATTTCAAGTTACCCATGAAAGGTATACTTTCTTTACTTTTTCTGGTGGGTGTCTAAAACCCAAGATCAAGGGGTGCTCTAATGGGGTTGTTTGTTAATTTAGTGTAGTGGGTATTGTACTATACTCTATTTTTTTGTTGTTCATGCATGAATTTGGTCTAATTACCATAGGGTTAACTTAGGGTTAAGGTCGCTAACTTAATTCCTACCTATGATCTCTGGTTGATGCTCAAAAGAGATTAATTGAAGTGGGTAATTAGTTCAATACTAGAAATTTAGGTTTGATGTCCTTGACTTGATCGGAAGAGAGGTTATGGGTTTGATCTATTTGTCCTGTTCTTGAAAGATGGGATAGATTAAGGTATTGCGTTGTTAAGAATTATCATTAGATGAGATCGAAAGGAGATTCTAGGCGTAATAGTGTTGAGATTGAAAGATGATTAGCGTCACTAAAGATGAAATAGCCATTCATGTATGCACATTAATATAGAGCAACACATTTACTTCTATATGACATTGATTTCCCATGCCCACACCCCTAGAATTCTTTATAACTCTTGCTTTCATTCGTATTTTAGTTTAATTGTTATAATTGACAACAAAGCTTTACATTAAGTTGGTGGTACCATCCACCCAATTCTTCTTACTACTCTAAATGAGCTAATTTAAAGTGCAACGCTATCGATAAAGAATTCTACACGATATACCATTCTCTGTGGGATTCGATCCCGACTCTTCGTTGGGTTTCTATTGACTAGGAATGCTCACCTTTATAATTGGTTTTGAAGGGTGATTGAGTGTTATCATGTACCTATATTATTAAACAACATAGTGTGGGAGTATATGGTCAATACTTCAAACGTACTAAGTATGCCAAGCTAAAATAACATGAGCTATGAAATAACAAATACAACTTATAAATATTAAAACTACAATAATTGAATAAATGGTCATGAAATATCTAAGAGGCTAGAACGTGGAGATACTAAAATGGACTTATACTATGTGAGCTAGACATGGAGTTTGATGTATAATCTCCATCAAAAAGGGACTAGTATACCCTGCCATGGTCTAGAGATTGATGTGAGCTAATGTAGTACTACTAAGCTAATGTCCATAAAGTACGAAGGAATCATTTCTGGTTTGACGGGTGATCCTTAAATACTTACGGCGGGCATATAGTTCTAGGACTTAGGGATTGCTACTAAAGGTCTTAGTTCTAACTGGTGGTTAAGCTTTTATCCCTGAATCAGCTCGTTACTAAGTAATTTTCCCAACTGAATGTAAATTTATAAACGGAGCAATGCTAATATATTGAGTATAGCTCATATATATATTGAAAATTTATAATGGATTGGTAGATACTTTATTTGAAAGCATTTTAAATCAAGATATTGGTAATCTGAGTCATACATTCTAAACATAAATGGTTTAAGTCATGAAAATAATTATACTCTTAGGGTTCATGAAATACTATTTAGAAGTACTGAATTTATAGATGAAATCATGTAAATACGCTATTCATGAAAAGAATGAAAAATATTATGGAGTTCCTGGTTTCACAAAACCCTAGAATTGAAGAACTCATGAACTAAATACTAGGTTTTCTTTTGGACTCAATTGGTGAAAGGATACCCATCGATGAAATTTCACAGACCTGGAAAGAAGACACTAGCTTGAATCTTGAATTGAAGTTTGAAGATGAAAAACCAAAGTTCTTTCTTGAGAGGAAATTCAATCGTAATAAATTTGTTATGTGTAAAAATTGAGGATTTGATTCCATAAATTTTCATATATAATAGGCTAAAACGACATAGTATATGAATTAAAAAAGAGAGGAAAGGACCAAAATGATCTAGACCTTTCAGTCCAAGCAGCATCCATGAGACCATTTATGGTACGTGGATTGATCTACAAACCCTGGATGCCTCTCCTAGAAATCAGGACAATTTCTAAATTTTCAAAGTTTAATTCACCAGACCCATCTATGACCCGTAAAAGAATTGCGGCTTGTGGTTGGGTTCATGAAATTTATGTTGATTTTCCCAATTTTCATCTACAGTCCTTGGTTCATTCCACGAGCCGTAAACACCATCCACAGAAATCATAAGAATTTTCATTTTTCTAAACTTAGCCTATTAGCCTCATATACAATCGTGTTAGCATGATTGGACAAATTATAAATATTTGTACATATCTATGTTATAATTTAAATATTCGACACCTGAGACTGCTCCACAATCAAAATCTGCGATTTCTTAATGGTGTGATCCTCTTGAGCCTCCTCGGTGATCTACTAGAGTGTCTCAAACTCCCAAACGGTATGATTTTTCTTCTACTTTATCCATCTCTATTCCAACAGGTGACTAACAAGCCTCCAAGCTTGAATGTTGGCAAAAAGCAATGGAGGAGGAACTTTTGGCTCTTAAAGAAAATAACACATGGGACATTGTTCCTTGTCCACCAAATGTCCGTCTAATTGGATGTAAATGGATTTATTCAATTAAACTTCCTTCTGATGGAACTCTTGATCGGTACAAAGCTCGATTGGTGGTCCTTGGCAACAAACAAGAGTATGGTGTAAACTATGAGGATACTTTTACACCTCTAGCAAAAATGACCACGATACGAATTATTGTTTCCATTGTTGCATCACAAAATTGACATCTTCAAAAAATGGATGTCAAAAATATTTTTCTTCATGGTGATCTCAAAAAAGATATTTATATGAAACCTCCACCTGGTTTATTCTCATCACCTCTATCAGATGTATGAAGTTGAAGTGGTCTTTATGTGGATTAAAATAAGTCCCAAGAGCTTGGTTTGACAAGTTTCAGTCTACTTTGCTTCAATTCTTTTTCGAGCAGAGCAAATATGATTCGTTTTTGTTTCTTCGAAAAACATCTGCAAGTTATGCTCTTCTTTGGTTGTATGTAGATGACGTTATTATCACAGGAATTGAATCTTCACTAATCACTAGCCTCTATCAGCAACTTAAGGATTGTTTTCGTATGATAGATCATGGTAATGTTACATATTGGGGTTAGAATTTCATTATAATTCTTTAGGTGTGTTTTTGAACCAACAGAAATATACTCAAGACTTGATTACTTTGGCTGGTCTTCAAGAATCTTCCTCTATAAATACTCCATTTAAATTGAATGTAAAGTGTTGTCGTGCGGAAGGATATCTTCTTCATGATCCAACATGGTACCGACAATTAGTTGAGAGCCTAAATTATCTTACTATTACTTGGATTGATATATCTTTTGCAGTGCAACAAGTGAGCCAATTTATGCAGGCTCCACGCAATCTATATTTGGTGGTTGTCCATCACATCATTCGATGTCTCTTGTGAACATCTACAGGTGGATTATTCTTTCCTAGTGGTTCTGAGATTTAGCTTAATGCATTTAGTGATTCTGATTGGGATGTATGCCCTGATACTCGTCGCTCCATCACGGGTTAGTACATGTTTCTTGGAGCTCCTTGAAATGTTAGAAGAGCAAGAGGCAAGACCGTGCATCAAAATATTCCACTTAATCTGAATATTGAGCAATGTCTACTGCTTTCTTTGATATTCCACTAAATCTCGATTAATGCATTGATTCAACATTTCTACTCGTGGAACAAAACTATTTTCACTTGGTTGCTATTGTAAATTTGTTTTAACGGGAGTTGTACCACCTAGATCACTTTGATAACCGATTTTTGAGACTTATGAGGCATTGAGGACGTTTGCCTTTTCTACTTTAATCATTAAAGATATCTAAATGCCAAAAATAATGCACAACTGAGAAAATGACCTAGAGGGTCTTTAAAATATCCACTACTAAAAAGGACTTATGTCCGTGAAAGTAAAGATTCAATGAGAACTTGAAGGCTCAAACAAGCAAGGAAATTGCTCTCGCGTCTCATGATCTGTATGCAGTAGCCTTCTCGACTAAATGATGCCTCTAATAGACCTTAACAACACAAATGTCTCTCGAAAGCAATTGTTTGACATATCAAGTCAAATTACCTATTGGCTCCTTCATGAAGGTCAATCGGTTATCCAACTGAACTGAGTCATAACAGGGCACACGGGACTCATCAGGAATATACCAACAAAGAATAGAAATATGGAAAACCAGATACATAGTAGTAAATGTAAGAGGTAGGGCCAACTCATAAGAGAAATCACCAACAAGCTTAAGAATCTCAAATAGCCCTATATAACTGGGCTAAGCTTTCCCCTCCTGGTCAATCGCATCACTCCTTCACGGGTGACACTCATAGAAGCACCTGATCACCAACTCTAAATATCAAAAGTCAGCACCTACGGTCAATATAACTCTTATGCTTGCTCTGTGCTAACCTAAGCATATTCTGCATCACTTGAGTTATGTCTAAAACCTCTTGAAGAAAATAATTACCACAAGGCGTAGGCTCTGAAGACTGAAACCAACCTACCAGAAAGTGAAAACGTCTACTATATAAGGACTTGAAGGAGGCCATTTGAATATTCGAGTGGTAACTATTGTTCTACACAAACTCCACCAAGGCTAAGAACTAGTCCCCCTGACTTCTAAAGTCAAATACATAATATCAGAATATATCCTCCGAAACCTAAATAGTACATTCTGAGTGACCATCGGTCAGTGGATGAAAAGTTGGGCTAAGATTAAAACAAGTACCTATCTCCTATTTAAAGGTCCTTAAGAAGCTAAAAGTGAACTGATAATCCTTATCTCAAATAATAGACACTAGCAGCCCGTGAAGATGAACTACCTCCCGAATATAGAAACGAGCTAATCTCTCGGCACTGGAAGAAGAATGAACAGAAAGGAAGTGCATTAACTTGGTCAATAGATAAATGATAACTCAAATATTGTCAAAACCTCTAGAAGTATGAGGAATTATCATTAAAAAGTCCATGGTTATGTGCTCCCACTTTAGCTCCGAACTGGGTAACCTTTGAAAATCACAACCAGGCCTCAAATGTTTGGTCTTCACTTGCTGGCAACATAAGCAAAGGGACACATAGTCCACAATATCTCTTCTAATGGCACTCCACCAGTAATATTACCTCAAATCATAACTGATACATCTTTGCGACGCCCGGATGAATAGAGTAACCGAAATCGTAGGCCTCAAGAAGAATCAACTAAATCAAGTAGTCAACTCTGAGAACATAGATATGACCATCAGGACTTAAAATACCATCAGAATCCAAGGCATCATGCCCAACCTAGCCTTGCAAAAATCACTCTTAAATAGTTGCTGAGGCATCATCCTCAAATTGAGGACCATGAATCTGCTTCAAACGTACCATCGAAATATTTAGTTGAATTTTCTTATTGGCTAAAGATTGGTAATACACTCAAATTTACTTCTCAAAACGAAGTAAAAGCGGTCACATCAAGTAAAGAACCCAACTAGTGAGGTTGGGATCGTTCCCACGAGGAAAATGGTTCAGACTTAACTTTATTCTATTATTACTTCTATTTAGTCAATTATTTCCCGAAAACAAATAACTAAATGGGGGTTTTGATTAATGAAAGCAATTAGCTAAATTAAAGTGAACAAGTGACAGGTTCAAGTATTGGAGTTTAATCAAGTAATGAGAGTAACTAGGGAGTAAGTGTTCCCCACAGGCTCCTAACTCGGTAATTCTAGCTATAACAATTCTTTCCTAGTATCTTGCATGCAAAGTGATAAGTTAGGTATCTCTAAATCCTTGGTCCAGCATCTAGAGAATTTCACTCCGCACCTTGGTCCGGCTACGTGTTGCTTTACTAAACCTTATCTTTACCTCATATTAAGCATCATATTCGATATTTGACTAAGTTGTTACTTCGTACCAACCGACACTAGCCTATTAGATAGTATACACTAAATCTATGTTGATAATTCTTTTCCTATTATCTACCTCCTTGGTCCGGCAAGTAGCAATAAGGTGAGTTCTAACGTTGGCCATCCGTTAAAAAGACTTCTAAGCAAAAGAATTATCAATACATGCAAAACACTATTCTAGAATCATTATTTTAGCTAGGTTTTACCTTGTTATTTACCCACGGTTCCCACAACCCTAGTTATAGAGTTTAGTTACCCATGCTAATAATCACACAATTCATAATAATAATGTAATAATTCATGCACTCACTTTGATGAGAATGAACAAAATCCAGAAATTTACTTGAATAAATCACAAAACACCAATAATCGATTCCGAAAAAGTAATATCAAATCCAAAAATCGAAAGTTCAATACTAAGACAATAAAACTAAAAATTATCCAAGAGTGTAACCCCCAAAAATGAGGTTTTTCAGACTATTTATCAGAAACAAAACTTAATAAAAAAGGGAAATCTATTTAAGGAAAAATCTGCCCAAAATGCGTCTGAGTCGACGACCCTAGTGACGGACCGTCGTGGACACAACGAACAGTCGTGGTCTTGCGTTGCTCCATACTTAGCTCTTTTTCTCCTGCTTTTCTTCATCAACTCTTTGTTACCCTCGATGGACAGGTGTGACGGACCGTTGCAAGCACGATGGTCCGTCGAAGGGCTTCGTTCCACGACACTTAGAATCTTCTGAAGTTGGGTACTGCGAATACTCTCTGTTAGCATTGACGAATGTGCAGGACGGACCGTCGTGGCTATGACGGTCCGTCGTGAGCTTCCGTAGTCCCACACTTAGTAAGAATTCTCCAACTTCCTTCAGCAGCCATTATCTCTTCTCACGACGGTTGACCCCTAGGGACCGTCACAGTCACAACGGACCGTCGTGGGGTCCGTAGGTGGTCACTTCTGCAATTTCAGCTCAAAATTTCCGCATTCTCCTTTGGACAGATTTCCTGTAAATAAATAGAAAACTACATCAAAATCAATACAAAAAGGCTTTAGACACACACTAAACTTAAGGAAAAGGCATTGAAAGTACCGTGAAACCACGGTACGTCAACACCCTCAACATAAATTCATTGTTTGTCCTCAAGCGACACACTATGACTCACTACAGAATCTTTGTGTAAGAGCATCCGTATTTTAGCTTTCGCAATCATTTGGCTATCAATCCTGATTATTCTCATTATGTTCATACATGCTATCGCTAATAGGTTTGAGTTATGTGGATCAGAACATGACACAGACTCACCACAAACTGACACCTATCCTCTTCGATCTCTCACTTAGGTGCTAATTTTTCCGGTATTGCAACTAGTGTCCTCACTTCAAAATAACATCCTCATTTTCACATAATGATTACAGTTTGAGTATAAGGATTACTTTTCAACACTCACTCTCAGAACAACTTCACAACTCATTTACACATATGCCATAGGCTTGCCCTTATTTTCACTGCTTTAAGTTCGCCATAACAACTCTTAGGATCACGATAGGACTTTCCTAGCTTGTAACATAGGCTCAGGGTCAGGTAGGGTATATTAAGGTATATTTTAGTGACTTGTTTCCCTCCTTGACATATCAGCTAAGCGTCCGACCTTTTTATCGTTTTATTTCGCCCTATTTCTCAATTTTCTTTCACCTTGCTATTCTCCCTTTCTTATCCTTATGTGTAAGTGACTCTTCTCTTTTCTTGTGTTTATTTTTTTTTACTCTTGAGTTATGTTTGTTTTGTTCTTTCTTCCTCTTTATTCTTTCAACCCCACTTTTCAGAGTATTCCTCATAACAGCCACCCTCAACTCATGGCTTTGCCATGAGTCAAGGTTCACTATACCCAAGATTGGGTCAGGTCTAAGACAAGGTTGTTTTCTATGTTAACCACCCTCAACTTATGCTTTTGGCATAAGCTGAGGTGCACATGTCCAAGGAGGGACCAGGGCCAAAACATTGTTCCCAGAAAAGATCAGATGGGGTGAAGAAGAAAGATCTATTTTAAGCTCAAACTATTTGGATCAATAAGGGATTACTTCATTTGGTTTTTCTGTTATTTTAGGCTAAAGATTGACTATTTCGAACAAGGGCCTATGATCCTTTCCTAATTGTCTATTGCGGCTTACTTTTAGCAGGACTAACCAGGCAACTTATAGCTCAGTACCAATAGTGGAATATTCAAATTTTCCTCACTCTCACTTGACATCTCATTACTCTACCAGATTATCATACACCTAGTTCGAATCTTAGATTTAGGGTCATGCCATAGTGTATCTCTATGTCATGCTTAGAGCAACACATTTATCAGTTACTATGCCTGGTCATGCATCATTTTCATTACATCAGGATATCATTTCTGTTTTAGCCATCATGCTTCAGAGTTATACTATGTACACAAGATATAGACATGCCAGTTCAACAATTAAAATAATCAGTCTCTTGGGGAAAAATAACACAGGCAAGAAAACCCCAAAAGAGGATCGTGAGTTGGGCTACTCAGACTTCACCCTAGCACTCACTTTCCATTTACCCCACCCCCAACAAAAAGATATGCAATTGTCCCCAATGCATAAAAGAATCTAAAATAATAGAGTGGTAGGTAAAGCAAACCTGAGGTGCAAAGCGCCGGCGATCAACAAGCTGGTGGGTCCGGTGTCCCGGAACCCACTCCCTCTGTAGTCTGGACTCGACGAGTCCCGTTGACGGTCAGTCGCAGGCTCGACGGTCCATCGTGGGGGTCCGTCATTCGTGCCCTAACTTAGAAAATTTTTAAAACATACCTGGGCACGACGGATGCTTGCGACGGTCCGTCGCAAGCGTGACTGTCCGTCGATGGGTCTATCAAAGGGTGCTGCAGACCAATTTTCTGCAGATTTTCTGGTGTTGTGATACCTGAAAATTTAACACCATTAACCTATTCTTTTTGTATTTTCTGGACATTGTTTTTTGGACACGGACCCTAAACTATGCTCTAGCCAACATTTCTAACAAAAATAAAACAAATTGTTTAGACGGGACGTTTAAGGAAATAAAATAAAAGAAACATGCAACTATAACTAGAAAATCACGAAAAACCCATAGTTGGCTAGATGATACATATTGGATTGCCTCCCAACCAGCGCTTGATTTTACGTCGCGGCACGACGTAGGACAATTGATTACTCAAACTTCATCAAGATGGTATGCCTCTTCATTTGCCATTTCACCGTGCCCAAGATAGATTTTGATTCGCTGTCCGTTCACCATATCAGAGAATATCGACATCATACATATCTGAAATATGGCGGGTGCGTTGCACAACCCAAACGACATTCTCTTGATCGCAAAGGTTCCATATGGACAAGTAAAGGTGGTTTTCTCTTGATCTTCTGGTGCAATAGAAATCTTATTATACCCCGAATAACCATCAAGAAAACAGTACCACCCCTTTCTGGCAAGTCTATCCAACATCTAATCCGAAAGGGCATAGGAAAATGGTCTTTTTCGGTCCATGCATTTAATTTCCGGTAATCCATACACACCCTCCAACCAGTCACCGGTCTTATTGGAACAAGCTCATTTTTCTCATTGGGGACCACAGGCATTCCCCCTTTCTTAAGTACACACTGAACAGGGATACCTTACTACTATCAGCGATTGGATATATCACTCCGGCATCCAACCACTTAATAATTTCCTTCTTCACTACCTCTTGCATAGGTGGATTTTGACGTCTCTGATGCTCAATACTTGGCTTATTATTGGGCATGAGTTGGATTTTATGAGAACAAATACCGAGAGGGATCCCAATAATATCCGCAATAGTCCACCTAATAGCTCTTTTGAACCTTTTTAACACTTTCACCAAACTCTCAACTTGATGCACATTCAAATCTGATGCAATAATAACCGGCAAAGTGTCATCTTTTCTTAAGAATACATACCTCAGATGAGGTGGTAGAGGCTTAAGTTCTAATTTTAGAGCCTTCTCAATAGATGGTTTCTCGGGTGGAGATTCACGATGTTGCATATCTAACTCAAATTTCCTTGGTTTAAAATGAACATTACCTCGATCAAGTGCCACGACCAATGACCCATACTCGTCAATGCCATCACTATCAAAATTCATGATCACTGCCGCCAATGCTTTTACACCCAGACACTTTTTAATTTTTACCTCAGATGACTCTTCAACTTTGTAGGATATAGCAGATACCGATTGGAGCTCACCACTCTGCCTCATGGACCTACAAATGTTGAAGGTCACTTCTTCATTGTTCAACCGAAATTTCATCCCGTAGCAAGGAATGGCCTCCCAAGAATAATAGGCACTTCAAAATCGACTTCACAATCAAGAATAACAAAATCTGCCGGAAATATGAACGACTCCACTTTTACTAGCACATCGTGGAGTATCCCTATAGGCCTTTTTACTATTCGATCGGCCATCAGTAGCCGCATCGCAGTGGGCTTTGGATCACCCAAACCCAACTTCTTGTAAATCGAGAGGGTGGTACTGTTTTCTTGATGGATATTCGGGGTATAATCAGATTTCTATTGCACCAGAAGATCAAGATAAAACCACCTTTACTTGTCCATATGGGACCTTTGCGTTCAAGAGAATGTCGTTTGGGTTGTGCAATGCACCCTCCACATTTCAGAGATGTATGATGTCGATAATCTCCGACATGGTGGAAGATACTATAGAAGTTTTTATGGATGATTTTTCTGTGGTTGGTGAATCATTCGAGCGGTAATTGAACAATTTATCTGAGGTCCTTAAGAGATGTAAAGACTGCAATTTAGTACTAAATTGGGAAAAATGCCACTTCATGGTGAAAGAAGGTATTGTTTTGGGTCATCGCATTTCAGAAAAGGCATAGAGGTTGGTCGAGCTAAAGTCGATGTAATAAAGAGACTTCCCCCACTTATCTCTGTAAAAGGTGTGAGAAGCTTTCTTGGGCATGCAGGTTTTTACCGGAGATTCATCAAAGATTTTTCAAAAATTGCACATTCGGCGAGCTAAAAGAAAAATTGGTGTCTGCATCGATCATTATTTCTCCAGATTGGAACAGTCCATTTGAGGTGATGTGCGATGCTAGTGAGGTTGCTCTTGGTGTAGTATTGGGACAAAGAAAGAACAAAATCCTTCACCCCATTTACTATGCTAGTAAAGCCCTAAATGAAGCTTAGAAGAACTACACAGTGAGTGAGCAAGAACTCCTTGCAGTAGTCTTTGCTTTTGAAAAATTTCGCTCCTATTTGCTAGGTACTAGAGTTATAGTGCATACTGACCATTTAGCATTGAGATATTTGATGGCAAAGAAGGATGCGAAACCTAGGTTGATTCGTTGGGTATTACTGCTACAAGAATTTGACTTTGAAGTGATGGATAGAAAAGGGACCAAAAATCAAGTTGCTGATCACTTGTCCCGTCTAGAGGATGAAGCTATGAGAGAGTTAGGGGATAAGACTGATATTGATGATACTTTCCCCGATGAGCATGTATTGGCTGCTTCACAAGACTTGATTCCATGGTTCGCAGATTTTGCGAACTATCTAGCTAGTGATATTGTTCCATCGGACTTGTCCTTTCATCAAAGAAAAAAGTTCATGTACGATGTGAAGAAGTTCTTTTGGGATGAACCATACTTATATAGGAGTTGTGCCGACGAGCTTATTCGGCGTTGTGTGCCAGAATGTGAGATGTTGAGTGTGTTAGAGGCATGCCATTCCTCACCTGTTGGTGGACATCATAGTGGTATCCGGACCGCTCATAAGATATTACAATGTGGTTACTATTGGCCAACTCTTCATCAAGATGCTCATGAGTTTGCTAAAGCATGTGATAGATGCCAAAGAGATGGTGGCATTTCAAGAAAGCAAGAGCTCCCTCTAAACCCCATTCTTGTGATTGAGTTATTTGATGTTTGGGGTATTGACTTTATGGGCTCTTTTGTGAGTTCTCATGGAATGAAGTATATTATAGTAGCAGTGATTATGTATCTAAATGGGTGGAAGGTATCGCCCTCGCAAACAAAGAAGGGAAGAGTGTCACTGCGTTCTTAAAAAAGAATGTATTCTCTCGTTTTGGCACCCCAAGGGCAATTATTAGTGATGGGGGCTCCCACTTCTGTAAGAGATTGTTCAAGGGGTTATTGGAGAAATATGGGGTTCGCCATAATGTGGCCACTCCTTACCACCCTCAAACTAGTGGGCAAGTTGAAGTGTTAAACAGGGAGATCAAACAGATATTGTCAAAAACAGTGAACGCTAGTAGAACGGATTGGTCAAGGAGGCTTGATGATGCTCTTTGGGCCTATCGGACAACGTATAAGACTCCCATAGGTATGTACCCATACCAACTTGTATATGGGAAAGCTTGTCATCTTCCGGTTGAATTAGAGAATTAAGCCATGTGGGCTATGAAGAAGTTGAAAATGGATTGGATTGAAGCTGCAGAACAACGGTTAACTGGGTTGAATGAACTCGATGAATTTCGCCTGAAAGCTTATGAAAGCTCAGCCCTCTACAAAGAAAAGATGAAGAAGTACCATGACCTAAAAATTGAAAAAGGAGAGTTTATGGTTGGGGATTTGGTGCTTTTATTCAATTCTAGGTTGCGCTTGTTTCCGGGCAAGCTCAAGTCCAAATGGACTGGTCCTTACTTGGTTACCCAACTATTCCCTCATGGAGCAGTTGAGTTGGAAACCAAGGAGGGTGTGCGGTTCAAGGTGAATGGATAATGCATAAAAGTCTATTTCGGGCATGCTGAATCGGCGAATGAAGTGATCGAGGCATACCATCTTGATGAAGTCTGAGTAATCAAGTGTCCTCAGTCGTGCCGCGACGTTAAATCAGGCGCTGGTTGGGAGGCAACCCAATACTTATAGTTTTTCTTTCTAGTAATGGTAGCATTTTCTACTAATGGGTTTTTAAAGTTGCGGGCACATCACCAGGAAATTCTGCAGAAAAGCACTCTGCAACAGTCACTGACGGACACATCGACGGACCGTTACGCACGCGACGGACCGTCGCATGAGTCCGTCGTGCCAGGTACGTCTATCATTTATTTTAAAAACTAGGGCACACGTGATGGAACCAATGGCGGACCGTCGTCGGGGTCTCGTTGCGTCATTAATAAGCGTACCCGACCCGATTGGAGGAAATTTGAAAAATTGGAAACCTTTAAAACCCCCACCCCTTCATTTCACCCATTTCCTTCCCTCTTTCTCCCATTTCCCTCCCTTTTCAACTTCCAACTTCATAACCACCTTCTCTATCAACCGATCGTTTCCCCAAATTCCCTAATTTCGAATATCTCCTTTCTACTGGTCGGAGTCTGCTGCTGTGATTCTCTTCTTGATCACCATGTACCTTCCTCGCTTGTTTTTCTCAAATTCTCAGGTATGTGTCTCTGATTTCGACCCATTTACATTGAATTTTTGTTTATCAATTAGTATTAGCCTATTTCTTATTGATGGGTTCATCCTTTAATACAAATTGTGCCTGACCTAGGTTGAAAATCCTCAAAAGTGCCTTGTTAAAACTCTAGAAATAGGTGCTTTAGTATTGCTAGTTGACTAGGTATTTGGGTTAGAAACATATAGGTTATCACTAAGTATTCAATATGAGTCAATGGGGATGATTGTGGCATCCCAAGTTCTATCACTGAATGACAAAACGAGACCCCGATGATGAACCGTTGTAACCACGACGGACCTTCATAGGGTCTGTTCTAACATCCCACTGTACGTTTTTCTCCAAGTGTCCACCAACAGATACATGCGACGGACCGTCGTCCCCACGACGGTCCATCCTGCACAACCGTTCTGGTTGTCAGAGACCCTTTTTTCTAACGGTCTCCTACCTTTTCTAAGGTCCTCTAACGGACACCTACGACAGACCGTCACACCCTCGACGGTCCGTCCTGCACAACAGTTGTTACGGTCAGAGACCCTTTTCCTAAGGGTCTCCTACTTTTTCCAAGTGTCCTCTGACGGACATCTACGACGGACCGTCACACCCTCGACGGTCCGTCCTGCACAACCGTCGTGACGGTCACAGACCCCTCTCCTAAGGGTCTCCATACTTTTTCTAAGTGTCCTCTAACGGACATCTACGACGTACCGTCACATCCTCGACGGTCCGTCCTGCACAACCGTCGTGACGGTCAGATACCCCTCTCCTAAGGGTCTCCATATTTTTTTCTAAGTACCCCACGACGGACATCGACGACGGATCGTCATTGTCACGACGGTCCGTCCTGCCTATCCGTCATACTTGTCAGAGATTTTCCTTCAGGCGTCTCCAGATCAACATAGTTGAAGTATGACATGACGGACCCCATGACGGTCCGTCGTACTCACGACGAGCCGTCACCTGGTCCGTCGTGTTTCACTGTTACTACAGAAAAGTCATTACAGCCTAGCTCTTTTATTTTGTTTAATTTTCTCTCGTCTTGTTTGCTCCTTCTCGTACTAATATTGATTCTTTACAGGTATTATGGCACCAAAACAAGATCCAGTTTACGCACGTGGGCGATCAAAGTCTGTCGCCCTATCTGCCCGCCTGGTCATTGGCTCTGATGATGAGCGTGACCCCGAGTACGTGCCCCCAGGCACTGCCACTCCATCCCGACGTAGTTACTGCCTCCCAGTCTGATGAGGAGCGCACACTGACCGGCACACCTTCTGGGTCAGCTACTCATGAAGAAGGGCGTCTGGCTCCTTAGGAGTTTCGTGGTCGGAGGAAGCCTCCGGGTCTGCTGACAGTTCTGAATCCACTCTCGGCTCACCGACTCATGCTCTCACCCCGGTTGCCGACCAGCCCAACCAGTGGTGTGTCGACGGGCAATATCAAGTTTATTCAGACGCAAAGTTTCTGAATGATAAAGGAGTCATGACACGGACCCTTACACGGGAGAGGCGGGTCCTTACAGGAAGTCTCCCTACCATGCCAGAGATCCAGAATCTCTTCACCAGACACCGACTGGAGTGGACAACGCGTTCTTTGGGCCGTTATAGTGAAGAGTTGGTCCGAGAGTTCTACGCCTCTTACGTTGCTACTCTCAGATAACAGATTGATAGGCGGGTTGCCCCGCCAAACAGGCCCCACTTGAGCATGTACGAGTACGTGGCATTCAGGTTGATATCTCTCTGCCTGCCATCCGCCGGTATCTATACGGTGAGGATGTTGATGCCAACCGGACCCCTCTCACTGCCGAGTTCGACTACTGGTGGCAAATTGTCAAAGAAGGCCAATTCTTGCTTGAGCCATCGCTGAGAGAGACCACCAAGAGGTGGATGGCCCTGCACTTTTCTGTTGATGGAGAGAGTGCCGACTGGTTAACCGAGCCGAAGGGAGCCATCAAGAAGGCTAACCTAACCTTCACGGCGAAGTTTTTATGGTTGATTATCCGCCACTGCCTTTTCCCCACGGCCGCTAATAATATAGTCACATGGGATCGTGCAGTTCTGATGGAGGCGATGATAGTCGGGTTTGAGGTGGACTTCACTTGGCTTCTACAGGCGGTCATGCACGAGAGGGCTTTCAAAGTCACAACTACTTACCCGTTTCCATGCATGATATTTTCTTTATGCAGGTTCGCAGGTGTGCCCATCTGGCACATTGATCAGCTCAAGACTCCGTTGGGCACTGTTGATATCGGCCTCATCAGGGAAGAGGCCAATGAGTTTGCTCCACGCGGAGGGCCTCGTCCAGAGTTGCCTCCACTTGGTGACAATCTAGCTGATACGGTAGCACAGGCTCGAATGGCTACGCAGGCTGCGTCTGAAACCACTGACACTACACCGTTCGAGTCTATCCCGGGTAGTAGCACTGCCCCTAGCTCCTCTCGTTCAGCCCCTATCCCCACTCTGGTCCCGCTTGCTAGGGTCCAGAAACTAGAGGCGCAGATGGCTACGCTTCTGCATCACATCCAGCCTTGGATGCAGAGGTCTATTGCTGAGGCAGAAGAGCGCTTGGAGCGAAGAATTATCCAGCACACATAGCGGAAGATTGTTGAGGTTTATCAGCGCTTTGACGCTTTTGAGTTGCGGGTGCTAGCTCGGCCAGCCCCTCAGGTGGATGTGTCGACCCTTCAGGCTGCGGTCGAGAGTCTTCGAACAGACATTGATATGATCCTAGAGGCTAGGGCCCCTGAGTCTGAGGCCCCTTCTACAGAGCCTGCTGAGGACACAGTGATGGCGGCCTTATTCGCCACTTCTGAGATTCCACCACCTCCCCCTCGAGAGCATGCCAAGAGGCACAAGAGTCGAGAGGAGGATGAGTCTAGAGCACGGAAGAAGGAGCTTCGTGATGTGGAGACTGCGAGGAGAGCCTCGCTTGCTGATGAGGAGGCGCGTCAGATCAGGGCTGTAGAGTCAGCTGCTGGGGCATCTAGCTCCAAAGATGTGGAGACCGTGGGAGGCACTACTGATAGTACTGTTGCTGCTGAGGACACTACTAAGGGTGTCCAGACTATAGAGGTAATGGGTTCCAGACCGGACCCACTAGCTTGCTGACCGTCGGCACTATGCGCCCCAGGTTTGCTTCACCTACCACTCTCGTATTTCAGTTTTTTTTATGCATTGGGGACAATTGCATATCTTTTTGTTGGGGTGGGGTACATAGAAAGTGAGTGCTAGGGTGAAGTCTGAGTAGCCCAATTCACGATCCTCTTTTGGGGTTTTCTTGCCTGTGTTCTTTTTCCCCAAGAGACTGATTATTTTTATTGTTGAACCGGCATGTCTATATCTTGTGTACATAGTTTAACTCTGAAGCATGATGGCTAAAATGATATCCTGATGTAATGAAAATGATGCATGACTAGGCATAGTAATTGATAAATGTGTGACTCTAAGCATGACATAGAGATACACCACTGCATGACCCTAAGTCTAAAATTCGAACTAGGTGTCTGATAATCTGGTAGAGTAATGAGATGTCAAGTGAGTGTGAGGAAGATTTGAATAGTCCACTATTTGTACTGAGCTAGAACTTGCCTGGTTAGTCCTGCTAAAAGTAAGCTGTAATAGACAATTAGAAAAGGATCATAGGCCCTTGTTCAATAGCCAATTTTTAGCCAAAATAAAAAAAATGAATGAAGTTAATCCTTCTTTGATCCAAATGATTTGAGCTTAAACTAGACCTTTCTTTTTCACCCTAACTGATCTTTTCTGGGAATAATGTGTTGGCCCTGCTCCCTCCTTGGACATGTGCACCTCAGCTTATGCCAAAAGCATAAGTTGAGGGTGGCTAATGCAGTAAACAACCTTTTCGTGGCCCTTACCCAACTTTGCGTATTGTGTACTTTGACTTATGGCAAAGCCATGAGTTGAGGGTGGCTCTTATGAGGAATGTTCTGCAAAGTGGTGTTGAAAGAACAAAGAGAGAGAAAGAACAAAAGTAAAGTGATTCAAGAACCAGTTGAAAGAAAAGTGAAATAAAAAAATTTACAATAAATACAAGCAAGAAAAGAAGAGAGTCACTTACACAAATGATGAAAGAAGGGAAAATAGAAAGGTGAAAGAATATTAGAAATTGGGCGAAATAAAATGATAAAAAGTGGTATCTTTAGCCGATATGTCAAGGAGGGCAATAAGTCACTAAAGTATACCTAAGTATACCCTATCTGACCCTGAGCCTATGTTACAAGCTAAGAAAGTCCTATCGTGATCCTAAGAGTTGTATGGCGAACTTAAAGCAGTGAAAATAAGGGCAAACTTATGGCAATATGTATAAATGAGTTGTGAATTAGTTCTGAGAGTGAGTGTTGAAAAGTAATCCTTATACTCAAACTGAAATCATTGTGTGAAAAATGAGGATGTTGTTTTGAAGTGAGGACATTAGTTGCAATACCGGAAATATTAGCACCTCGGTGAGAAATTGAAGAGGATAGGTGTCAGTGTGTGGTGCGTCTGTGTCATGATCTGATCCCACATAATTCAAGCCTAATAGTGATAACATGCATATATATGATAAGACTGATCGGGATTGATAGCCAAATGATTGCGAAAGCTAAAAACATGGATACTATTGTAGAAAGATTTTGTAGTGAGTCATAGTGCATCGCTTGAGGACAAACAACGAATTTAAGTTGAGGGTGTTGATATACCGTGGTTTCACGGTATATTTAATGCTTTTTCCTTAAGTTTAGTGTGTGTCCAAAAGCCTTTTTGTATTGATTTTTATGTTTGCAGGAAATCTATCTAAGGATGTATGCGGAAGTTTTGAGCAAAAAATGCAGAAAAGTTACCACCTACGGAGACTGTGACGGTCTGTCGTGCCTGTGACGGTCCGTAGGTGGCATCGTAGTGAAGCTGCTGAAGGAAGATGGGGAAGTCTGACCAAGTGTGGGGTTACGAAGTGCATGACGAACCGTCGTATCCATGACGGTCCGTCCTGTTGGTTCGTAGTGATGATCAGAGAAGTAGTCCCAGTACCCAAATTCCAAAGAGTTTAAGTGTTATGGAACGAAGACCCTCGACGGACCGTTGTGCCTGTGATGATCCGTCATACCTGCCGTCGAGGATAAAGAAGAGAGCAGCAGAAGAATTTGCAAAGTATGGGACGATGGAGTCCATGACGGCCCATCGTGACCACGACGACCCATCGCGAGGTCCGTCAACCCAGCCGCGTTTTGACAGATTTTCAGCAAATAGAGTCCTTCTTTGATTAGGTTTTTGTTTTTTATAAATAGTTCGAAAAACCTCGTTTTTGGGGTTATACTCTTTGTTAGTTAGACTCTTGGTTATTTTAGCTTCTTTTGTGGATTAGACTTGGTGATTGTTATTACACTTTTGAAGAATGTTTAGTCTTGGATTAATTTCAGTAATTGATTGTTGGTGATTTTGTTGATTAATCAAAACTTCTGGATTTTATTCTTTCTCATTGAAGTAAGTACATGAATTCTTATATTACATATTTGAATATTGTGATTATGACTATGGGTAACTAAACTCCATAACTAGGGTTGTGGGAACCATGGGCGAATAATGAGGTAAAACCTAACTAAAATAACAATTCTAGAATAGTGTCTTGCATGTATTGATAATTCTTTCGCTTAGAAGTCTTTTTAACGGATGGCCAACGTTAGAACTCGCCTTAATGCTACTTGCCGGACCAAGGAGGTAGATAATAGGAAAAGAATTATCAACATAGATTTAGTGTATACTATCTAATAGGCTAGTATTGATTGGTACGAGGTAATAACTTAGTCAAATATCGAATACGATGCTTAATATGAGGTAAAAGTAAGGGTTAGTATAGCAACACACATAGCCGGACCAAGGTGCGGAGTGAAATTTTCTAGACGCCGGACCAAGGATTTAGAAATACATAACTTATCACTTTGCATGCAAGATACTAGGAAGAATTGTTATATTTAGAATTATCAAGTTAGGAACCTGTGGGGAACACTTAAACCCTAGTTACTTTTATTAATTGATTAAACTCAACCATTTGAATATGTTAGTTGTCTACTTTTTTTAGATAATTATTTTCATTCATTTAGAAATAAACCCCCCTCCCCCCCTTTTATTGTCTTTGTTTTCTAAGGAAATAATTGACTAAACAATAGTAACAATAGATTGAAGTTAAGTCTGAACTATTTTTCCTCGTGGGAACGATCCCAACCTCATTAGTTGGGTACTTGATACGACAGCTTTACTTCTTATTTGAGAAGTAAGTTTGAGTGTATCAGTCCCTCCTCAAAATCGTGAAGTTAATCCTAGGGATGGTGGAGTTAGTATGGCGCGAGTTGAGGATATGTTGCACAAAATGATGAGGAGGTTCGATGCTAGTGATGAGCACATTAAAGAGTTAAGGAGTGATTTAGCGGGTACTGGGCAGAAAGTCGATACACATGCAATATCGATTAAGCAGCTTGAGTTGAAAATGGCCCAATTATCTGCGACTGTGAACACACGGCAACCGGGCACTCTTCCTAGCAACACTGTCCAAAATTTGAAAAATTATGAACACTGTATGGTAATCACTACTCGGGGTGGTAAGCAGACCATTGACCCACCTATGCCGTCTAAGGAGGAAAAGGTGATAAAAGATAATGATAAGGTGGTAGAGGGTAGTGGTGAAGTAGAAGATAACACTGGAAAACATGTTGAAGTGCCTACAAAGGTAATTCCCATGCCTAGACCACCACCCCCCTTTCCTCAAATATTAGTGAAAAAGACCGAGGATGGTAAATATCGACGTTTTATAACAATGTTGAAGCAGCTTTCTATCAATGTCCCTTTGGTAGAAGCTCTAGAACAAATGTCCGGTTATGCCAAGTTTATGAAAGATCTGGTTACAAAGAAAAGATCGGTCACTTTCGAGGATAATGATAGAATGCAGCATTGTATTGCTATTGCTACAAGATCTCTAGTACAAAAGAAAGAAGATCCGGGTGAGTTCACTATTCCTTGTACAGTCGGGTCATTAAATTTTGCGAAAACATTATGTGATCTGGGGGAAAGCTAAAATCTCATGCCCCTCTCTATTTACAAGAAGTTGGGTTTGAGAGACCCAAAGCCCACTGCGATGCGGCTACTGATGGCCGATCGAACAGTAAAAAGGCCTATAGGGATACTCCACGATGTGCTAGTAAAAGTGGAGTTGTTAATATTTCCAGCAGATTTTGTTATTATTGATTGTGAAGTCGATTTTGAAGTGCCTATTATTCTTGGGAGGCCATTCCTCGCTACGGGTAGAGCCTTAGTTGATATGGAAAAGGCGCAGATGAAATTTCGGTTGAACAATGAAGAAGTGACCTTCAACATTTGTAGGTCCATGAGGCAGAGTGGTGAGATCCAATCGGTATTTGCTATATCCTACAAAAAAAAGATGAAGAAGCACCATGACCTAAAAATTGAAAAACAAGAGTTTATGGTTGGGGATTTGGTGCTTTTATACAATTCTAGGTTGCGTTTGTTTCCGGTCAAGCTCAAGTCCAAATGGACTGGCCCTTACTTGATTACCCAACTATTCCCTCATGGAGCAGTTGAGTTAGAAACCAAGGAGGGTGTGCGCTTAAGGTGAATGGACAACGAATAAAACTCTATTTTGGGCATGCTGAATCGGCGAATGAAGTGATCGAGGTATACCATCTTGATGAAAGGCTGAGTAATCAAGTGTCATCAGTCGTGCCGCGATGTTAAATCAGGCGCTGGTTGGGAGGCAACCAATACTTATAGTTTATTTTTTCTAGTAATGGTAGCATTTTCTACTAATGGGTTTTAAATTTGCAGGCACATCACCAGGAAATTTTACAAAAAATCACTCTGCTCAGTCAGTAACAGATACATCGACGGATCGTCACGCACGCGACGGACCATCGCATGAATCCGTCGTGCCAGGTACACTTTTCATTTATTTTCAAAATTAGGACACACGCGACGGAACCCATGACGGACCGTCGCATATGTGACGGACTGTCGTCGGGGATTCGTTGCGTCATTAATCAGCATACCGGACCCGACCCGGCTGGGGGTGTTTTAAAAAATTGTTAAGTTTTAAAAACCCCACCCCTTCATTTCATCCATTTCCTTCCCTCTTTCTCCCATTTCCTTCCCTTTCAAACTTCCAACTTCCTACCTCTCTTCTCTATCATTCTGATCACTTCCCCATATCCCCAATTCCGGATATCTCCTTTCTACTGGTCGGAGTCTGTTGCTGTGGTTCTGTTCTTGATCACCAAGTACCTCCCTTGCTTGTTTTTCTCCTCTTCTCATGTATGTGTCTCTGATCTCTACCCATTTACATTGCCTTTTATTTTTTTAATTCGTATTAGCCTATTTCTTCTTGGTGGGTCTTCATTCTTTGACCCAATTTTGTCTCACCTAGGTTGATATCCTCGAATTGCCTTGTTAAAACTCTAGAAATAGGTGCTTTAGCATTGCTAGTTTGCTAGGTATTTGGGTTAGAAACATGTAGGTTAACACTAAGTATTCCATTTAAGTCACAGAGGATGAATGT
The DNA here is from genome assembly GCF_001406875.1 of Solanum pennellii. NCBI lineage: Eukaryota > Viridiplantae > Streptophyta > Magnoliopsida > Solanales > Solanaceae > Solanum > Solanum pennellii. Next base: position 9,434,591 of record NC_028643.1, on the reverse strand, counting down.
GGCATCCTCAGTTCTGTCACTGAATGACAGAACGAGACCCCGATGACGGACCGTCGTACCCACGACGGACTGTCATAGGGTCTGCTCCAACACCACACTGTTCGTTTTCTCTAAGTGTCCTCCAACGGACACATGCGACAGACCGTCGTTCCCACGACGGTCCGTCCTGCACAACCTTTCTGGTTGTCAGAGACCCTTGTCCTAAGGGTCTCCACTTTTTCTAAGTGTCCTCTGACGGACATCTACGATGGACCGTCGTTCCCACGACGGTCCGCCCTGCACAACCGTTCTGGTTGTCAGAGACCCTATTCCTAAGGGTCTCCAACTTTTTCTAAGTGTCCTCTAACGGACATCTAAGACAGACCGTCATACCCGCGACGGTCCGTCCTGCACAACCGTTCTGGTTGTCAGAGACCCTTGTCCTAAGGGTCTCCCACTTTTTCTAAGTGTCCTCTGACGGACATCTACGATGGACCGTCGTTCCCACGACGGTCCGCCCTGCACAACCGTTCTGGTTGTCAGAGGCCCTTGTCCTAAGGGTCTCCCCCTTTTTCTAAGTGTCCTCTAACGGACATCTAAGACAGACCGTCATACCCGCGACGGTCCGCCCTGCACAACCGTTCTGGTTGTCAGAGGCCCTTGTCCTAAGGGTCTCCCCCTTTTTCTAAGTGTCCTCTAACGGACATCTAAGACAGACCGTCATACCCGCGACGGTCCGCCCTGCACAACCGTTCTGGTTGTCAGAGGCCCTTGTCCTAAGGGTCTCCCCCTTTTTCTAAGTGTCCTCTAACGGACATCTAAGACAGACCGTCATACCCGCGACGGTCCGCCCTGCACAACCGTTCTGGTTGTCAGAGGCCCTTGTCCTAAGGGTCTCCCCCTTTTTCTAAGTGTCCTCTAACGGACATCTAAGACAGACCGTCATACCCGCGACGGTCCGCCCTGCACAACCGTTCTGGTTGTCAGAGGCCCTTGTCCTAAGGGTCTCCCCCTTTTTCTAAGTGTCCTCTAACGGACATCTAAGACAGACCGTCATACCCGCGACGGTCCGCCCTGCACAACCGTTCTGGTTGTCAGAGGCCCTTGTCCTAAGGGTCTCCCCCTTTTTCTAAGTGTCCTCTAACGGACATCTAAGACAGACCGTCATACCCGCGACGGTCCGCCCTGCACAACCGTTCTGGTTGTCAGAGGCCCTTGTCCTAAGGGTCTCCCCCTTTTTCTAAGTGTCCTCTAACGGACATCTAAGACAGACCGTCATACCCGCGACGGTCCGCCCTGCACAACCGTTCTGGTTGTCAGAGGCCCTTGTCCTAAGGGTCTCCCCCTTTTTCTAAGTGTCCTCTAACGGACATCTAAGACAGACCGTCATACCCGCGACGGTCCGCCCTGCACAACCGTTCTGGTTGTCAGAGGCCCTTGTCCTAAGGGTCTCCCCCTTTTTCTAAGTGTCCTCTAACGGACATCTAAGACAGACCGTCATACCCGCGACGGTCCGCCCTGCACAACCGTTCTGGTTGTCAGAGGCCCTTGTCCTAAGGGTCTCCCCCTTTTTCTAAGTGTCCTCTAACGGACATCTAAGACAGACCGTCATACCCGCGACGGTCCGCCCTGCACAACCGTTCTGGTTGTCAGAGGCCCTTGTCCTAAGGGTCTCCCCCTTTTTCTAAGTGTCCTCTAACGGACATCTAAGACAGACCGTCATACCCGCGACGGTCCGCCCTGCACAACCGTTCTGGTTGTCAGAGGCCCTTGTCCTAAGGGTCTCCCCCTTTTTCTAAGTGTCCTCTAACGGACATCTAAGACAGACCGTCATACCCGCGACGGTCCGCCCTGCACAACCGTTCTGGTTGTCAGAGGCCCTTGTCCTAAGGGTCTCCCCCTTTTTCTAAGTGTCCTCTAACGGACATCTAAGACAGACCGTCATACCCGCGACGGTCCGCCCTGCACAACCGTTCTGGTTGTCAGAGGCCCTTGTCCTAAGGGTCTCCCCCTTTTTCTAAGTGTCCTCTAACGGACATCTAAGACAGACCGTCATACCCGCGACGGTCCGCCCTGCACAACCGTTCTGGTTGTCAGAGGCCCTTGTCCTAAGGGTCTCCCCCTTTTTCTAAGTGTCCTCTAACGGACATCTAAGACAGACCGTCATACCCGCGACGGTCCGCCCTGCACAACCGTTCTGGTTGTCAGAGGCCCTTGTCCTAAGGGTCTCCCCCTTTTTCTAAGTGTCCTCTAACGGACATCTAAGACAGACCGTCATACCCGCGACGGTCCGCCCTGCACAACCGTTCTGGTTGTCAGAGGCCCTTGTCCTAAGGGTCTCCCACTTTTTCTAAGTGTCCTCTGACGGACATCTACGATGGACCGTCATACCCTCGACGGTTTGTCCTACACAACCGTCATGGTTGTCAGAGACCCTTGTCCTAAGGGTCTCCATTTTTTTTTCAAGTGTCCTATGACGGACATCTACGACGGACCGTCATACCCTCGACGTTCTGTCCTGCACAACCGTTCTAGTTGTCAGAGACCCTATTCCTAAGGGTCTCCAACTTTTTCTAAGTGTCCTCTAACGGACATCTACGATGGACTGCCATACCCGCGACAATCTATCCTGCACAACCGTCATGACGGTCAGAGACCTCTCTCCTAAGGGTCTCCAAACCTTTTTCTAAGTACCCCACGACGGACATCGACGATGGACCGTCATTGTCACGACGGTACTTCAGCATCTTTTCCAGTGCTATCTTCTACTTCACCACTACCTTCTACCACCTTATCATTATCGTTTCTCACCTTTTCCTCATTAGACGGAATAGGTGGGTTAATGGTTTGCTTACCACCTCTAGTGGTGATTTCCATATAGTATGCATCATTTTTCAGATTTTGGACAGTGTTGCTAGGAAGAGTGCCCGGTTGCCGTGTGTTCACAGTCGCAGATAATTGGGCCACTTGCAACTCGGTCTGCTTAATCGATATTGCATGTGTATCGACTTTCTACCCAATACCCGCTAAATCACTCCTTAACTCTTTAATGTGCTCATCATTACCATCGAACCTCCTCATCAATTTGTGCAACATATCCTCAACTCGCGTCATACTATCTCCACCATCCCTAGGAGTAACTTCACGATTTTGAGGAGGGACATAGGGCCCATTACTATCATTTCTGTTACCATAGTTATCCCTGTTGAAGTTGTTGTCGCGGTTGTAGTTTCCATCTCGGACATAATGACCCTCACGGTTATAGTTACCATAGATCCGACCTTGGTTCCCTTGACCTTGGCGCCAATTATCTTGATTTGAGCCTTAGGCACTCGGTCAGAAACCCCCCGTCTGCTCGTTTACCGCATAGGAATCCTCTACATAATAGCATTCATCATTTGGTGGTGGTGATTTAGACAAGTAGTTAACTGCATTTATCTTTTCTGCACCCC
>NC_028643.1:9425170-9429823 GCF_001406875.1 Solanum pennellii | reverse complement strand
CCTCTCCCGTCAGTGAGAGAGGAAACACTCTTAGCCCTATTACATCCAAGTCCAAGTCAGGCCTCCCTACACAGCTTTTACACACTGCCCTAACCTTAGCTATATGGGCATGTGGATCTTAGAAGGTAGCCCTGAAAACAAACCTCTGGCAGTGACCATTTGCATCAGGTTGCTAGTTACCATAAAGGTGTGGCCTGGTTGTAGAGGGGGCAAGACAAGTGGCCCATCGGAGTCTGCTATATTGTCATAGCCTCTGTAGTATTCTTGGGGCCGTGGAGTGGGATTTTGTCCCCTCTGTTGGTTTTCACCCGGAGCATCGGGTAACAACTGACCATGAACATCAATCGGAGCTGGGATGTTCTGGTTTGGATCATCATCATTAATTCCCAAGTTTCGATTCATGTTGCGTAGTGTACTCTCTAATTCGTGATCGTAGAGAAACAAGGGTTCTCTTCCTCTCCATGTATTTGGCATACAAGGAGGATGGTTCTGCAAGAATCAAAAACAATAAAACAAAGTAAAATCAAGAAAATATCAACTAAACTATAGTAATAAGTTTAAGTTAATCTAAAAGCTACTTTCCCCGGCAGCGGCGCCAAAATTTGATACGCTCAAACTTACTTCTCAAATAAGAAGTAAAGCAGTCGTAACAAGTAAATAACCCAACTAATGAGGTTAGGATCGTTCCCACGAGGAAAATAGTTCAGACTTAACTTCAATTTATTATTACTACTATTTAGTCAATTATTTCCTTGGTATCAAAGACAATAAAAGGGGGGTTTTCTATTTCTAAATAAATGAAAATAACTATCGAAATTAAAGGAGACAACTAACAGTTTCAAATGTTGGAGTTTAATCAATTCATANGTCTAATCCACAAAGAGTCTAAAAATAATCAAGAGTCTAACAAAGAGTCTAAAAATAATCAAGAGTCTAACCCCAAAAACGAGGTTTTTCTAACTATTTATAAGAAAATAAAAACCTAATTAAATAAGGACTCTGTTTGCTGAAATCTGTCAAAGCGCGGCTGGATCGACGGACCTCGCGATGAATCGTCGTGTTCACGACGGGCCGTCATGGACTCCGTCGTCCCATACTTGTGCAATTTCTTCTGCTGCTCTCTTCATCACCCTCGACGGCAGGTATGACGGATCATCACAGGCACAACGGTCCGTCGAGGGTCTCCGTTCCATAACACTTGAACTGTTGAAAGTTGGGTACTGGACTACTTCCTGATCTTCATGACGAACCAGCAGGACGGACCGTCATGGCTACGACGGTCCGTCACGCACTTCATAACCCCACACTTGGTCAGACTTCCCCATCTTCCTTCAGCAGCTGCACTACGATGCCACCTACGGACCGTCACGGGCACGACGAACCGTCACAAGCTCCGTAGGTGGTACTTTTCTGTATTTCTTGCTCAAAAACCTCCGCATTCATCTTTTAGACAGATTTTCTGCAAATAAAGAGAAACTTACATAAAAATTAGTACAAAAAGGCTTTTGGACACACTAAACTTAAGGAAAAAGTATTAAAAATACCGTGAAACCACGGTATATCAACACCCTCAACATAAATTCGTTGTTTGTCCTCAAGCGACGCACTATGACTCAATACAAAATCTTTGTACAATAGTATCCATGTTTTATCTTTCGCAATCATTTGGCTATCAATCCCGATCAGTCTCATCATATTTATGCATGCTATCACTATTAGGCTTGAATTATGTGGAATCAGACCATGACACAGACTCACCATGCACTAACACCTATCCTCTTCAATTTCTCACCGAGGTGCTAATATTTCCGGTATTGCAACTAGTGTCCTCACTTCAAAACAAAATCCTCATTTTTCACACAATGATTTCAGTTTGAGTATAAGGATTACTTTTCAACACTCACTCTCAGAACAAATTCACACTCATTCATACCTATTGCCATAAGCTTGCCCTTATTTTCACTGCTTTAAGTTCGCTATACAACCCTTAGGATCACGATAGGACTTTCTTAGCTTGTAACATAGGCTCAGGGTCAGGTAGGGTATATTTAGGTATACTTTAGTGACTTGTTTCCCTCCTTGACATATCGGCTAAACATACCTCTTTTCATCATTTTATTTCTCCCGATTTCCTATATCCTTTTACCTTGCTATTTTCCCTTCTTTCTTCATTTTTGTAAGTGACTCTCTTCTTTTCTTGCTTGTATTTACTGTATTTTTTTTATTTCACTTTTCTTTCAACTAATTCTGGAGTCACTTTACTTTTGTTCTTTCTTCCTCTTTGTTCTTTCAACCTCACTTTCCAGAGCATTCCTCATAATAGCCACTCTCAACTCATGGCTTTGCCATGAGTCAAAGTACACAATACCCAAAATTGGGTCAGGGCCATAAAAAAGTTGTTTACTGCATTAGCCACCCTCAACTTATGCTTTTGTCATAAGCTGAGGTGCACATGTCCAAGGAGGGACCAGGGCCAACACATTATTCCCAGAAAAGATCAGTTGGGGTAAAAAGAAAGGTTTAATTTAAGCTCAAATCATTTGGATCAAAGAAGGATTAATTTCATTTGGTTTTCTTTTATTTAGGCTAAACATGGGCTATATTGAACAAGGGCCTATGATCCTTTCCTAATTGTCTATTACAGCTTACTTTTAGCAGGACTAACCAGGCAAGTCTAGCTCATTACAAATAGTGGACTATTCAAATCTTCCTCACACTCACTTGACATCTCATTACTCTACCAGATTATCAGACACCTAGTTTGAATTTTAGACTTAGGGTCATGCAATGGTGTACCTCTATGTCATGCTTAGAGCCGCACATTTATCAATTACTATGCCTAGTCATGTTCATTACATCAGGATATCATTTTAGCCATCATGCTTCAGAATTAAACTATGTACACAAGATATAGACATACCGGTTCAACAGAAAAAATAATCAGTCTCTTGGGGAAAAAGAACACAGGCAAGACGGTCCGTCCTGCACATACCGTCATGACGGTCAGAGACCCCTCTCCTAAGGGTCTCCATACCTTTTCTAAGTGTCCTCTGAAGGACACCTACAACGGACCGTCATACCCTCGACGGTCCGTCCTGCACATACCGTCATTACGGTCAGAGACTTTCCTTCACGGGTCTCCACATACACATAGTTCAAGTAAGACATGACGGACCCCATGACGGTCCGTCGTACTCACGACGAGCCGTCACCTGGTCCGTCGTGTTTCACTGTTACTATAGAAATGTCATTACATCTTAACTCTTTTACTTATTTTGTGTGGTTTTGCTTATCTTGTTTGCTCCTTCTAGTACTAATATTGATTCTTTATAGGTACTATCTATCGTGGCACCAAAACAAGATCGAGTCTACGCACGCGGTCGATCGAAGTCTGTCGCCCCGTGTGCCAGCCTGGTCATTGGCTCTGATGATGAGTGTGACCCCGAGTACGTGCCCCCAAGCACTTCCACCCATCCCGAGCTGCACATGCTGCCAGAGTCACACCCAAAAAGGTGGCGTCCGGCATAGTCACTGCCTCCCAGTGACACTGACTGGCACACCTTCTGGGTCAGCTACTAATGAAGAAGGAGTGTCTGGCTCCTCAGGAGTTTCATGGTCGGAGGAAGCCTCCGGATCTGCTGAGGTCCCCGCACCCGCCACCGCTGCATAGTCTGCCTCGTCTGATGAGGCTGACAGTTCTGAATCCACACCCGGCTCACCGACTCGTGTCTCACCCCGGTTGCCGACCAGCCCAATCGGTGGTGTGTTGACGGGCAGTATCAAGTCTATTCCGACGCCAAGTTTCTGAATGGCAAAGGAGTTATGACACGGACACTTATATTGGAGCGACGGGTCCTTACGGGAAGTCTGCCGACTATGCCAGAGATCCATAATCTCTTCACTAGACATCGACTGGAGTGGACAGCGCGTTCGTTGGGACGTTATAGTGAAGAGTTGGTCCGAGAGTTCTACGCCTCTTACGTGGCTACTCTCAGATCACAGATTGATAGGCGGGCTGCCCCCGCCAAACAGGCCCCACTGGAGCAGGTCCGAGTACGTGGCATTCAGGTTGATATCTCCCTGCCTGCCATCCATCGGTATCTATACGGTGAGGATGTTGATGCTAACCGGACCCCTCTCACCGCCGAGTTAGAGTACCGGTGGCAAATTGTCAAAGATGGACAATTCCTGCGTGAGCCATCGCTGAGAGAGACCACCAAGAGGTGGATGGCCCTGCACTTGTCTGTTGATGGAGAGGGAGCTGACTGGGTGACCGAGCCGAAGGGAGCCATCAAGAAGGCTAACCTGACCTTCACGGCAAAGTTTTTATGGTTGGTTGTCCGCCACTGCCTTTTCCCCACAGCCGCTGATAATATAGTCACATGGGATCGTGCAGTACTGATGGCGACGATGATAGCCGGGTTTGAGGTGGACTTTTCTTGGCTTTTACAGGCGGTCATGCACGAGAGGGCTTTTAAGGTCAAAACTACTTACCCTTTCCCGTGCATGATATTTTCTCTATATAGGTCCGCAAGTGTACCTATATGGCACGTTGATCAGCTCAAGACCCCGCTGGGCACTGTTGATATCGGCCTCATCAGGGATGAGGCCAATGAGTTGGCTCCACGCAGAGGGCCCCGTCCAGAGTTGCCT
>NC_028643.1:9375572-9423406 GCF_001406875.1 Solanum pennellii | reverse complement strand
CTAAGCATGACATAGAGGTACACCACTGCATGACCCTAAGTCTAAAATTCAAACTAGGTGTCTGATAATCTGGTAGAGTAATGAGATGTCAAGTGAGTGTGAGGAAGATTTGAATAGTCCACTATTTGTAATGAGCTAGAACTTGCCTGGTTAGTCCTGCTAAAAGTAAGCTGTAATAGACAATTAGGAAAGGATCATAGGCCCTTGTTCAATATAGCCCATGTTTAGCCTAAATAAAAGAAAACCAAATGAAATTAATCCTTCTTTGATCCAAATGATTTGAGCTTAAATTAAACCTTTCTTTTTCACCCCAACTGATCTTTTCTGGGAATAATGTGTTGGCCCTGGTCCCTCCTTGGACATGTGCACCTCAGCTTATGCCAAAAGCATAAGTTGAGGGTGGCTAATGCAGTAAACAACCTTTTTATGGCCCTGACCCAATTTTGGGTATTGTGTACTTTGACTCATGGCAAAGCCATGAGTTGAGAGTGGCTATTATGAGGAATGCTCTGGAAAGTGAGGTTGAAAGAACAAAGAGAGAGAAAGAACAAAAGTAAAGTGACTCCAGAATTAGTTGAAAGAAAAGTGAAATAAAAAAAATACAATAAATACAAGCAAGAAAAAAAGAGAGTCACTTACACAAATGAAGAAAGAAGGGAAAATAGCAAGGTAAAAGAATATGGGAAATTGGGAGAAATAAAATGATGAAAAGAGGTATGTTTAGACGATATGTCAAGGAGGTCAACAAGTCACTAAAGTATACCTAAATATACCCTACCTGACCCCGAGCCTACGTTACAAGCTAAGAAAGTCTTATCGTGATCCTAAGAGTTGTATGGCGAACTTAAAGCAGTGAAAATAAGGGCAAGCTTATGGAAATATGTATGAATGAGTTGTGAATCTGTTCTGAGAGTGAGTGTTGAAAAGTAATCCTTATACTCAAACTGAAATCATTGTGTGAAAAATGAGGATGCTGTTTTGAAGTGAGGACACTAGTTGCAATACCGAAAATATTAGCACCTCAGTGAGAAATTGAATAGGATAGGTGTCAGTGCGTGGTGAGTCTGTGTCATGGTCTGATTCCACATAATTCAAGCCTAATAGTGAAAAACATGCATAAACATGATGAGATTGATCGGGATTGATAGCCAAATGATTGCGAAAGCTAAAATATGGATACTATTGTACAAAGATTTTGTAGTGAGTCATAGTGCGTCGCTTGAGGACAAACAACGAATTTAAGTTGAGGGTGTTGATATACCGTGGTTTCACGGTATTTTTAATTCTTTTTCCTTAAGTTTAGTGTGTGTCCAAAAGCCTTTTTGTATTAATTTTATGTAAGTTTCTCTTTATTTGCAAGAAATCTGTCCAAAGATGAACGCAGAAGTTTTTGAGCAAGAAATGCAGAAAAGTTACCATCTACGGAGCTTGTGACGGTCCGTCGAGCTTGTGACGGTCCGCAGGTAGCATCATAGTGAAGCTGCTGAAGGAAGATGGGGAAATCTGACCTAAGTGTGGGATTACGAAGTTCATGACGGACCGTCATAGCCACGACGGTCCGTCCTGCTGGTTCGTCGTGATGATTAGAGAGTAGTCCCAGTACCCAAATTCCAAGAAGTTTAAGTGTTATGGAACGGAGACCCGCGACGGACCGTCGTGCTTGGAACGGTCCATCACACCTGTTCGTCGAGGGTAATGGAAGAAAGCAGCAGAATAATTTGTAAAGTATAGGATGACGAAGTCCATGACGGCCCGTCGTGACCACGATGGCCCGCCACGAGGTCCGTCGACTCGGACGCGTTTTGACAGATTTTAAGCAATTAGAGTCCTTCTTTTATTAGGTTTTTGTTTTTTATAAATAGTTGGAAAAACCTCATTTTTAGGGTTAGTCTCTTGATAGTTAGACTCTTGGTTAGTTAGACTCCTTGTTAGTAGACTCTTGGATATTAGACTTTTTGATTGTTATACCTTTGGAGAATCTTTAATCCTCGATTAATTTCAGTAATTGATACACTTTTTCTGGATTGATTGTTGGTGCGTTTATTGATTAATCAAGTGAACTTCTGGATTTTATCCGTTCTCATTAAAGCAAGTGCATGAATTCTTATATTACATATATGAATATTGTGATTATGACTATGGGTAACTAAACTCCATAACTAGGGTTGTGGGAACCATGGGTGAATAATGAGGTAAAATATAACTAAAATAACAATTCTAGAATAGTGTCTTGCATGTATTGATAGTTCTTTCGTTTAGAAGTCTTTTTAACGGATGGCCAACGTCAGAACTCGCCTTAATGCTACTTGCCGGACCAAGGAGGTAGATAATAGGAAAAGAATTATCAACATAGATTTAGTGTATACTATCTAATAAGCTAGTGTTGATTGGTACGAGGTAATAACTTAGTCAAATATCGAATACAATGCTTAATATGAGGTAAAGGTAAGGGTTAGTATAGCAACACACGTAGCCGGACCAAGGTGCAGAGTGAAATTTTCTAGATGCCGGACCAAGGATTTAGAAATACATAACTTATCACTTTGCATGCAAGATACTAGGAAAGAATTGTTTTAGTTAGAATTATCAAGTTAGGAACCTGTGGGAACACTTAAACCCTAGTTACTTTTATTAATTGATTAAACTCCAAGATTTGAATCTGTTAATTGTTCACTTTAATTTAGTTGTTTATTTTTATTAATTTAGAAATAAAAAACCCTCCTTTTATTTTCTTTTGTTTTCTAAGGAAATAATTGACTAAATAATAGTAATAATAAATTAAAGTTAAGTCTGAACTATTTTCCTCGTGGGAACTATCCCAACCTCATTAGGTGGGTTCTTTACTTGATACAACCGCTTTACTTCTTATTTGAGAAATAAGTTTGAGCGTATCAATTGTTCAACCGGAATTTCATCTGCCCCTTTTGCATATCAACCAAGGCTCTACCAGTAGCAAGGAATGGCCTCCCAAGAATAATAGGCACCTCAAATTTTACCTCACAATCCAGAATCACAAAATCGGCCGAAAATATGAACGACTCCACTTTTACTAGCACATTGTGGAGTATACCAATGGGCCTTTTTACCGTTCGATCGGCCATCAGTAGCCGCATCGCAGTGGGAATTGGATCACCCAAACCCAACTTCTTGTAAATCGAGAGGGGCATGAGATTTATGCTTGCCCCAAGATCACATAATGCTTTTGCAAAATTTAATAACCCCGATTGTACAAGGAATAGTGAAAGCACTCGGATCTTTTTTTTTGCACTAGAGATTTTGTAGCAATAGCACTACAGTGCTGCATTCTATCATCATCCTCAAAAGTGACTGATCTTTTCTTCGTAACCAAATCTTTCATGAACTTGGCATAACCGGGCATTTGTTCAAGAGCTTCTACCAAAGGGACATTGATAGAAAGCTGTTTCAACATCGTTATAAAATGCCGGTATTTACCATTCTCGATCTTTTTTACTAACATTTGTGGGAAAGGAGGTGGCGGTCTAGGCATGGGGGTCACCTTTTGGGGCACCTCAACATCTTTTACCGTTTTATCTTCTAACTCACCACTAACCTCCACCACGGTGTTATCATTTCTTATCACCTTTTTTACACCAGACGGCATAGGTGGGTCTTTGGTTTGCTTACCACCCCGAGTAGTGATTGCCATACAATGCCCATCATTTTTTGGATTTTGGACAGTGTTGCTAGGAAGAGTGCCCGGTTGCCGTGTGTTCACATTTGCAGACAATTGGGCCATTTGCAACTCAAGATGCTTAATCGAGATTGCATGTGTATCAACTTTCCGCCCTATACCCGCTAAGTCATTACTTAACTCTTTAATGTGCTCATCACTAGAATCGAACCTCCTCATCATTTTATGCATCATATCCTCAACTCGCGCCATACTACCTCCACCATCCCTAGGAGCAACTTCACAATTTTGAGGTGGAACATAAAGCCCACTCCTATCATTTCTGTTACCATAGTTACCCCGGTTGAAGTTGTTTTCGCGGTTGTAATTCCCATATCGGACATAATGACCCTCGCCGTTACAATTACCATAGTTCTGACCTTAGCGCCAATTCTCCTGATTGGAGCCTTGGGCATTCGGTTGAAATTCCCCCGTCTGATCATTCACCGCATAGGAGTCCTCCTCATAGAAATATTCATCATTTGGCGGTGGTGGTTTAGACAAGTAGTTCACCGCATTTACCTTTTCCGCACCCCCAACAACATGTTTCAACACCAACCCAAGCTCAGTTCTCATTTGAGCCATCTCCTCACGAAGATCATCTGCGACTGAGTTATGTGCGGATTGGATTGCGAAGATGTTTCTCCCAGTATCTGACTTCCTAGTACTCCAAGCTTTATTATTTCGGGAGATTTTCTCTAACTTTTCAGCAATCTCGACATAAGGACACTCCCCATAAGAACCACCCGCTATCGTATCCAACACCACTTTATTATTATCATCTTGTCCCCGATAGAAATACTCTTTTAGAGACTCATCATCTAGGCAGTGATTTGGGACACTTCGCAAGAACGAAGTGAACCTATCCAAGAACTCCTAACTGACTCTCCCGGTAGTGCCACAAAGTTGTTCACTCTGTCTCTGTGGTTTAGTTTCTTAGACACCGGGTAGTAGCTTGCTAAGAAAGCATCCCTCAATTGATTCCAAGTGAAGATTGAGTTATAGGGGAGCTCAGTAAACCAGATAGCATCCTCTCCCGTCAGTGAGAGAGGAAAAACTATTAGCCCAATTACATCCATATTCAAATCGGGCCTCCCTACACAACTTTTGCACACTGCCCTTACCTTAGCGATGTGGGCATGTGGATCCTCAGAAGGTAGCCCTGAAAACAAACCTCTGGCAGTGAGCATTTGCATCAGACTACTAGTTAACAAAAAAGTGTGGACGTGTGGTAGAGGGGGCAAGACGAGTGGTCCATATGAGTTTGCGATACTTTCATAGTCCCTATAGTACTCTTGAGGGCGTGGAGCGGGAAATTGTCTCCGTATTTCACCTTCCCCACGAATATCAGGTAATACAGGGTCATGAGCGTCGACGAATGGTGGCATTTGCGGGTCGACCTCATCACCTTGGATGCCCAAATTCTGATTCATTCTTCTTAGAGTACGCTCTAGTTCAGGGTCAGGTTCAATTACGGGTATTCCTCTACTCCGTGTGTTTGGCATATAAGGAAGTTAGACCTGCAGGAGACAAAAACAAAAAGAAAAAGTAAAACTAGGAAAATGTTGACTAAACTTCGGTAATAAGCTTAAAGTTAATCTAAAAGTCACTTTCTCAGCAGCGCCAAAATTTGATACGCTCAAATTTACTTCTCGAAACGAAGTAAAAATGGTCGCATCAAGTATAAAACCCAACTAGTGAGGTTGGGATCGTTCCCACGAGGAAAATGGTTCAGACTTAACTTCTTTATATTATTACTTCTATTTAGTCAATTATTTCCCGAAAACAAATAACTAAAGGGGGATTTTGATTAATTAAAGCAATTAGCTAAATTAAAGTAAAGAAGAGACAGGGCATACCCAACTACTATCAGCGATTGGATATATCACTCTGGCATCCAACCACTTAATAATTTCCTTCTTCACTACCTCTTGCATAGGTGGATTTAGACGTCTCTGATGCTAAATACTTGGCTTATGATCGGGCATGAGTTGGATTTTATGAGAACAAATACCGGGAGGGATCCCAATAATATCTGCAATAGTCCACCTAATAGCTCTTTTGAACCTTTTTAACACTTTCACCAAACTCTCAACTTGATACACATTCAAATCTGATGCAATAATAACCGGCAAAGTGTCATCTTTTCCCAAGAATACATACCTCAGATGAGGTGGTAGAGGCTTTTCTTCATCAACTCTCTATTACCCTCGACGGACAGTTGTGACGGACCGTTGTAAGCACGACGGTCCGTCGAGGGGCTTCGTTCCATGACACATAGAATCTCCTGAAGTTGGGTACTGCGACTACTCCCTGTTAGCATTGACGAATGTGCAGGACGGTCTGTCGTGGCTATGACGGTCCGTCGTGAGCTTCCGTAGTCCCATACTTGGTCAGAATTCCCAACTTCCTTTAGCAGCCATTATCTCTTCTCACGACGGTTGACTCCTACGGACCGTCACAGTCACGATGGACCGTCATGGGGTCCGTAGGTGGTCATTTCTGCAATTTCAGCTCAAAATCTCCGCGTTCTCCTTTAGACAGATTTCCTGTAAATCAATAGAAAACTACATCAAAAATCAATACAAAAAGGCTTTAGACACATACTAAACTTAAGGAAAAGGCATTGAAAGTACCGTGAAACCACGGTACATCAATTGGATGTCTGAAACCAAAGGTCACTCCAACACATAAAAAAGGCTAGAATACCCATACTCATGTCCTTCCGGCTCATGATTTCTACTACCACATTCGTCTTACCCTAATGGTATATAAGATAGATAGGTCCTAGTCCTTCAGGAGTTGGATCCACCTACGATGCGTCAAATTAAGGTCCTTATATCTTGAAATTTATTGTAGAATTTTATTATTAGTGTAGATCTAACATCAGAGCTATGTAGGTTGTTAAAATACACAAAATTGTATATGAAGAAGTTTTACCTTTTTCAGTTTATTAATTTACATGGCTACAATAGTATTAATCTTATATAGGGACATAGCAATACTAGTTCTATGAGTATAATTCACTTATAATAGGTATCATATAGAGTTGTAGCTAACCAGCTTCCTTAGGTAATTATGTCTCAATACTCTCCTTGTAAATGGGAGGTGGGTAACCAACTCTAAGTTTGTCCCTTAATAACTTGAAATGAGCTAATGAGAAGGTCTTGGTGAAGACATCAACTAGTTGATCCTCCGAAGAGATGAACTGCACAAATAGGTCATTTCTCGCCACCTTAGCCTTAACGAAATGGAAGTTGATTTCCACATGCTTGATAATTATGCATCGCCAATGTTATCACACCATAAGATAGGAGCTTTGGGTAAAAAGACACTAAGTTCAAATAAGAGCGATTGAATTCAAGTTAGTTCTGCGGCACCATCAACTAAAACTTTATATTTAGATCCAGTTGAATACCTAACAGTTGTACATTGCTTCTTTAATGACCAAGACACTAAAGTGGGTCCCATAAAAATAGCATAACCACCTGTCAATTTTTTATCATTCAAAGAGCCAGCCCAAACAAAGTCTATGAAGGCTTGAAAAAACTAAGTATCACACTTAGGAATGAAAAAACACATATCATTAATTGCTGTAAGTTTCGCAATATCCTTTTGACATTAGCTCATTAATTTTTGGAAGTACTATGCATAAATTGACACACTTTGTTCACCACAAAAGAGAGATCTGGATGGATGAAAGTGAGGCATTGAAGAGCTTCCACATTTGTCGTTATAGAGACGGATCATGAACAGGAGGGCTGTGATTTTTGTGAAGCCTTATAGAAGTAGACATGGGTGTTACTAGTGTATTACATAACTGCATTTTGGCACCTACCGATAAGCTTGAAATATAGTGACACTGGCACAAAAAGAGGTCAGACTTTGTATGTACAACTTTGATGCCACGTAAAATATTCAATGGTCCAAGATCTCTGATGGTGAAGGGAAAACTCAATTAAAGAATAATATTCTCCCAGAATGCATAATCACTCCCATTAAATATTATATAATCTACATTAACAAGCATGTAGGCCTTGATTCCATTTGAAGTATAGACAAAAAGAGAGGCATCAGACTTCTAGCTGGAGAAACTCATATCTGGCAGAAGGTTGTGAAACTTTAAATCCATGCATGAGGGGATTGTGTTTAGTCCATATAAACACTTGTGTAATCGACAAAGATGACTGGGGAGATGCGGGTGAATAAAATCAGAGGGTTGAGCCATATATACCTCTTCACAAAGGTCACTGTAAAGGAAATCATTTTAGACGTCAATTTTCCACAAAGGCTAGTCATAAGAACAAACAATGATTAGAATAATGTGAATTGTAGTGGGTTTGACGACGGGACTAAATATCTCAAAGAAGTCTTTCCCATCTTGTTAATGAAATCCTTTGACTACTAACTTAGCCTTATAGCGTTAAATAGTGTTAGTGGAATTTTTGTTGATTTGAAGAACCCACTTTCACCCCAAAATATACATCGAGGGATAGCGAGTAAAAAGAGACCATATTTTGTTACACAAACGAGCAGTCATTTCACAAGCCATAACATCACATCACTTCGTTGATTTGTTAGCAATAGCGAAGTATGCAGTTTTACTAGTTGGAGAAACTATTTAGGAAGATGGAACTGCAAGGTTGGAGGATGGTGGCATATGGTGTAGCCACATGGTGTGAGTATAATAGTTGAATTAGGGACACAAAGAAGGTTGGTGGGATGGGATGCAGTGATCTTAGTGTGAGATGGGTAACTATGGGGAGGAGGAAAGATCCAACAACTAGTGGTATGAAACTAAAATAAGTAGCTATTTCGGAATCAGTAGGGACAGAGGACGACATAACCGACTAGACTCAAATGATGTCCTGATTGTGACAAAGATTTTGGATACAATAAGGTCAAGATTGATTTGGAAACAAGAAATATATGGACATGGGATGTGGGACAAGATATAGACAATTGAATGGGCGATGAGAGCCAAGGAAATTTAGACTGGACAATGTGCGCTGGAGGTGAGCCTAATAGAAAATTTGAGAATAAATAAAATTAGTCCTCATCAAAATGTACATGACCGAACAAACTAACATTGGATCAAGACACCTATAACCTAAGTATATTGTTCTATAGTCCATAAAAACACAAGGCGTTGT
The DNA here is from genome assembly GCF_001406875.1 of Solanum pennellii. NCBI lineage: Eukaryota > Viridiplantae > Streptophyta > Magnoliopsida > Solanales > Solanaceae > Solanum > Solanum pennellii. Next base: position 9,414,562 of record NC_028643.1, on the reverse strand, counting down.
AATAAAACCAAACTTATATTGATTAGGAAAAAGGAAAGACACCTAAATACTTTAAGAAAGTGATAGCCAGGCAGATTGTTGTGAAACAATTCGAATTGAGAAGAATTATTATTATATGGAGAAGGAAGACGATTTATTAGATAAACAACTGTATCAAAAGCAAATAGCCAATATTTTGATGGAGTAGAGTTATGTTCCATTAGACTGAGACCGATTTCAACTATGTGAGGATGTTTTCTTTCTACCTTTGCCTAAGGTTCATGAGTATGGGGGCATAAAAAACGATGAAGAATCCTTTGCTTAATTAAAACAAGAGCGAGCACACGAAATTCGCTGCCACTATCTATTTGCATAGACTTTATGGTGGTATTGCATTGCTTTTCAACAAGTCCCTTAAATTGAAGAAAAATATGTGAAACATCTAATTTCTTAAGCATTGGAAATCTCCAAACAAAATTGTTATAGTCATCCACAAAACAAGAAAGTAATGATGAACTTATGAAGAAAGAAAAGGAAATGGTCCCCAAGCATCTGCATACAATAATTGTAAAGCCGAAGAACTTTTACTGCTACGAACGAAAAGAGTTAATTTATTTGACTTTTTCACACACGATCTTCAATAAAGTGGTGAGATAGACGTTCAAAGACTCGTTCAAGTGGTAATCTTGTAAACTTATTCACTAAGGATTGCCAACATCAATATTTGAGAAGTTGTGATATAAGATTGAAATGCATCATCTCCCTCAAGTAAAATTTTTATCAGGAGGAGAAAAATACATGTGGTACTCTTTTCCTTAACCATGGTATTATCCCAATTGGGTTTTCTGGTAAGATTTTTAACGAGACAATATTCAAAGCGTATTAAAAGATATGTGTATTCTTTTTCTTCACTAGGATTTTTTTCTAGTAAGGTTTTAACAAGCCACATTATCTATGGACATGGATGTCCACTACATTAACTATGACTAATTATCTCAATTACTTTCTTTCATTATAAAGATAACCTCAACCTTTGTGACTTTTATTTTTGTAACATTTCACCTTCATAACCTCCTCCATTATATTCATGTAATGTCATGTTTATGACTAACCTTTTGTATGTATCTATGTTACACCATAAATAGAGGCACAAGTGTTCATATTGTAGGGACTCGAAGATTTGGTGAATATTTGAAAAAAAGAAAGTTATCTTATATTGTTCCTCTTGTCTTATATGCATCTTGTCTTTATCTTTATATTTTTCTTTTATTCTTAAGTTTTACAATAGTGAGAAAATTTTTGGGTCTTGTTTTGAGGTCAGTTTTAATGGAGGAAAACTTAAATAGGAAGAAGAAGAGTATTGTAGCCGCTAAAATCTAAAAATTGAAAAAGAAAATTAAAAAAAGAAAAAAGTTTGATGTGACATTTTCCCAACCTTTCACACACTAAAAGAAAGTGCAATCACTCGCGATGCCATGTGGCACGTGAGAGATCTGTTTAAGCTTAGTTTGTCAAGTATAAGAGTGTTTTAAATTTTTCAATGATTCGAAGACAAAACGAACAATCCGTCAAGTTTGGGATGTTTTTCATGCTAAACTCTCTCTCTCTATATATATATAAAAGAGAACCTTAGGCCCGCCTACGTAGGCCCAGCGCAAACCATAATTTCTTTTAATTTATTTATTTTCAAAACTAGCCTTCCCCTTTTATGAAAAATTGTGATCTTTATGAAAAGTTGCAACTTTAATGAAGAGTTGCGACTTTATGAAAAACTGTGACTTTTATGAAAAGTTGCTACTTTAATAAAGAGTTGCGACTTTTATGAAAAGTTGTGACTTTTATGAAAGGTTGTGACCTTTTCGAATGGTTGCAACTTTTCCAAATAGTTGTAACATTTTCGATAAGGCACAATAAACATTTGTTCACACTACCCGTTGTTGTCTATAAATATAGGGATTTCTCTCATTTTAAAACAACGAAAATTCTGACTACCTCTTGTTCTTCTTTGTTTTCATTTTCACAATTATTTAGGATTTAGGGTTTAGTGTCACGACTGGGAAGTACCCCCTAGAAGTAACACGACGTACTTGACCTCTTGAAGGTCTTGTACAAGCCTCTTAGCATACATTTATCACATAAATATAAAAAGTAGTGCGGAAGTAAAACTTTTCACAATAAATTCCATAAGGAAACTCTTTATAAAACGTAAAAAAGAAACTAAGTCTCATCATAAGCCATCTTAGACACAAGTCAATATCATAGGGTCATGACCCTTTCATCAATTTGAAAAGAAACTTATAGTCTAATACAAAGTATTTAAGAAAGGAAAAGTAGAACCAAAATCCATGTCCTCGATCATATGAGGACATACCAATCTTGAGAGAAATCTACTTCCCAAGCTTCAACTTCTAGAAATCCTCACTTGCCACCACCTACATTGTAGACATAGATAAACATATGAAATTAACACAATTAATGCACTAAGAATGGTGAACATGCAAGAAAAACCATGAAAAAGGGATATTTACTTAAAGATATGCTTTTCATGCTATTTTGATAAGAACCTTTATCATAAGAGTTTAAGAGACATAGTACAAGTTAATAATCACATATAAGACATATTCAACTAGCATCACCATATAGGACTTAAATCCATATTCAACAAGTAAGCCTTTTCATCACTTTAGACTCTCTACCTAAGGTTACTTAAAGACCTACTTAAGTAAGACATGAAGTGACCGATCATACACCCTCTTCAAGCACACCTAAATGATCTTCAAAGCTTCCCTAGATAAGAACCTTTCTATTCAAAATACTTTGACTAATTGAACATTATTCATTAAAGCCATTTAGAGACAACTAAACAATTAAGAGGCTTCACATAATGATCTTGGAAGACCTAGGGAACTCACCCTAGCATCTTCAAAGCCTACTCGTGTCATGTGTAGATAGCATCCCATTCCACTACCTACACGTTGTAGAACCTACCCAATACTAGCATGCACATCCCACATGATGAGAATAGACATTAACCGACATAGACCACACTAGCTAGGTATGGAATCCGATGTCATCAAAACCCCACACCGTGGAAGGTTTTCTACTTGCCAAAGATAGTTTTAGGGCACATCCCATGTTGGCACATGGTTTAGGGGATGTTAAAATGTTTCTTTGTACTTTAGCCTCACACTCAACTAGAGCTACTCCCTTAAGCATATCCATTCGGTGCTTTGCCTTAGTTCTCATTAGTGAGTTCATTCACATAATGTATTAGAGAAGGTACCATCACTAAGCCCTACCAACTCATAATACCATTTCCAATGATAGGTCCACTAGGGCTTCCAACCAAGGTTTATTTGGATACCTCTTATGACTTCCTTAAGGATGATTTCATGTCGTTCCAGCCAACCTACCTCTAAGTCCATCATTCCACTCAAGAAGGAGGCACCATTTAGGTCTACCCCTTCCAGTCTTCTTTATTAACCTTTTTTCCATATTCAAGGTTCACATTAGTCTTTCATAGAAGGGTACCTACTTTAGGTCTACCGATCCTAGAATTTCATTCATACACTCATTCAATACAATTCAAGTACCAAGTAAGGACAACTAAGTCTACCAACACAAGATACAACATCATTCTATAAAGACTCTCCTTAGTCCTTCATCATCATATATCAACAACTAGAGAGGAAGTACTTTCAATCATATCATTGTAGCACCCATACAAGATCATAGAGACATCATATGAGCACCTTCACCTTATACATTTACTCATACCATATCATGATAATACCACAATTCATATAATAATGTCGACAAGGCCATGTTCATAACATTTATAACAATTAAACACCACCACCCTATGTGGACCATACCAATTAGCAATTTGATATGAATACTACATTAAATAAGGGAATTATGTCAACTCACCACCTTCCAATAGCCACAATCACCATTCCTTAGCCTTACCAACAATTTTACACAACAAGAGATCTTACCAATGACAATGTCTATAAGACTAGACCCACAATTAATCCATATCAATGATTCGACAAAACCCAAGATAGATATCAATACTATAAGGCAAACTATGAGTAATTCCATCAATGATCAACATGTAATTCAATAGCCCACAACAATCTAAACATGAATTCAACCTAATTATATCATAATAAATACCCTCACTTTAGAACCAAAATTAGGAATTCAAGGAATACATGGGTTTATGGAATTTTAAACCATTAATTAACATTTAATACTTCATAAATCGTCAATTTAAACCTTTTTGTGCAATTACCCATGCTTAGAATTCGAAATAGGGTTTTAAGATTTTGGAGATCTTTTGAAAATCCTTTGGAATTAGCTCCTTGAATGAGAGAAGAGTCAAGGATGAAATCACCATACCTTATTAGTAGTAATCCCACGAAATTGATGAAGAATTCACTATAAATTTTCAATCCTAACTTCAACTTGGCTTCAAGCTCCCATGGAGTCTTGAGAGAACTTTATTTGGAAGAGGGGTTATGATTTTGAAAACTGAAGTCCAAATCTAGGTCTAGGTGTTTAAACTAATTAAAATACACTATAACACCTGAAATAACCGTCTATCATTTAATTAGAACGTGTGGTGAATATACCACTTCACCCATAGGCTGGCCGAGACCCTGCAGAAAATTGCAGGTGCCATTCGACAGCCACCATTGACGAAGCGTCAACTGAATGAAGGCTCGTCCTATTGGTCCGTCATTTTGGTCAGAGGCTCCCAAAAGTAGGGGATAAGATCCCACAACTAAGTGTGGAGCAACGCCCCCTTTTGACGGGGCGCCAGCTAGTCTAAGAAGCGTCGATTGGGTTGTCAATATGGTTGTCTTTGGCAGCTTCTTGGCAAACGTTTGGGTCCTCCTCAAGAACCCTTGGCGTGGTCCTTAGGGAGTCGTACTCGAAAGTTTTGACCCTAAACATGACCATCTAGATACGAGGGTCCCCTCCTATCATTTTAGATTCCAAACAACAATTCAAAACAAACAAACATACAAAGGCACACTAGCACACAAAAGACTAGTTGCTATTAACTCTTATAAACACACCTTATAAACAAGTTATTAACTCTTAAAACACATATGAGACTCTAGTTTATCCTAGTTCATTTTGAGGGGTGCAACATTTAGGGTTTAGGGTTTAAGGATTAGGGTTAGGGTTTAGGGTTTAGGATTTAGGGTTTAATGTTCTGAGTTTAGGGTTTAGGGTTTTGAGTTTAAGGTTATGGTTTAGGGTTTAGGAATTATGGTTTAGGGTTTAGGTTTAGCATTTCGTGTTTAGGATTTTAGGTTTAGAATTTGTAAGTTGTTCATTGACACCATTTCTTATGTTACAGATCCTGGTATGCATTTTTACGGTCATTAATTTATGTTTATGTTATTAAGGATATATGATAAGATGTAATAATTTTCATTTTCCTCGAAATTATTTATGTTTGTTACTATGTAATTTTGTATGTAAGATATATAATGTTTTAGTGACTGATAGATTTTAAGTATTATTTTTATAAATTTCGTAATATTAAATTTTCGTCCGAAGCGAGGGTAATTTTACTACTATATATGTAAAAGAGAACCTTAGGCCCGCCTACGTGTGGCGCCACCACAAATCAGGATTCTCTTTTAATTTATTATTTTCAATACTAGCCTTCTTATTCGTGAAAAGTTCTGACTTTTAATGAAAAATTGTGATTTTTATGAAAAGTTGCAACTTCAATGAAGAGTTGCGACTTTTGTAAAAGGTTGTGACTTTTCCAAAGAGATGCAACTTTTCCAAATAGTTGTGCACAACAAATATTTGTTCACACTATCCTTCATTGACTATAAATAAAGAGATTTCCTCTCATTTTAAAACAACGAAAATTCTAAACTTCTTATTCTTCTTCTGCATAATTAAATATTCGTGGACTTTGCTCTTGGTGAGTTGCTCACTAACACCATTGTTTATGTTACATATCATGACAGGTTTTTTTAACAATCATAAATTTATTCTCATGTTATTAAGGATAAATGATAAGATGTAATAATTTTCTTTTTCCTTTACATTGTTAATGTTTGTTATTATTTAATCTTGTATGTAAACTAATATAGTGTTAATTTTATGGGCAACTTTCACATATATCAATTTATGGGCAACTTTCACATATAACAAACATAAAATTCATATTTGTATGCTAATAACAAAGTTTGCATAATTGCACTCCATAGCAAACATATTAATGTATAATTCATTACACATATACAATTGAAGCGAATTGTATACAACGAAGTGTATAAAACGAGAAAGAGAAAGAGACTTGGGCAGAGAATTGTATAAAACGAAGTGTATAAAAGAAAATGTATAATTATAAGTGTATAGAACGATTATATACAATTTGAATTTGTATAAAATGAGAAAGAGAGAAAGACAAAAGAGACTTGGGCAGGGAATATACAATTGATCGAATTGTATAAAACGAGAAAGAAAGAAATTATATACAATTAAAATTTGTATAAAATGAGAAAGAGAGAAAGGCAAAAGCAACTGGGCAGGAGAGTATTTTTATTGTATAGTTATAAGTGTATAGGACGAAAATATATGAATCTGTATGTGTATATACAATTTTCTTTCGCTTTATACAAACAGAAACACAATTTATACATTTCGCTTCTGTTTGTATAAGCGAGAGGCGAGGTGGCGAGCGAGATCTGGGAGAGGGGAATAAAAATATATGTATTTATACAACTTCCTCTGCTTTATACAAATAGAAACAAATTTTATACACTTGTGTTTGTATATAAGTGAGAGAAAGCGAGCGAGAGATGGAGCGAGAGAGGAGAGTGACGAGCGAGAGTTTGAGTGAGAGAGGTGATTGACAACCAGTTTGCTACGGGACACAATTAAATGAAAGGATGGTTATAGCAATTAATTTGATTTATTTGTTTGCCATTATATAAAATTTTTCTAATTTTATTGACCGCTAGATCTTAAATATTATTTATAAATTTCCTGATATTAAATTTCCACATAAAGCGCGAATAATTGTATTAGTATATATATATAATAAAGCTTAGAATTTTTTTTATATATTTTACGTGACAAGATGGAAGCTCCTCTGAAACTCACGTAAACCCCAGTCCCACACAGTTGTCACTACCCGAAACAAATACCGGTTCCCGTTGTACAAGCTCCAAATACGAATCCGAGATACTATTTTTACCAAATAGTACCCAAAGAATAAAAGGGAAAATATTAAATTAAAAAAAAAAAAATCAGCATCGGGATTCAGGCGAGAAGGAGAAAGCTCCATTTTGAGAATTTCCTCTTCACCGGAGGGCAATGTTCTTCGATCTCGCACGCACTTTTGGGTGTCTAAATTTCCTCTAACTCAAACCCTAATCCTCAATTGCGATCTCCATCTCTGTATCTCTGTGTTACAGTGAAGAAGAATTTGAATTGTAGGGGTTAATCGATGATCGAAGGCACTGTGACTTCTTATTGAAGTCACGGTTTTGGAAGAGAATGAGCTGTTTGTTGAAAGCCTGAGAACAATTTTGTTGCTATTATTGCTAAAAACGCCATGTGGTTCTCCTTTTGGAGATCCAGAGAGCGATTCTCCTTGGATGAATTCAGGTAACTTGCTTTACTTTTGAATAAATGTACAAAACTGAAAATAGTTGATTTAGGTTGGAATACTAGTGGATATAGATCCTGTGGAAGGTTCTAGAATCATTATACTTGGATCAAGTATAGACATTAAAAAGCATTGATTTTATTGGTGTATAGTTGTTTAGTATAGAAGAAGGTTGATAATAATGGGTAATGTTTATGAATAAAAGTCAAAGTGGTTTTAGGCTGTGGAGCTAAAGTCAATTTACCTTATTTTCTTCAAGTCATAAGACTATATTTATTTAAACTATTTATACAGTGAGAAATAGTTGAAAACTGGCCGAACACCTCATTATCCAACTGCTCTTTATGTGCCCGTACTATGAAGAGGCGCTGGACACAAATACTTACTTGTAGATCTTTTGGTCGTACAACCTTCACTTTGACTTGATACTACTAGGTGAAGGCTTTATTAGGAGTTCATATTTTAATATAGATGAGCAATATAATCGAGGTTCTTTGCTTTTGATGTCTACAATTTCCCCCGTTTTTGATCAAAAACTTGAATCATATATAGATACATTTCTTTAATTCGGAAGAGGATGATGAATTGCCCATAATCCAACCGACCAGCTTGTAAAAAAGCTTATATTCCCACTACCTTTCGAAATCCTACTGTCTTGGCTTAGTTTCTTTGCCCTTGCCCGTCTATGATGAGGGACTCTTTCCTATTTTGCGCCACATCCGGGCGTTGAAGTGGTGAGACTAACTTCTTTGCTTTTGATAAAGTTAGCGTGTCTAGCTTCTTTACTCACATTCGTCCATGACGAGGGGACCTGTTCCCATTTTGCACCACATTCAGACACCGATATGGCGGTGACTAGCTTCTTTACCTATACACATCCATTATATGAGAAGCTTATCTCATACTCCACATCCAGGCTGTGATGTGATGGAATCCCTGACCTATTATTCATTAAATCCAGGTGCCAGTGTAATGTTTGCTTAGAGCAGTCCTGACGATATCTTTATTGTGAGAGTTCATTATGAATTGTCTTATATCAGTCTACCGCAATGGCGCAACCCTTCTCGATTCTGATTTGGGACTGCCAATGTGAGCTTGCTCTAATATAAAGTTCAGGCAATAAAACATGATAATTTATATGGAAAACTATGCTGCTTAAGTTGCAGCGTAGAAGTAGTCCATATTGCAGGCTACTCTTGCACCCCCTAATTGCAAGCTGTATACAGAGCTATACCAACAATCACCATGTTGGAACTATGGAAAAGAAGGAACTCAAGGAGAGAGGGGGGACCATCAAATCGCAAAAAAGGTCTTTCGAGTGCTAACAACTGTCAAGCAGTTGGTTGGGATGATGTATCCATGGATAAAAAGCTTCCTTGTTGTGATTGCTATGGTAAAAGACTATAAGCCTAAATTATACTCCCTCAGTTTAAAAAAGAATGACCCTATTTCCTTTTTAGTCTATTTAAAAAAGAATGACCCCTTTCCTTTTTTGGCAACACTTTAACTTTTCACATGGCATGTTTAAGACCACAAGATTAAAGGGCATTTTGGTGCATTTGACATAGCTTTAATTTAGAACAACAAGATTAAAAAGTCTTCTTTCTTTTCTTAAACTCCGTTCCAAGTCAAACTAGGCCATTCTTTTTGAAACGGAGGGGTAACTATTGTAGCGTAAAATCGAGATTTCCAGAAGGTGGCAGAGTCAAGGGCAATACTGATGGGGCAAGTATGGAAATCCTGGGTCCAAGCTCGTATGGGTTCTGTCTGAAGAACAAGAACGGTGATCTGTTATATGCTCAAGCAGTGTTACAAAAGGCGAGCGCCTCCTCGCCTTTGGCGAGAGGCGAGGCGAGGCGATGGGTCCTCGCCATTCTCTGCCGAGGCGAGGCGATAGTAAAAAGGCGAGGTGTGGCGCTGCAATGGCGACAGAAAAGGCGCCGCCTTTTTAATTAAAAATATTTGACTTAATAATATCAGTCAAAATTAGGTTTCTTTTTTTTACTTTTGAAATTTCTGAAACTCCATCGCGACTCTCTCTCTCTTGAGATTGACTCTCTTCTCTTCTCCTCCATCGCTGTCTCTTCTCCCTTGCTCTCCATCGCTGTCAGCTTCTCCATCGCGAGCCTCTCTCCAGTTCTCCCTCGCAGTCGGATTCTGTTCTCCTTCTCCCTCGCCGGCCGCCGGCTCACGATTGTGTTCCCTCCGACCCTCGCGACTCTCTGTTCTCCAGGGATCGTTTTCTCTCTTCTTCTTCAACAATTTTTTTCTGTTCTTCTTCTTCAGTTTTTTTTTTCAGTTGTGTTTTTTTGGTGTAAGGCTGTAAGCACTAAGCAGTGCTTAGTTGCTTACTGCTTTGTGAAAACTTTTTTTTTATAATTATAGGCAGTTAATTAAAAAAAAATTTCTCTTTTCCTAATTATTTATTCCAATATTCCTAAACAGCGAATTAATTGAATTTAATAATAAATGGCGGATGCTAGCAAAAAGAGGGACATTGGATGGAATTATGGCACTCAAGGGTTGGATAATTTTGAAGAAGAATAGACTTTTAAAGTTTTGGTTTATTGTATTTTGAATTGTTTGGTCTTTAAAGTTTTAGACATTTTAGTATCTACTATTGGTTTTTGAATTGAATATTTGCTAATATGTGTTATTGCTATTAAGATTTTGGATAAAATATGCAATTAAATATTTTTAATTTTTGGTATTAATTGGCGCCTTTATTCAAAAAGGCAAGCGCCTTGCCGCGTGGCGAGGCAGGCACTTGTCGCCTTTTGTCGCCTCTCGCCGTCCACAACACTGTGCTCAAGTAAAAGGAACTGGGATCACTACAAACATTGAAGTAGAGACTGTGGCAATCCTGGAGGCCCTAAGGTACTGCTGGAGACATAGAATGATTATTGTTCTGTTAGAAACAAACTTGCTAAGGTTAGTGAACATAATATAGGAGGTTCGGAAGGTAGCCTGGGAAATTGCTGCCAAAGTGCAGGAGATAAAGGAGGCAATGCACAATCTAGACACTCAGGTTATTCACACATTCAGAGGAGGGAATCATCTTGCAAACTCACTTGCTAATACAACTATTGGAGAACAAGAATTACATGAATATCATTCATTTCGGGATCTTCCACCCATTGGAAAGAAGATCTTGAACATAGACAGCTTAGATACCAGCATTAAGGGTGAAAACACGCAAAATCAACCAGCAGTGACTAGGCAACCAGAGATTATAACAGGCACGAGCATCACAGAGTTCACAACAGTCATATTTACAGTTCATCGAACAATGGAGAGCAAAAAGTACACAACAAACATATTAGCAAGAGAGTATGTCTGGAAGGAGACATTACAACTGTGTATAGACTGTTTAGGCTACTCTGCTCTACAACAACAACATACCTAGTGAAATCCCACAAATGGGGTTTGGGAGGGTAGAGTGTATGCAGACCTTACCATTACCTCGTGGAGGTAGAGAGGCTGTTTAGGCTACTCTACTCTAGCTATCAGGAATACACTTCACCAAAAGTGAAGGCTTGTTGAGTCACATCAGATCTGGAAGATTGGAGTTCAGCCGTAAACCCTACAAAAGCAGATGAGAGCATGCACCGACACTCCTGGACCTGGTCAATACTAATGTATCAGTCGACCAACTCGAAAATCCACAAAATATAGAAGGGGAGGGAGGATTACCAAGGATAAACCAGCTGAACCCAAACGACAATCTCCTTCTTCTTCTTTGATCCCTTAGGGAAGAGATACCCTGACCACCTGGATTAGGAGAAAAGAGGAACAAAATAACTTCAGAAACAGGAGGAATAAATAGATATAGTAAAGAGAGGGGAAGTACAAACTCTGAACCTTGGAAATGTGAAGCAGAGTAACGGTCTAATGGAGTTCACTATCGACTAGGGGACTAGTGGAGGCACAAACATAAAGAACAACCAAAGGAGAAGGAGCTTAAGTGGTGGTTCCAGCGACATACCTCAGGCAACATTCTGAGGTACCACAGAAGCTAAGGAGAAGACTGTCGGATAATCTTCTCAGATATACCTACAGTCCTTCCGATGATACCTTTTTGTTTTTTTGGGCTGGGTTTGTTCTTTTGGACATGGACATTTTATTTCATTATTGCTATTTTGTTTTGGGCCGTTGGTCCATTTTTGATTTTTCAGACCTTGTGTCATTAATAAAATCGGTCTACGGACCAACAATTTAATTATAAAAAAAAGAAAGAATAGTAGTCCGTAAAATTTAAGTACATGATGTTCGTCCAGCTTACTATAACAGTTCTTGATCATTGTGAAGTTTCAACTGCATTCCTGCCTATTGTGCAGATTTTTGACTGATCAGCTGATGAAAGTTCAAGTTGTTAATGAGGTCAACAAGGTATTCCATTACCTTTATGATCTTCTCCTTTTCTTTCCTTTCTGTAGCTATTTCTTTAATGCTGTCCTGCCATCAGGTATGATTATTCTTCATAAATTTAAATTTTTCTTCTGACATGAAGGATTTTGTGATTGAGGCACTAAGATCAATTGCGGAGTTGATAACATATGGTGATCAACATGATGTGGCCTATTTTGAGTATGTCTCTGCTAAGGACTTCCTCTTTTAGTGTATACTGTTATTTTAGCCCGAGGCAGACCACACAAGCTTTCTTCTTGTAAATGTATTTCCTTACAAGTGTGTCGGCATTTCTGCAGGTTTTTCATGGAGAAGCAGGTGATGGGGGAGTTTGTACGTATATTAAGAATTAGTAGAACTGTTATTGTGTCGCTTCAGTTGCTGCAGACAATGAGTATTGTGATCCAAAACTTAAAAAATGAGCATTCTATTTGTAAGTGAACTGTGGAATGTGTTTTACTGAATCAATATTCCTGCCTTTAGGCATTTTTTTAGTCTGACACTTTTCCCCAAATTTTGCAGATTACATGTTTAGTAATGAGCACATTAATCACCTTATAACATATTCTTTTGACTTTCGTAATGAAGAGCTTTTGTCTTATTACATATCCTTTCTTAGGTGTGTTTCCTAAAACTCAGCCGCTTTAGAGGCATTTCCTTACTTTGAAATACATTTTTAGTCAAATGCTTCTTGCTGATGCTGGTTTTCTGGATGCATGCATATACAAAGAGCAATAAGTGGAAAGTTGAACAAAAACACCATTTCCCTTCTTGTGAAGACTCATAATGTAAGTTCAATTTGTAAAGTTATTAACAACTTCCTAATAAGTTTTAAGGTTACTATTCTGTTTGTTTGAATTCTAGGCGTGCCAGTGTAATGTCCATTGACTTAGCTCAGCTAGTTCATAGCTTTTTTTGTTAGACCCAAGAGAATTCTGTGCTGCTGTTTGTTTAAATTCTGGCATTCCAATATAATATTTGTCGACTTAGCTCAGCTCGTTCACAGCCCTACTTGTTGATCCAAGAGAGTTCTGTGCTGCAATTTGCTGGTTTGCTTTCTTATTACGGACCTTAGAAAAACTAAGTTAATAAATGACCTAACTACAGGTCCTTAGTTAAACATTGAGAGCTTTAGGAGTGGAGAAACTCAAATATGATAGATGGGGAGAGCTAAGATGAGGGAAGTGGTGGAGAGGTCTCTCTTGCATCTTTACTTTCCTCTGCTTTCAAGCTGGATTTTGAACCATAGAATAGGTGCACTGTCCACGTATTCAAGGGAAAAGATTTCGACTTGCATTGTTTTTGTTGATTGTTAACTTGGTTCAATAGACAAAGTTCAAAAAACAAAAAAAAATTGGTTCAATAGTTTGAATTTTGATATATTCTACCAATCTGTTTTGAACTTTGAATTAAATCATTTTCATGTATCTTCTTTTTTCAAAACATCCATCCCATTGTTCTTATCTTCTGCAGTTTCTCATCCTTTGCATTTCATTTGATCTACATCTTTGAATAGGAAGAAGTAGTATCATTTCCACTCTATGTTGAGGCAATACGCTTTGCGTTTCATGAAGAAAGCATGATTCGAACTGCAGTACGTGCATTAACCTTGAATGTTTATCATGGTGAGCTTTCTTTTTATACTTCTTCTAAATTTCTCTATATTCTCCCTCATTCGCAGTGTTTTTGGTTGTATATTAAATGACCTTCACCGTGTTCACAGTTGGCGATGAGGCTGTTAACAAATTTGTTGCCAGTGATCCTCATACCGGTTATTTCTCAAATTTGGTCAAATTTTTCCGGGAGCAATGCATCAACTTGGACAAGTTGGTTAATGCTTCAAAGTAAGTAGTTTCTTATTTTTATGTTGTCCTTGAAACTGGTTATGCAACCACCTATTTGCTGTGTGACAAATGATTTATGATGCAGGTGTATTGGTTCAGATACCAGTGGTTCTATCCTTTCATCTGTTGATGAGATTGAGGATAACCTCTATTACTTTAGTGATGTTATTTCGGCAGGGATTCCAGACATTGGGAGGCTAATAACAGACCTCATATTGAAGGTGCTGATATTTCCATCAATACTTCCTTCTTTACGGATGGAAGTTGTTAAAGACAGTGTAATGACCTAAACCCCACTCTCTCATTCTTTACATGTGTAGTGAAAAATATAGAAGCAAGAATATTTGGGAAGGTTACTTAAGGTCCTTGCCTTTACTAGATCAGACCTCTAAATTAACTTTTTTGCGTAGTGACACACTTCGCCTCCAATTGTAAGGTAGGGATCAAGTCATCAATGAGCAACGTGGTAAAGGGCCCCTAGGTAAAGGTCCACTGTTGAGCTCCTAGGCACTGTAGGCAGGCAATATGGATGGGTGCGGTTTACCATATTAAAAAGGAAGAGTTTTTATATGAGATAGTCACACATTTCAATGGTATCAATATAAGCAGAGTTCTTGGCTTCAAGTCTTGCCGTCACCCACTATCAAAAGGAATTTCTACGTGCTTGACCCTTTAGATAACTATATTGAAGTGTGACAATCTCATCTAACTATGTCTTCAATATGCCCCCTCACATGAAGCCTGATTCTCTTCATGGGCTAAGCACGTTGAACTTTTTGATAATGGGCGACAATGAGACTCAAACCTAGGTTCTCCACATCCCCTAAACATGTTAAAGTGTTTGAGCTTTTAGATAGATGGTCACACACTTCAGCATTGACAGTTCCGCTTTGGTCCTTTGTTTATTGGCTTCAATTAGAAAAATGTCAAAAGTTTCTATTTTCTCACAGTTATATATTTTCTAAGAGTGAGCATGTTCCAACGTTTGGAGCAAATCAATTAGGTTTTTTCATTTATCATTTTTTGGCAAACAAGTACCTTTTGCATGTGCTGGTGGGAGGTAGCAAGTACCCGGTGGAATAGTTGAGGTGCACACAAGCTAGTGTGGATACCACCATTATCTAAAACACAAAGCAGTATCTTAAGGGTCAGAAGCGAGTCTTATTTCTGTTTATTATTACAGTTCAGGTAAATAGAAAAAAAGAAATGAGGGGAAATTGCAATAAAGCAATTTATATAATTTTTCTGTGGTTAACTCCATTTTATCCTTTTATCTTATCCCTCCTTTGAATTGCTAGAGTTGAAACTGATGACCGTATTTAAGTTTTTCACTTTGTAATCTAAGTTGTTAATTATCAAAGAAATAAATAAAAAGATAGATTTTTGCTCCGACCATTAAAAATGACTTTAAGATGTAATACAAGTTTGGGATTGGGGTTAAAATGTAAAGCTTCTGTAGTTCTTTGAAAGGAAGTAAGTAGAAGTGGCTGTAGCAAGCTTTAGGGGCTTGTAGTGACACAAGATAATGGGATAACCGATAAGGAACTAGTATGCTGAGTGAACTTGGTAACGTACATGGGTTTTCAATGAGTTTGCCTTGGGATTTGGTTTTCTCCCTTGGCATTTGTTGTTTTCACTGTATGCTGGTTGCTGGAATTTATCTCCCTATAGTCTTTTGTGGCTCATGTACGTCTAATTTTTACTTTCATGTTTCTTTAATGTAGGATACAGGAATTGGAACCGCAACTTCCTTGTATTTACTTTGTTGCATCTTGCGCATTGTTAAGATAAAAGATTTGGCGAATATTGTTGCTGCTGTCCTTCTTTGTGATATAGAAACATTTGTCCCAAGGTCTGAAGCTAAACTGAATGGTTTCATGGTTAACCATGATATGTCACATGAAAATCAAGATTCAGAAAATAGTGGCCTCAGATCAGATTCTGATAGTCAAAGTTTACGGGTTCTAATTCCGAACATATCCAACTCTTTAAATAATCACCCAGAGGACGATAGTTCTCAATCAGATCATAGGAGCACATATCCTGCGTTAAGGTAATTCACATTCCATCTTATTCTTAATTATTTGCTGTTTTGTAAAGGAGGTGGGCTACTACCTACTAATTTGTTAGATGCATACTGCAAATCAAAGTTTGCTAACACTGCACTAGGTGAATTATCGTTAGAACATATAACAATAAAAAATTGTTGTCTTGGATGAACAGTAACTGATGACTACAGGGATGTAATGTTTACTGAATAATACACTTAAGCACTCTGCTTTAAGAAGAATCTCTATCAACTTCCCTAGAGAACACTTGAATTTTTAAGTCATGACTTTTGGCAAGATTTTGGAACCTCCTATCATGGTTAAAACATAACTTCTTTAAGTTTTGCTTTTAAATAGTTGAAACCTGTCTGATAATCAAAATCTATGAACATCTGAGACTGTTAACTTACTCAGTCATCGAATCTTAGTTTTCCACTTCACTTTTTCTATAGGTTAATCTTTCAGCTTTTTCTAGATAAGTAATCATTATCATATGTCATATTTTCTTATATCATGTTTGTCTGTAGGATTCTGATCATTTTGTTCTGTATACTTCTCTGTTTTCTCTCTACTCTACACAACACTTATGGAGTTGTTGTTTTGAATGATTTTCACCAGCACCAGCTCAGCATGAGTTGGATGAAAACTAGTTGTTTTTCTTTTTTCAGTCTTTTACTTTCTTGTTTCTCCTTACTTCTACTCTTATTTAGATGGTCTAGCAGTAAATAGTATTTAGAACTTCTTGAACGCTTTGGTTACTTCGTTGTGTCTGACACCTATAAGTAGTATGTACTGTAAATCAGTACATTTGGAGGGAGCAGCCAAATCACTTAAACTCATTGCTTTTTTTCCTGCAATTTTCTGTTCTGTAGGGAGGCCTTACTTTCTTATATTACTACTGGTGACGACGTTCAAGTTTCGGGTTCTTTAAGCATGCTGGCTACACTATTGCAGACTAAAGGTTATTTAAGTGGTTTGTGGTTTTTTTCGTTCAGATGCTTTGCCCCACTCTTATAAGAACCTTTATGCCTGCAGAGCTGGAAGAATCAATGCTTGATGCTCTTGGAATTCTTCCACAAAGAAAACAACAGAAGAAACTCTTATTAGTATGTTGCAGCCGTAAAGTAATCGTTATACGAAAGTGACTTTTCTGAAATTAAGTTGGAGATTTGTTTAACTAGTTTCTATTAAAGTAGGTCAGATGCTTTAACTTTGGAATGTGAAAGGTGCGAAATATAAAAGCCTATCCAACAATAGCATATCTTAAGATCTATGACCTTATGAATTCTTATGTTTAGATAATGATTATTGCCTATATATGAATGTAATATCACTCGACTAACAAAATCATCGATAAAACTGATTTACCTTTTTGTAAATTGAATATTATAGCGTAGCTACAAGTGATACTACTACAACATCTATGCCTCACCCCCAAGCAAGTAGGGGAGGCTATATGGATTCCCCCCAACCATGTTACTTCAATTGAACTCTTCTCAGATCAATATTCTAATGAAATAACAAAATATTATGGGTAAAACAATTCTCAACAAGTAGGTATCTCCTATATAGTTTGTTTTGGCATTGTTCCCTATCTTTCACAAGCCTGCATAAATCCTAATAATGTAGGTCCTTCGATATAACTTCCTTCCAAGTGATTTAGGTCTACCTTGTCCCTTTTTAATACCTTCACTACCATGATTTCACATTACAAATCGACTCATCCAAGGGGTCGGCGCAGGACATGAACATATCATCTCAAGCGACCTTTTACATTTTATCCACTATGTGCTACTTGAGCCTTCTCGTGTATGATTGCACACTTGTCTTAACATCTACATTTCTGCGACACTTTTTTCAACAAGAGATTGCTCTC
Organism: Solanum pennellii; assembly: GCF_001406875.1. NCBI lineage: Eukaryota > Viridiplantae > Streptophyta > Magnoliopsida > Solanales > Solanaceae > Solanum > Solanum pennellii. The sequence goes on along the minus strand of NC_028643.1, from coordinate 9,396,757 downwards.
CTCCGAGGCTTGAGAGCATCGTGTGGATGTGTTTGATTTTAGAGGTCCACCATTCTTTCCTATATAACATTGTTGGTCTTATTGTTGTTTTGTAGAACTTGTCTTTCACTTTGGTAGGCACTCATTATTGGTTTATGCATAAATGATATCATCTACTGGCAAATAGGGTCTGTACAATGTTCTGACTGAGACTAATTGAGCATTTGGGTCGAATGAAAATACTTTTACAGTTTTACTTATAAAAAAAGGAATTATTGAGCATTTGTGTTGTAAAGAAGCTTCCACTGGCAATTATCTCTCTTGATGGAAGTGAGAAGATGAGATATCCTAATTTACCATTCCTGAAATCTCTTCCTCATATCTATCTAAAATCCAGTTTAAGGAGATAGAACCAACAAGCTCCCAGGGCTTTGCTCTAGTGGTAAGAGCGCAATGTGTGATGTGTAGATTAGGCGTATGACATGGGTTTGAACCCTGCCGCAGGGATGGTATTTAAGTGAAGAAGGTTAGAGGAGTGAATCCATTATCTAAAGTTCTGAACCGCTCACCGCTGGCGCTCAGAGATATGTCGGTTCAAAAATCAAAAAGCTGACCTAACTTACTGCTTAGCAGTTCGTCCAGTGGCTACATTTTGTATGTGCCTTATTTAGCAAGTTCATCCTTATTTGTTTCCGTTCAATATGACATGTACTTCTTGTGGTAAAGAATGTATTGCTTGGTGACTTGATTGATTATTTGTAAGTATGTTCTTGCCATGTTTGTGACTATACAGGCAGCTTTGGTTGGTGAAGGATCTGCGGAAGAGCAACTGTTTTCCTCAGAAAATATGGTGAAGGATGGAATAGGTAGTGAAATGGATTGCTACTTCCAAAAGTTGAAGGTAGTATTGTAGTATTGGTTCTCTTTCCCATCTCTTCTCATTTTCAATTTCTTGTATGTGTTGCTTTCCTTTAAATATGGAGAGTAACTATGAGTTAGCAGCCCATTGAGAATTCCAATTCATCTTGCCCTTCTGGATATGACAGATTAGACATTCTGTTTAGTAGCAAATCTAACCTTTAAATCTTGACTTGGTAGTTTTACTATTGAAGCTCTTGAAATCCTCCTAACTTATGAAACTGTTATTATTTTTTGAAAGTTCCTTTAGGATAGTGATGTATGATACTTGTTAGAGTTCCACATCGGTGTGGAATGTGGTAACTTTTTTCTCTTATATGGTCTTGGGCAATTTTAACCTCTTGAACTAGCGTTCGTGGTTGAGTGAGGCCAAGGTCCATTTTCTCATCAATACTTATGAAAGAAAGGAGTAAAGTGATATGTGATCTAAAGAAGCCGACACTTGTCAGTTGTATTATAGGCTAGATAGCATTCACAAACTCATTTTTATTTCAAGAGCTGAAGTGATCTATTCATTGGGTGTGAGGGACTGTTATTATTTCTTCCTTTAGCATCCAGTGTATCAGGGAAATACAGAAGCTTCCATAACAAAATTATGAATTTTTCCACATGAAGTAAATACGTTCAAACCAAATAATGAGGATGAGATGTTGGTCCTTTTTTCCTATATAGGTATTTAGAAGGAAAGATATAGGAGAGCCTATGAGGGGTAGTAAATGATTTTGTACGGGTTAGAGTCTAGTTTTTCTTTCTAGTCCAGTTTGATGTACTCATGAGGTTCATGTAGTAAAGATGTCCCAGTTGTTATTTGTAAAGAACTTAGTTGTAAGGAATAGGAGTGCCTTTCAGGGGGTAGAACTTATTTTGCACAGATAAAGTGGTTTTTGTTTCCAGACAAGTTTTAAAGCGCTCATGAGTTTCCTGTAGTTTCCTCAGGGATTAAACCAGTATTAATAACATTAAAAGAACACTTTCTTGATGACTCCTTTGGCAGGCCAGTCTTACATATGTTTTCTCAGGGATTAAACCATTATCAATAAAATTAATTATCACAATCTATGGAAGGCATGGAATATGTGGGAAACGATGTAGACTGAAAAGATACGGTGAGTTTTTGCACTTTTGATGCTTTCATTGCTGTGTGACTGAAGTATACTCGTGACCAAATGAAAAGACTACCTAAAGGGAATTTGTCGAGAAAGACAAAATTATCCGATTGTTAATCAAAGGGCTTTAATCTGAGTGCCTAATCCTTCTCATTAGGGAATGTGAAATCTTATTATTTCCCTCCTTCTCCTTAAGATGTTCATACAGATGGGGCACCCATATAATATGTCAGGACATCTCATCCACAATCCAGTCTGTACTTTGGAGTAGAAGATTGATTTAGTTACAGAAGCTCATTTTTCTCCGAGAGCTAGTTGACTGGCTAGTCTAGACAATATCAAAAGATACCTGCGTATTTGGTTGGATTGTTTACTGTTGTTATATATGTTCCTCGCATATGTTTTGCTGTAAAATAAATTGGAACTCTTACTGCTTTGTAGTAAGATGCAACTATTCTAAGTACAAGACGTATAATATTCCTCATTCAATATTAAGAAGTGAAGAACAAGAGGAACCTTAGTAGTTTAGTTGGTTGGCTACTTGAATTTTCACTTTGTTGGTGAGGGTTCGATTCCCCACCTTGTAGTCCCCAACCCCATTTCCCCTTCTCCTACCCCCAAATTTGTTATTTTTTTTAAAAAAAAAGATGTGAAGAATAACGGAAGTGACATAGGTTCTTCGGATTTTAATACCATGGATTTCTGTCTTCTATAAACAAAATCGTATATTATTGTAGGGAATAAAATTTCAGGAGTAAGTTGTGAACTTTCAAGACCCAAATAGCCATGTATTCTATGTTGGAACTCTGTTGTTTCATCTGTAAGCTATGCTTTGATATCTAGAAGTGTATTCACTCATGATATATTAACGATTGAAATTTCTGGCCATATTATTTCATAGTATCAATGTGTAAAATAAGCAATAGAACTATTGACTCAAGCAACGGGTACAACAGAAAATATGTTCCATCTTCCATGTGTGATATAGTTTTTTTTCGTTGAAAAATTTTAAACTATCCATGTTTGAGTTGGAATTAATGACATTAACTCTCGATGTAAAACTAAAACTTGTACATATAGAAATTCCTATAAGAATTCTATTATGATTGAGATTAGGTTTTCAAACGTTTTATTACAACTGAAGAATTTTGATCGAAGTTATGACGATTAACCTCAAATAGGAGTTCATCACAATTGGGACAAAGTATCTTTTACTCGTTAATTAAGTATATATCATAATACTAAGCTATTTTAGTCGATGTTTGTTGGACTCTCCAAAAGTGCTGCCGCACCCGTGTCGGTTGTTCCATCTTCCATGTTTGATATAGTTTTTTTTCCTTGAAAAACTTTAAAGTATCCATGTTTGAGTTGGAGTTAATGACATTAACTCAGTTTAAAACTAAAACTTGAACATATAGAAATTCCTACAAGAATTCTATTACAATTGAGATTAGGTTTTCAAACGTTTTATTACAACTGAAGAGTTTTGATCGAAGTTATGACGATTAACCTCAAATAGAAGTTCATCACATAAATTGGGACAAAGTATCTTATACTCGTTAATTAAGTATATATCATAATACCTAAGCTGTTTAAGTCGATGTTTGTTGGACTCCCCAAAAGTGCTGCCGCACCCGTGTCGGTTGCTCTGAAAATGCACTAGGAAGACATTATTAGTCGCTTCTGAAAATGCTCTGAGAATCTCCAAACAGAGATTGCAGTCGCTTCTTGCTTGTGTTGTCTGAGTAGGAAGACATTAAAAAAGAAATAAGCTCTAATGTTTGTCTGGCTCGGTGATTTCATAAAAGCTACCATGTTTAATTGTATTTAACTTGATTTTATGACAGGAGAAATACGGATTGTTATGCGTGTGCAAGGAAGTTACAGTGACTCCTCGTAGACAGAGATTTGAAGTATGTATTTTGTCCATGGACTATCATGTGTTATCTTTTATGGTCACTCGTTTTTCTTTTGTTTCTTTTCTTGTACTTAGTTCGTAATATACTTTAGCAACATTTTACATATGTTGGCTTCCATTACTCGTTAAAACATAAAACATGGAAATTTACTTGGTAACTATATTTGAAGCATGCGGAGAAGTGGTTGTATTTAACATTTGCTAGTTCAAGGGGATTGCACGAAATCCGCCCTTGAGGTTGCGTTTCAGAGATTTTTGCATTTGCATTGTCTTCCTGTTTCATTTGCATGTTCATCAAGTTCAACTGCAACAGAAGCTGGAGAACTACATCTTATATAAATGGATCGTCCTTTTTATTATGGCCAAGAAGGTGCTAAGATGAAAAGGACCAACGCTGCTTCAATAACATTGGAGTCAATGAAGTGCATCAATGTATCAACATTATTTACATTGTTCATCTTATACCAAAACGGGCTTCGTACAGCGTCCGACTTTTCTAAGAATCTTCTGCAGTTATGTTTCTTCCATACATTCAGTAGAATGCATGCCGCGATAATGTTCTAAATGACCTTCAATGGCTTGCTTAGTTATGCCATTTCCAGCTGTCAACATCATCCTTCACTGTTTTGGGCATACATTGTACTCCACAGTGATTTATGAATGAACCTATATCTGTCACCTGAAGTTACTGTGCAGCGACATATTCGCTGGAGTTTCAAATGAGTGAGAACATACAAAGCGTCTAGTGCTGTATCATCCTTCACCTTTTTAAGATGTCTTAATTAGGCATGTCTCATATGCAATTATCCAGGCAAAACAAGCAACTTATGGAGGAGATTTGTTTTCCCATTAATTTTCCATGTCTATCGTTTTGTCCTAGTAAATGTTACTCAAAACGTCAGATCAAGATTCTATCAATTTTCCTTTTTTCCCTCCTTTCGATAGAATAGACCATAGATCAGGTTCATTTTTTTAAAAAAGACTATAGATCAGGTTCTCTCCTTAGGTTGTCCCCCATTTCTCATAGGACTGTCTGACCTTGTCCACTTTCTAATCTTGCATTCTCCTTCGACTTTAATGAGGCTCACTGTATGCTGCAGCATATTTGTGTTTTCCTGGTTGTTTAAGTCAGGGAATGTGCTTTTACTAGTTCCTGTTCCAGCCACACTTCTTGCCAAATTATTTTTTATTTTCCATCTCCAGTTTTCAACTTTACTAGATTGCATTGTTGCCTAGATTTCTGATATTTTCCGTACTGCTACCCATATGATATGGTTGCTGGTTTAGTACAAAATTTCCAGCATGCTGTAATTTCCTTTATCAGTAAAAGTTTCCTGCTGGTCATCATTGGATCTCCATAGCCATTTAATAAAATTTTCTGCTATCAGATTTTCAGTTCCTAGTCCACATTTCTTCTTTGCAACTTTGTCAACCACTGCATACCTATAACATGTGCCTTCGTATTTAGCTTAAAGGTCTCAAGTATGTAGGTAATTCTTCAGTTTTGATATCCTAGTATATTGATGGTGGATTGTGTACTTCCATAATTCCACCTTTATTCTTAACATTATGTGCAAACTATAAATATAGCTCTGAACATCAACAACACCAGTTTCAGCATAAGTTGCTCAGAATTGGTTGTGGGTGTCTGATACGGGTGCAGACCTAGAAGTCAGATCCTTCATCATTTAAATTTCTACCAACCAGACAAAAGGAACAACTTTGTATGGGATCTTGATATTCCATATATGCAATGCTCAACTTGGGTGTCAGTATTTTAATTTAAGCAGATACAATTATAAGATGATTTGACAGTAAAATTCCCTGAGTTATGCTCCTAGCCACCATAATCTGTCTTTACCTGATCCACCCGGAATTGGTTAAGTGTGATGTAGAGTTCTGCAAATCTATCAATTTCCAAGTCATTCAAGTCTTATCCTGAGACTGATATTCAATCTCTGTGTGGTGGTCCATACTTCATCAGTGGTGGTGGCCTTTTGTTGCTAGTTTAACGTGTATACATCAAGAAGAGTGTCATGTCCCTTCCAGTTCTTTCCAGAAAGATGTTTTTGTCCATTCCCAATTCTCTAGTTTGTTCTGTTACTGAAACTTTACATAGAGTTCTGATCCAAACACTTGCACCATATACAATGATCACCTCCTTTGTTTTCCCGAAGCTCTCTTCACATTTATTCTTGATTACTTTCTTCCATAACGAATGATCTTCATATGTGTATCTTCATAGCCATTTCATGAGGAAGACTTTGGGTTTGTTATCTCAGATTTTTTAAGCCTAAGCCTCCCTGCTTTTTGCTCAAAGTAACTATTTTCCCTTTGACTAGATGGGAACCTCTCCTTTCGTTTCTCTCCTGCCATAAATTTTTTTCCTCAAAGCATCTTTTCTCTCACTTTTTGGGATGAGGAATAGAGATGTCATATAAGTGGGAAGGGAATCTAGAACACTATACATTAAAACCACTTTTGCACCCTCAATCCCATGGAGCGGTATTGACTCTTTCATCTTGATAATGTTTCTTCACACTTCTTCAATACTCCATTCCATACGCCTATTTATCTGCGCTTTTTTCCCCAAGAGGCATTCCAAGATACACTGCAGATAAGAGTCTCATTTCCCCTCCAAGGATCTCATCAGAGTGTTGAAATTGTTGTGCATCATCTACTGAATGTAGTAAGCTCTTTCTCCAATTGATATGTAGTCCTAATACCCCTTCAAAGATTGTTCTCAGCATCATCATTTGGTCCTTATATGAATCACAAAATACAATGGCATCATCTGCATAAACTAGGTGTGTAATTTTCATGCTTTCCCCTTGTATATTGTGAACTTTAAAGCCTCTGATCCAGCTGTCGGCAATATATTAGTCCGTCCTTCAATTGCTAAAATGAAGAGGAAATGTGATTTGGGATCTCCCTGTCTCAAACCTTTGTAGGATGGAAAAAAAACCTCAGGTCATCTATTGATCAGAATGAGAATCTTACTGTGAATATGCAAAACTTGATCCAGTGGATCCACTTTGTGCCAAAACTTAGTCTTTTTTTTTTAACTCGTGGTGCTGGGGCCAGTTTGCGCACACCTCAACTAATTTCATGGGGTACCTTGCTACCTCCCACCAATATAGGTACCGAGTTACTCTGTCCACCAAGGCTTGGATTGATGGGAAGAAATCACTTAGTGTTTTTGGCTGAATTGAACTTGAGACATTAATGGTTCTCAACTCACTTCATTGGCCTACAGCTTTTGGTGCAAAAATAAATTATATGTACCCTGAACATATATATATATTTTCTTGATTTCTCACCTGGTGTCGCAGAGCCCATTCCCTCCGTATATTTAGCAAAAACTCTAGTCTCAGTTGATTAAATACTTTTTCTATGTCCAATGTGTGTCAACCAGCTTATGCATCACTGTTTTAAGCCTTCCAATCAGTTGTTTGGAGATAATTTGTACACACTGCTTATCCCTGAAACCTCAGTCCTTTGCTCCATTTTTCTTTGGTATCAAGGTTATATAGGGTGCATTTAGACCTTTCTAAAAAAACTTCCTGGCTGTGAAAATTTTGAACAAACAGCATGATATTTTGATAGTATCCCAGCATTTGACATAGAGTTCCATGCTAAACCTATCTGACCTAGGAGCTTTATCAATAGTACAAAGTTTAAATCTATCGAGAACCTCCTGTTCTCCAAAGGGTCTTTGGAACCATTCCTTTTCATGTTAAGTGATTTGGGTGCTCCCCCAATTAAATTGCAATCTGGCCTCGATGCCTCTGATTCTGTATACAGTTATTGATAGAACCTTATTATCTCTCCCTTAATAACTCTATGTCCTCCAAAGTTGCTCCATCATTACAAGTTGGTCAATGTTGTCCTTTTGGTGTGCATCTGTTGTGCTTTAGCCATAAGCTCTGGACCTCTTTGTCAAAAAAAAAAAAAAGCTCTGGACCTTTATCTCCGGTGAATTTTTGCACATTTACTACTTCAGATTTTGTAGAGATTTTTTTTTTTTTGAAACAGGTAACTTTGTATATTACTACAACCAAAACATAGGCAGTACTGAACCATATTTACAATAAGATCATCAAATCCATCTATCTGAACCAAAATTGAGTCTAGTATATCAATTAGGGGGATAGTGTGATACTGTGATTTGAGTATAATTGGTTACACCAAAAACACAGTAGCAACAAGCAATTAAGCTTGACTTTTTGCATGCTATTTTCTATACTATCAAAACATCTGGAATTCCTCTCCTTCCATATTGCCCACCAAATGCTAGCAGGGACAATTCTCCATCTCTCTCTGTTCTTAGACTGCATTCCTGCGTCTTCCCAACTCTGAATGGCTTCAGTGATCTTGCTTGGCATTACCCATGACATGCCCTTGAGATTTAGGAATAGTCTCCACAGCTGGCTAGTTACTCTATAGTGTAGAAAAAGATGGTTAACTGTCTCGGCAGTTTCCCCACAAAATAGGCATATTAAGCACAATGGAATCCCTCTCTTCATTAGGTTGTCTTGGGTCATAACTGCTTCCTTAGCCAATAACCACACAAAACATGATACTTAGAGGGGTATTTTGGATTTCTAGATTCCTTTCCAAGGACACTTACTTGTCAACGGGAAGGAGTTGTTCAACCAGTTATAAGCACAATTCACCTTGAAAATACCTTTTTTGTTGCCCTTCCACCATAACGTATCCTGACCACCCTCCAATCTGTTGAGTGGACCCATGGTGTTGTAAAGTCACTTCCATACCGTTACCTCCATTTCTGCCAACCTCAAAACTACTCAACCAGCCCCTCAACTTTGCAGTTTTGATCATGCTATTCACACCCTCCATAACAATTAAAAAATGGAAAAGGAGATAGGGGGTCTCCTTGTCTAAGTCCCCTTTGTGCACCGAAGATTCCAGTAGGGGATCCATTAATGAGGACCGAAAACCTCACTGTGGGGATGCATTGTTTGATCCACTTGATCCACTTCCTTCCAAAACCCATCCTCTCCAGAGTACTCAACAAGTATTCCCAATTTACATGATCATATGCCTTCTCCATGTCAAGCTTACACATGATTCCTGGCTTCTTTTGTTTCTGTCTAGAACCGCATCCATGATTTGTCTACCTTTGATGAAAGCCATTTGCTGAGAATCCACTAGTTTGGCCATGACCCCTTTCATTCTCTCTATGAGAACTTTGGCGAACAGTTCGTAGATACTTCCAATCAAGCTAATAGGCCTGAATCTTTCAAGTCTTTGGCACCTTTCTTCTTAGGAATCAAGGTTATGAAGGTGGCATTCAAACTCTTTTCAAAAACTTCCTGATCATAGAAGTTTTGAAAAGCTTTCACCACCTCCCAGCATTTAAGGAAGAATCCCATAGTGAAACAATCAGGGCCAGGGGCTTTATCGATTGCACACATCTTCAAACAGTTTAGACCTTCACTTTCCTCAAAATTTCTTTGTAAATGCATTATTTCCCCACCATTAACACTATGTTTGGATCATTGTTATTCATTGTATTGTATTGTATCGTTACTATAGCTACAATGTTTGTTTTGATTGTTACTTAAAAATGTATTGTATTGTATTGTTAAATTTCGTTGTTACGTAACAATGAAAACCCCTATTTTATGGAACAACCAATTTGGTGTGTTCCCATTGTTACTTAATTTCTTTTTCTAATAATATATTTGCATAATATTTCAAAATACTATTTTACCCTTTATCTTAATTATTTTAATCTAGTCAGACCTCCTACCCTAGAATAATTAAGGGTATTTTAGTAAATTTATAAATTACAATACAATACGATACGATCAAACCAAACAATGAAAATATTATTAAACAACAACAAACAATACAGTCTAACCAAACATTGTATCTACCATACAATACAGTACAATAGAGTACAATACAATACATTATAAAATAATGAGTAACAATGATCGAAACAAAGTGTAAGTGTGGGGCAATTGTTGTTCCAGGTCTCCAACTGTTTGTTTTAGTGTACAACTGCTTGTAAAACTTTACAATTTCCCCTTCTATTCTTGAAGGATCCTGAGACACTTCCCCTTCTATTACCAGTTGATCGATGTTATTGTATCTTTTGTGAGCATTGGCCATTTTGTGGAAGAACTTGGTGTTCCTATCCCATTCTTTGAGCCATAGTGATCTGGATTTGAGATTTCCTCATTTTTTAGTAATTCCTCATATTCTAGTAAAGTTGAGTTCTTGCTTGAAATCTCCCATTTCCTCTGTCCTTTGATTATTTCATCGAACTCAGATAGTTTTTTAAGAACATCTCTCCTTTTTGCTCCTAGATTCCCTTGTTTACTCATGCTCCAATCCTTAAGTTTGTTTTTAGAGCCTTAAGTTTTGAAGCAAGAACAAAGTCAGGTCTATCGGCGAAGTTGAAAGAATGCCACCAGCTACTAATTCTATTAGTGAAACCTTCTGTGCCAAGCTACCAATTTTCAAACTTAAAGTGCTTCTTTTTGTTCTATACATCCCCTTGTAATGCTACAGGACCGTCTATGTAGAACATTGTGCCTTATGTTATTGAAGTTGTCATCCCACTCTTTTGATATCAAAATTATATCAATTCTAGAGGTTGTCTCGAGATTGTCTCCTTTGAACCACGTCTTGTTGTCTTGAAGCTGTAGGTCTACCAATTTCAGGTCTTCAATAACATCTGAAAATTCCTTCATGCCTCTGGTTCTTCTCTCACAATTTCTTTTCTCTGAGATGAACCTTACTACATTAAAATCACCACATACAGCCCAAGGTCCTTCTATTATTCCCCTTGTCGAGAGATTTTCTCTCAATGCTACCTCCTGTCCATTTAAGTTCCTCTCTTGCTGGGATATGTCCACTTAGGGGTGGAATTGGGGTAGGGTGGAGCAGGGCACCTTGGAACAAGCCTAGAATCTCAACTCTGAGGAAGACAAATTGATATGGAAGCTGGAGAAAGACAAGTTCAAGGTGAAATCAACCTACAAATTACTAGATATTTCAACTGAAACCAAGGAGTTGTGGCCTTGGAAGATGATCTGGAAAGGGAAGATACCACATAAGGTGGCTTACTTCACATGGCTTGTTGTGAGGAAATCTATTCTGCTCAGGATAACTTAATGAAAAGGGGAAAGGACTTATGCTCCAGATGTTTATTTTTGTGAATTTGAGACGGACAATAAACCATCTTTTTTTGTATTGTAAAGTGATCGAGAAACTATGGAAGTATTTCATTAACTTGAGAGGTATAACATGGACCATGCCTATAAATACTGCAGAAGTCCTAGCATGTTGGTATAGAGATGGAAATAAGTCAGGACACAAGGAGAGAAAGAAGATTGTTCCTGCCTGCATCTGGTGGACAATATGGAGTGAGAAATTAGAGATGTTTTGAGAACAAGAGCATCCCTTTCCAAAGCATTAAAATGAATTGTTTAGTGACCTTTTACTTTTGGTGTATCCATACTATTCCCAAGGCCTTCAGGAGATCTCCAAACAACTGGTGTTTTCTACTACAAGTTAAGACCACTACTTTTTTGAGAAAGGCCTTATTCCCACCACTTTTTTGAGAAAGTGTGAATAAAACATGACAAATAGAGTAGTACAAAAGTGGTGTTTTCTAGTAGAGAACCGAACGTGTTTCTCTGGTATTTTCTGGAAAAATGCTTGAAGAATTTTGTCCTTTTATCAGTTTCTCAAACTCTGTTTTTTTTTTGAGAAAACCAAAATTTGAAATTATTTAAAGCTTTCTTGGAAATTTAGAAGAACTTTTTCAATTCTTGGAAAACATATTTAGCTCTTCAATTTCAAAGGTAGTTGAAAGTTTTTCTCCAAAGTTCGGAGCGAGTTATTGTTTTGTTCCAAGTATTTGCAAAAAAAAAAGCTTTAAAGCTTTTTCCCCCCAGAAAAGGCCATACTTTGATAGTATGAAAAATTGAGGGATTGTCTCCAAACATAGCGAAAATTAACTATTTAATACGTGAAGTCCACATAAAACTTCACACATAATCTAAGTGTTAGAAATATGCATAAGAACTGCATCAGTCCAAATTGTCTGTATCGTAGGGTAGTTATTTACTAGGGTAGTTATTTACTGTTTAGTAGTTAAATTCTATCTAATCCTTATCCTTAGTTTTTTAATCTTATCCTTAGGAGTTGGTTTACTTGTAAACTCCTATAAATATCTGTGTTATAATGAGGTAAGTAGTTTTGCTTTTCATAAAGTTTTCTTTGTTTGTTTATCAAACTAATGTTCCTACTTGTTCAAAAACAAAAGAAGATAAGATTGTTATGTTTTTCCTTCTCTAAAAACTAACAATTGGTATCAGAGCATTTATTTCTTGAGGGATCCGTGGGTGTTTTCATTGTAATCAACAAGACAAGATTATCAATTATGGAAGCAGAATCAAGTTTTTCTTATTTGCACCACCTGTTTTTAATGGTGATAACTATCAGATTTGGGCGGTAAGGATGGAAGCATATCTAGATGTCATGGATTTGTGGGAGGCAGTCGAAGAGGATTATGAAGTTCCTCTGTTGCCTAACAATCCTACTATGGCCCAGATCAAAAACCATAAAGACAGGAAAACCAAAAAATCAAAGGCAAAGGCCTGTTTATTTTCAGCAGTATCTTCTTCAATCTTTACTCGAATTATGTCTCTAAAGTCAGCAAAATCCATCTGGGATTATCTCAACGCAGAATATGAAGGGGATGAAAGGATCAGAGGTATGCAAGTGCTAAATCTTATAAGAGATTTCGAGATGCAGAAGATGAAAGAAACTGAAACCATCAAAGATTACTCTGAAAGGCTCTTGAACATAACAAACAGGGTAAGATTGCTTGGTTCTGTGTTTAATGATTCACGTATTGTTGACAAGATTTTGGTAACTGTGCCAGAAAGATTTGAAGCAACCATAACTACTTTGGAAAACACGAAGGATCTGTCCAAGATCACCTTCGCAGAGTTATTGAATGCTTTGCAGGCACAATAACAACGAAGAGTCATGAGAGAAAAAGGAAAAACAGAGGGAGCATTGTTTGCCATGCCTCAAGATGGAGGCAAAAACAAAAAGAAGAAGAACAAGAAGAATGGTGAAGGCATTTCAACAAGTACTACCAAAGGAAAAACTGGACACTTAAAGAAAAGTTATCCTCCTTGTAAGCATTGTAACAAGAAAGGTAATCCACCATATCAATGTTGGAGAAGGCCTGATGCTAAATGTAGTAAATGCAATCAAGTTGGGCATGAAGCTGTAATTTGCAAGAACAATAGTCAGCAACAAGAAGCAGAGGCTAAAATTGTTGAGGGTGAGGAGGAAGATCAACTCTTTGTTGCTACATGTTTTTCAAGTAGATCATCTAGTGATTGTTGGCTGATTGATAGTGGATGCACTAATCATATGACAAATGACATGTCTCTCTTCAAGGAATTGAAGTCCACGACCATTACTAAAGTCAGAATAGGTAATGGCGACCATCTTCCTGTAAGAGGGAAAGGAACCATTGCTATTACAAGTAATTCAGATACAAAAACAATTTCTGATGTGTTTTATGTACCTGACATAGATCAAAAATTGATTAGTGTTGGTCAATTGATGGAAAAAGGCGACAAGTTAAATTTTGAAGATAATCATTGCTTGATCAAGGATGCTTCAGATCAAGAAATGTTTAAAGTAAGAATGAGAGGCAAAAATTTCTTATTAGATCCATTTGAGGAGGAGCATGTTGTTTTTTCAGCAAAAGAAAGTGTTGCAGAAGTATGCACAAGAGACTCGAACACTATCACTATGAAGGGTTGGTTAAAATGCAAAAAATGAAAATAGTTAAGGACTTGCCTGTTTTAGAAGTACATTCTTCAAATTGTCTTGCGTGTCAATATGGAAAACAAAACAGACTTCCATTTTCATAGACAACTTGGAGAGACTCGAACAAATTGCAACTAATTCATACTGATATAGCAGGACCACAAAGGACTCCTTCACTAAAAGGTAGTGTCTTTACTATATCATTTTTGTAGATGAACTAACCCGCATCTGCTGGATTTATTTTCTCAAGCATAAGTCAGAGGCTTCTAATGTTTTTCAGAAGTTCAAAGCAAAAGTAGAAAATGAAGCCAACTGTAAAATTCAGTCCGTAAGAACAGATAATGGAAAGGAATGCACTTCTTATCAGTTCGACATGTTATGTGAGGAAGCAGGGATTCATCATCAGCTTACTACTCCCTATACTCCACAACAAAATGGAGTAAGCGAGAGAAGAAACAGATACATTATGGAGATGACCAGATGCATGTTGCACGAGAAGAACTTGCCAAAGAAATTTTGGGCTGAGGCAGCAAATACATCAGTTTTCCTCAAAATAGGCTTCCCACAAAGGCAGTGAAAGACCGAACTCCATTTGAAGCTTGGTATGGATTTAAATCATCGTTAAATTTTCTTGAAGTGTTTGGTTGTCTCTGTTTTCCCTACATTCCTCGGGTTAAACGAGATAAACTAGATAAAAAATCTGGCCCAGACATTCTTATTGGATATAGTTCAGTTTCAAAGGCATATAAAGTCTTCCAACCACAAACTGAAAATATAATCTTTAGTAGAGATGTGAATTTTATAGAAAATGAAGAGTGGTGTTGGGAAGACTCGAAGAAATTTGTTGTTAACACTTCTGACAAAGCAAAAAAGTCTCCTACCTAGTTTTTTGAGAAGAAAATATCACTCTCACGACAAGATGAAATGGTGGATCATTTACCAGTCAAAGGTACTCGACAACTCAGTGATATATATCAGAGATGCAATGTAGCAGTATGTGAACCTGCTGGGTACAATGAAGCCGAAAATGATGAAAAATGGGTTGCGGCAATGAAAGAAGAGTTGTTTATGATTGAGAAAAACATCACTTGGGAGCTTGTTGATCAACCTGAAGACAGAAAGATAATTGGGTTGAAATGGGTCTTTAGAACCAAGCTAAATATCGATGGTTCAGTGAATAAGCATAAAGCAAGACTTGTAGTTAAGGGGTACGCTTAAATTTTTGGTGTGGATTATTTCGATACTTTGCACCAGTAGTTAGGCTTGACACGATCAGGTTACTTCTTGCTCTTGCTGCACAGTTGGGTTGAAAAGTGTATCAGATGGATGTCAAATCAGCATTCCTTAATGGCTTTCTACAAGAAGAAATTTATGTTGAGCAAGCTGAAGGCTTTGTGAAGAAACGAAATGAGGACAAAGTTTATAGGTTAAGAAAGACACTTTATGGACTTAAACAGGCACCAAGGGCCTGGTATGGTCGAATAGATGGCCATTTACTTGGCTTAGGCTTTGAAAAGAGTCTATCAGAATCTACTTTTTATGTTAAACATCATGGCATTAATATCCTTGTTGTGTCTATATATGTGGATGATGTACAAATTATAGGAAACAATACAAAGCATATCGAGGATTTCAAGCAAGAAATGATGCAAGCCTTTGAGATGACTGATCTTGGTCTAATGTCTTATTTTCTTGGTATGGAAATCAAGCAGGGACAAGATGAAGTTTTCATTTACCAGAAGAAATATGCTAAGGGAATTCTCAAGAAATTCAACATGGAAGATTGCAAGGAGATGAATACTCCTATGAACCAAAAAGAGAAACTATGCAAGAATGACGGAGCAAAGAAAGTGGAAGAAACGTACTTCCGAGGCTTAGTCGGTTGTTTGATGTATCTCACAGCTACAAGACCTGATATTTTGTATGTTGTAAGCATTCTATCGAGGTTCATGCATTGTGCTAGTGAGGTGCATCTAAAAGCAGCAAAACGAGTTGTTAGATACATCAAAGGACCCATCAATTATGGTGTCAGGTTTCAGAAAAAAATAGATTTGAAACTACTTGGGTATTCTGATAGTGATTGGGCTAGATCCGCAGATGACATGAAGAGCACATCTGGATATTGTTTCAGTCTTGGCTCAGGAATGTTTTCGTGGTGCTCAAAGAAGCAGGACATTGTGGCTCCATCCACTGCAGAGGCGGAATTTGTGGCTGCAACAGCAACAGTAAATCAAGCATTGTGGTTGAGGAAAATTTTTGGTGATCTGCACATGAATCAGACGAAGGGAACTGAAGTATTTGTGGACAATCAATCTGCAATAGCAATTTCTCATAATCCTGAAGAAAACAAAACACTTTAACATCAAGCTTTTCTTCTTGAGGGAAGTGCAAAATAATGGTGACGTGATTCTCCTCTATTGCAAAACTGAAGAGCAGCTGGCTGATATCTTCCCCAAACCATTATCAGGCAATAAATTTCAACTTCTCAGGCAGAAACTTGGAGTTTGCAGCTCTTAAAGCAAGGACGAGTGTTAGAAATATGCATCAGAACTGCATCAGTCCAAATTGTCTGTATTGTAGGGTAGTTATTTACTAGGGTAGTTATTTACTGTTTAGTAGTTAAATTCTATCTTATCCTTTTCCTTATCCTTAGTTTTTTAATCTTATCCTTAGGAGTTGGTTTACTTATAAACTCCTATAAATATCTGTGTTATAATGAAGTAAGTAGTTTTGCTTTTCATACATTTTTCTTTGTTCGTTTATCAAACTAATGTTCCTACTTGTTCAATAACAAAAGAAGATAAGATTGTTATGTTTTTCCTTCTCTAAAAACTAACACTAAGCATCTTGGATTATCCTCGGAACTTATTATCAGTCCTCAGGTATGAAAGAAATTTCCTAAAAATGATGGACCCATGTGAAAACAACTGTGTTATCTTATATAATGATTTTGCTTGTTGCATCATCTTTCCTTTTTGTTGATGAACATTTAACTTGGCACCAAAAAAGAAGGCTGTACAGTTTTTTTTTTTAATTAACGAATTTGGCCTTTTGGGCAGCTTATATTTATTAAGAAAACCTGTACAGTTGATTTAGGCTGTATAATATTTAAGAAATTCCTAGGTTCCAGTTTAGGCTTTGTCATCATATGGCAAGAAAAAGAGAGTTAATTTTTCATGTGGTGAAATTCAAGGTGCTACTTAAATATTTCTAGTGCTTAAAATTCTTTAAGCTAGAGCTTTACAGGGACACAAATTTCAGTCTTTAGTATTGATGATTTGGTTACAGTTTTATTAGTAGCTACTTGTTATTGGTCTTGTATTAATTTAGTTTAAGATTGAAAATATCATCAAATAAGTGAACTTCTTTTATAGGTACTCGATGCATTGGTCAGTCTATTCTGCAGGTCAAATATTTCTGCAGAAACATTGTGGGATGGTGGTTGGCTTTTGCGCCAGTTGCTTCCATACAGTAAGGCGGATTTTAGAAGTCATCATCTTGAATTATTGAAAGTAAGTTGTTTTGCAAACAACTAGAAACTTACCTCTTGTACTTCTTCATTTGCTTTATCTATGTTGGTTGAATTTTTTATCTAATTGTGTCAGCAGTAGTTGGTGCGACAAAGGCTTGTAGCATTAAAGATTGCATTAAGCATGTTTTTCGAAAAACGATGAGGATTATGCCTCTTTCATTCTACTCCCTGGTGCCATTTTATGTGACACTTTCCCATTTACTCTTGCAAAAGGACACTTTTATCTTTGAGACTGCTTAATTTTTTATTCCCATTTACGCTGACGGACATGACTTCTTGGGACCCTCATCATCACTTATTTACAATCAAATGACTTGTGGAACTCTCTTCACCACTTATTTAAAAGAATACTTTTGGTGCTTTGCATATATTTGGTTAAATTCTCTTTCATCTCTTAAACTACATGCAAGTCAACACCGTATAAGTTGGATGGAGAAAGTAAGAATTATATCTTGTTGGACTCAAAATTTTCGAAGAGTCTTCATAGGAGGGTTACTTCTTTCGTTTTCTTTACTAGATGATAAAAACAAATTCAACTTTGATTGTAATAGTCATTTCTTGGTTAACCTGTTGTTAATGAGGTGGGTGTTTGTAATGTGTGAAGGATACATTCCACAATTGTACTAGCTGTATTCTTGATGAAACAAAAGGAACTTGGCCTGATCTGCTAATTATGGTACTATGTGATGAGTGGAGGAAGTGCAAAAGAAGTATGTTATGCCCATTCTTCCCCTTGTTAAATGTTTCTGTTATTCCCTTTAGATGATAAATTAATGTGAAGATCATGTCTCTTGCAGCTATTGAAGCTTCTTCACCAAGGAAAGATCCTAAATCAATGCTTTTGCCCGCACACAAGTTCCTTTCTGAAGGTATGGTTGTTCCTCTCTTCCCTTATTGATCTTTTGGCTTTAATTATCTTAAGGTTATGAGAAGGAGAGAAAGCCCAAGATAGTCCCTTATCTTTGGGTTAAGACTCAAAGTCATCCTTGAATTTTTACCTGGAATACTAATAATCCCTCGTATTTGCAATTTTGGTGCTCTTGTCTTTTGATCCTTACCTCAAACTTTTACCTATTTCTTGACATTGATTTTCTCCAGAATTTATTTATGGAATGTTTAATTGTGTTTTTATATATTTAGTGGAAATAATAACCCCATGTGAGAGAAGGTGAGAAGAAAACCTTGCTTTATTTAGTAGAGATATATCTTAAAATCGAGAGGTTTATCACGTCGATTTCACGTGCAATAATACAAAATTTTCTTCTTGCAACGTCATATGTCAAGGTGTTCTTTGTTTAGTTGCAATTATATTTCTTCTTAACAGAACAAGGTGTTTTTCATCTCACCTTCGCTCACATGGAGTTATTATTTCTACTAAATGTATAAAAAGATGATTGAACATTCCATATATAAAGTCATGGAAAAAATCAGCATTAAAAAATAAGCAAAAATTTGGGGAAGACCAAAAGTACACCAATATTGCAAATGTGAGGGACTATTAGTGCCCCACGTGATAACTCAAGGGTGACTTTGAGTCTTAACCCATAGATAAGGGACTATTTTTGTCAATTTCTCTATGAAAAGTAACTTCTAATTATTTAGAGTCTACTGAATGTTTGATTGGCATATCCTGACTCTTCTGCTTTTAATTTTGTTGTATTGTTTTTTCCATGACAGAAGTTGCTTCTGGGGAATCATCTTTTGCTGCTGGTGAAAGATTGTTCGAGATTGTCAAGGTTGTCCTGCATCTTATCTGACATGAATGCTGATGTTTTTGGGGCCTCCTCATGTTTGAGATGGAAAACTAGTGTCCACCGCGAATCTCCAATAATTAATAAACTTGGCTTTAAATTGATATCCTAGCTAATCTTTGTTTGATAATCTGCAGGTGTTTGTACTACTTCATCAGCTTCATATTTTTTCAGAAGGAAAATTGTTGCCCGATCAACCTCCTATACATCCTACAGTCGATGTCATGGAAACATCCCGAGCAAAAAGGGCTGGCATTGACAGTTTGGGTCCAAAACAAAGCGCTGAATTAAGTCTTGGTCAGTTTCTGTTTTTTGTTTTTCCTATATTCTTCCTAACAGCATTTCTAAACCTCAAAACAGAAGAAAAGAATTCATAACCTCCCAATGCCACATCAAATACTAGACCAAATGGTATTAACATATCTAGTCTATGAAGGGACCTATTGTCAACGTTCTAAACCTGCTTTGCTCTGTGGTTCTGTAGTTGGTGCGGTGCCTTGTAGAATTGCATTTGAGAGGGGCAAAGAACGTCATTTCCACTTTCTAGCCATCACTATAGGAACCTCTGGATGGCTTATCCTTGCTGATGAATTACCTGTGAGGCCAAGCTTTGGTGTGGTTCGTGTAGTTGCACCTCTGGGTGGTTGCAATGTAAGTATACCTTTTTTGGGGGCTAATACTGCTATCTATTTTTTAAATAAGCTATGCACTGTTTTATTAGGTAGATTTTTTATAAAAATGACTAGGCTGCTTTAGATAAAACTCAGACCTTGCATTGAGTAGCTTTAGAAGAACTACCAAATAGAAAGCAAACAACCTACTCGAAATGAACCTGAAAATTCGACCTTGCAATGATATCCCTAATCCCAGTGATCTTTTAAAATGGAAACCTCACTAATTACTACTTCCCAATCTGTGCTAGACTGGAATTTTCTTTGAAGAAAAAATCAGTAGTTATAATCTATCTAGTCTATGGTTGTCATTTTCTTGCTTTCCCACTTCAGCCCAGAATTGACGAGAAGCACATGAGATGGTTACACCTTCGAATACGTCCATCCTCTTTCCCTTGCACAGATGGTGCAAAGCATACGGCCCATCCTAAAGTCAAGTCAAAAGCTTTGGTTGATGGGCGGTGGACTCTGGCTTTTCGAGATGAAGATTCTTGCAAAGCTGCTTTTTCTATGATTGTTGAAGAGCTCAAGTTACTGAGCAGTGAGGTTGAGAGAAGAATAAAACCTATGCTTGTCATTGAAAGAACTATTGATACTTCAACAAAATAGATTCAGGTCTCATGAGTCGTGAGAGTACGTCTACAAGAATATGACCATATAGGGATTTTCACCACTTTGATATTTCATTTTCTCTGTCTCTACCGCAATATCATTTTATAGCAGGTGGTGGAGATAATATTAAAGCTTTACCACCATTTTGTACATGTTTAAAGGAAGCCCTAGGTGTCTGTAAATTAGAGTATGTGATAGTGCCGCCCATTCTTGTATATTAGGTTACCTTTATCATTTCTGATATATTAACTTGACTATTATGTATGGTCAATTTTTTAGTTCTTTGAATCCTCCTCCTTCCTCACATATGTAAAGATGTTGTAGCAACTCCGCAAAATGTAAAAGTTGTGACTTGTGAGCAAGCTTCTGTTTTCACTAAGTTTGCTCAGTTTTCAGATACTGTATGTTAAAAATTGGAGTTGCGTGCATTTATAAAGTATCTGTCAGTGTTTCATTCTATCTCAGTAAGTTTTCATTTGTATATTTTAATGTGATCAAATTGTTTCTATAGTTTTTTTAATTATAATTTTGACTTTTTAGCTGTTGGAAATCGATACAAACATTTACATGCATCAAACTACATGAAAATCCAATTGCATGTATTAGTCAAATTCATCATTCGAAAAAATGATATGTTGTGAAGAAGGAACTTTCACATAATTAATTACTCTCCATAGCTATAGTTTGATAATTATAATTTTTAGCTACATGTTATATGGAGGAGAGAGGTGAGCGAGACTGGGAGAGAGAGGAGAGAGGGGGAAAAGAGTGGGAGAAAGGTGAATTGTATGTATATTGGTTAGGTAATTGGATATTATATATATGTATTTGTATATATGGCAAGAGAGATTGGGAGGGGGGGGG
>NC_028643.1:9340756-9374919 GCF_001406875.1 Solanum pennellii | reverse complement strand
GGGGGGGGGGGGGGGGAGAGAGGCGAGCGAGACTGGGAGAGGGAGGAGAGAGAGGGAGGAGAGAGGCAAGCGAGAGAGGACAGAGAGCGGGAGAGAGGTGAATTGTATATGTATATAGGTTAAATAATCGTATAGTATATATATATATATATATATGCATATTCTAGCGAATTGTACATACACATACGTGACTAATTATAAAAATTCGAAGTCAGCCCACGTAATTAATGTATAATATTAGTCGCGAGTGGTAATTATAGCAAATTATAGCTATGATGAGTAATTAAATATTATAAGTTTGTTTTGTTGCGTAATTTTCCCTGTGAAGAATCCACTGTATGTATTCATAACATAACATATATAAAGGAAATTTCACACAGAATGAAAAACCTTCGGAACTTTGATATCAACGTGTTACCCCTTAATGGGTATGGCTAGGCTAGGGGTGGAAATGGGGTTGGGTGGGTTTTGTCAAACCCACAATTTTCAATCCGCTTCACCCCGTACAGTCTGACATAACATTTTTTAGGCGAAATGTTCTGGTAGACTTTTATACTTGTATGTGTTTGTGTTGTAAACCCTTCTATTTAATCATTTATCAACTAAATCCATAAACTCAATAAAATATAATATATCAAAACCACTGGCCATGACCAAACTTATGTGGTATTTAAAGGGTTGAGTTGGCAAGAGAGTGTAGTCACACACATGTGGAGGAGAGTGAACTTCATATTTAAATTTAAAAATATTTAAAAATAAAATATTAAATTTAAAACAACTAAAAACTAAAATATTAAATTCAAATAAAATTAAAAACTAAAATATTGAATTAAAACAACTTAAAACTAAAATAATAAAGAAAAACTAAATTTTTTAAAAAAGTCGTCATCTTCTTCCTCAATTCCACCTACTTTTCGTCCATCTACATTCTTGCCCCCAACCCCTTAACCTTTATTCTCCACACTTAGTATCACATTTAGCAGGGCATTGACACTTTCTAATCGTCAATTTCAAGTTGTTATTACTGGAGGGGGAAAGCGACGTTGATTTTATGGTGATGCTCGTCGGAGTCTACTGTTTGAAAGTGGAGTAATAGAGAGGTGGCACTGATCTTCTTCACCAGAACTGGTTTAATGGTACAACGGAGAGGATGGAGAAGAGAGGCGGTCCGTGGTGGCTCGCAAGGGTCGTCGATGGTGTATCGGCTTGCCACTACTGATTTGTGGAGGTTGGATAAAGAGGAAAGGAAAATAGTGAGGTTTGCAATGGAGATGGAGACGAGTACAGGTCTCGCCGGCAAGAAGAGCGATGCGGCGACAACTTTTGCCGGTGGATTTTAATGTTACACTGTGCAGTCCCAAATTTTGCTTAATAAATTTATAATTTATTGTTTATTATAATAAAGAGAAGAAGATAATAGAAGTAGATAGAAGAAGAGGAATTTTCTTCTTATTCAAGTGTATATTCCAAATGGTGAGTGATATAGTGTTGAGATATCACTCGCAAAGGTCACAAATTAGTAGGCATAGTTATCCAAATGGTTCTTATCACCTTGGAAGCATATATACATGAATACAATTAAGTCTTGGTTATATCTAAAGGACAATTCACGCACTTCAATGGATTTATAACACTCCTCCTTGGATGTCCGTAGATAATGTGCCTCGTTAAAACCACCTTACTAGGAAAAACCCTGTGGGAAAAAATTCTAGTGAAGGAAAAAAAATACACATATGTTTTGGTACGCATTAGTTGTTGCCTCATTAAAAACCTTGCCTGGAAAATCCAGAGGGACAAAACCCTCGGTTAAGGGAAAAATAATGCAACGCGTATTAAACTCCCCCTCATCAAAACATCACTTAATTTCTTATGATGATGTCATCCAGTCTTATATACCAACTTCTCAGATATTGAAAGTCTCTCTGTGGTCAACTCACAATCATGAATATTTTGCATGATTGAACTTATTTATGATATATCATTTTCTGATTTCATGAATTTGATGAGGCTTTGAGCTTAACCGAATACATTCTTGACAATCACTCTATTCGTGATCTCATTACTGCAAGTAAATTGCTCATTCAACCTGTTCATAGCAACAATCATCTTGTGGACACTTTCATTTGCAGTTGATTATTTTCGTACATTGTGATTGGTATATTCTTTTTCAAAGAAAAATCACACATTTCCTGAATATGGTGTGTCATTGATCTTAACCTGATGCACTCTCAACTTGCTTCATAGAGGGCTGTTATTTTTGCATGTAGGCTACAAATGATTGTTCAATTGATCGCCAAGATATTCTTGTGCCTCCACATGTAAACAAATAGCGTGTTTGAGATCCAGCTTCATGCGAATCAGATAATTATTCTGCATCAGCTTAACTAATCAATTATGCCTTGGATTTCTCGGAATAGAATAAATCCATAACCATGGTCCTTCAAGGATATTTGAGCATGTTCTCAACACCATTTCAATGTCCTTTTGTTGGGGAGGAACAAAATCTTGCCAATAAATTTACTGCAAAACAAATATCTGGTCGAGTATTGTTAGCAAGATGGACTAATGCTCTGATTGCACTAAGATATGGAGTTTTATCACCAAGAAGTTCTTCATCCTTCTTTTGAGATCAAATTGAATCATCATTTATGTCAAACAATCTCATAATCATTGGGGTACTCAATGAATGAATGTGATTTATCTGTATCAAAATCGCATCAAAACTTTTCTGTGTATGTTGATTGACGGACAAATATTTCATTCGTCAAATTTTTAATCTTTGGCAAGACAAAATTTTATCTTTTCAGAATCTTTTCATTTTAGATCCCCTTCTCAAATACTCAATAGCTTTTAAAAGCTCATTTTCATAAAAATTTAACGACAATTAGGTCATTCTTTTTGTACCCTTTTCTTCCTTGATTATTTCAATCCATATAAGAATTTTTGAAGCTTTATTGAGAAAGTTTCCTTCAAACTTTTATATGCTTCAGACACCTCGATTACCTCAAGGATTTCTATATAACCTTCATTATTGTCTAGCTAGACATGATAATTATTCATTATATGCATTTAATTTTTTTTATATGTTGTCAGATCAAAACAAACCTCATTGCATCCACCATAGGAGAAAACATCTCCAATAATGTCAAAAATTTTGCGACAAATCTTTATGCCCCAAGACACAAGTTTACTTCATATATTACGATTATACTATAGCATAATAATTTATTGTACCCCACTGACATTATATGTTAATTTATGGACTATCAGTTCAAAACATCACTTTTCTAAGTGAAACAATATACTTGAATTATGCATTTTACTTGGCCAACCATTTATCTGTCCACACTATATGACAAATTTGAATTCAAGATTTTCGTCACAATTTATATCATTAAGCGCTACCTCATATCAAAGATACCATCGACAATTATTTGATATCGATTCCAACATGACATAACTTATCGAACTTAATTTTTCATTATTTTTCAGGTACTTGAACTTTTTTCAAGGTTTTATGAAGTGTTATGTCGTGGTGCTATCTTATAGCACTTGCCTCATTATCATGACCATGTTGATCATTTGCTCCTCTCATTCTTCAAGGAATTTTATATTTGGAATCGATTGGTCTATTACGCTTTCGGCGTATCATAGACTCTGTCCTTCAAGGACTTCACATTGTAGCATTTGCAGTTGAATTATATCATAGGATCAATACATTCATCTGGCAATTGATTTGCAACATTATGCAAATGAATTATCACTTGAACTTTAAGTTCACATATTTAATTTACGAGGATCTAGATAATTCATCATTAAACCTCACACATAATTTTCAGCTGTCAATCATCTCTTCCCCAATGTTAGAAAATCTAACATTCATCCCAACCTTATTTGGGAATTCATCTTTATGTGTGGTGGAACAATTAAAATCATAATCGCACATTCAATATTTTAGATGAAAAATTATTTGATTCCTGAACCTGAACCAACGTTAGTGGGGAAGCCTTGTTGGCTTAATACATACATGTGTTGCTACATGTTAAATAAAATAATCTCATACCAAATTTTATTTGGGAGTTTTGTTCTCATAACCATGATTTAGCTATAATTGGAGGCATACAATTTTTGCTAAATCAATCAGCATTATCAATTTAATTTCATAATTTGGAACTGTGTTCTTAATTCAACAATTCGAGCAAACAATATTACAAACCCCAATTTGGAAGTTGACACCAAAGCACATGTGATCATCGCATAGATGCATCCAACATATAGTTGCAAATGATCCACATGACAGGTGAATGAGCTCATATTCACTTTTTTTATATGTTCCAAAAATTTCACGGGATTACAATCCCAACCTTAGCTGGTACAATGAAAACAAGCAACACGAGAATTCTTGAAGAATCTTTTATTTCTTCATCATATAAGCTACATAAATTTTCAATTATATTTTCATCACATTTAAAACCATGATGGTGAACTGGTCATGCCAACTGATATTTATTTCAGTACACGTATAATTTACTTTTGCATGTGATTTCATCAGCATGTTCATGTTTGTCTGCAACAAACAAGAGGAAAAGTGGGTAATCTTTTACATAAATATTTATAATCCTCTTCGGTTGTAGTAATATGAGGATAACAAATCTTTTCATAATTTATAGTCTCAATATTTCTTTTCAATTCATTCGAAACTTAAAAAGTTTCTTTTGAGACTTACTACAACCGTACCCCAATATTATTCCTCTGGAAATATCACAACTCGTTAGAGCATGTAATTAATTTCTGTGTACTATCACATATTTCATGACGCCATCCATATGATGAACATCTCCTTCAAGGAGAAAACTATATTGTTATTGTCATGGTCAAAATTATTACAAGCAAGACATGTTTTTTTGCTTTACTTTTGTTGTACCATAGGTACACAATCAATGACGAATTTGTATTGTCATACAATATCTTTGATCATGACCACAACCTTTATAGGCAAAAATTACTACTTTCTTTTTGTCCTTTCGTTAGTTCATAACAAACGTACCATAATATTCATGACGTATAAACGCACATGATCATTGACCATTCATGGCAAATAAAATTTATTTATTTCTCTCAAACCTCCCGTAGAGGTGAATTGTGACATATATCTAACCGTTCATGGATATATTTTTATTCATATTTTTCCTTTATATTTTCCATATTCACTCATGCGTATCACAAGCCACAATCGTTTCATGAGTTGACGATAATCATTTATGCATGTCATACCTTTATATTTTCCATATTTACATGATTCACCTCAACATTACTTTGAAAAATAAAGTGCACCACCACTTTATATTCTTTTATTTTGATGGAGGATCTATAAAACTTGTCAAATTATTGGGTTGACAACATTCACAAGTCCAATGACCTTTCATATCATTTTGATAATAAAAATTGCCTTCACATTTTGAAGGACTATTTGAAGAACCCATAGTGTTCTTCCTTTATAATTACCACAACGATGACTATTATAATTACGTCATTTCTCGCCCTTTTTCATATCGTTAATCATTTGTCATATTTCAGACTAATTATTTACTGTTATCACATTCATACGATAGAATGGAGCAAGTTTACATCGAATTTCAAAATTATCATATTTGTTACCATATTCTTTTCAAGGAATGAAGCAAATTCAACAGGACGAATTTCAAGGCTATTCATCAAAGCCTTGATCATCATTATATCATCACTATGGTGCATTGCCTCAAACTCAATGTCTTATCCATATAAGGCGTGTTACGCCAAATTCTATGGGACTTGAACCCAATCCTTATCATCATGGTGTATCAAAACTCAAATTGATGTCTTACCCTCTTGGTGCAATAGAACTTGAATCTACCGTCTTACCCTAAAGTAATTTTTCTTATGGTGCATCCGGACTTTAACCTGATATCTTACTCTTTTAGTGCGATGAGACTTGAATCCAACGTCTTACCCTCTAGTAATTATAAATATTAATAAGTTTCTCATAATTATCACTAAGAAAATCAACATGAAAATTTACTTTTTTTATCCTTCAATTTTTTTTCTGAAACGAAGAATTGTTAGTATAATTATAAACCAATCTATAAAATTGTTAAAGCAAAACAAACCAATATCTTGTACCTTTTCATATAACACATATACTAAAAGAAATTATTAGTATAAGAGGAACTTTTGAAAATATAAATGTGTAACAAGAAAATTAAATAGAACTTGTTCCTGCTCACAAGTGTTTCAACTACAACACTTTTGCGAAGTGCTACCACTTTTAGAGCATATTCGTGCTGATAACGTGTTATAATAAAGAGAAGAAAATAAAAGAAGTAGATAGAAGAAGAGAAATTTTCTTCTCAAGTGTATATTCCAAATGTGAGTGATCTCTATTTATAGTGTTGAGATATCACTCCCAAATGTCACAAATTAGTAGAGATAGTTATCCAAATGGTTCTTATCACCTTGGAAGTATGTATACAATTAAGTCTTGAGTATATCTAAAGGACAATCCACACAATCCAATGGATTTATTAAATTTTATTTAATATAACTTTATTTAATAATTTTAAAAAATAACTAATGAAGAAAATTATGACATGAATTTAATTTATGTGACATGGATTTGACATGTCACCTATTAAAACGCGAGTGAACTGCACACATGATAAGAGGGGTTTAAAAGTATTCGTTTGATTGAGTTTAAGGGTTTAGTTATGGTTAAGTAGAAGTATTCACAATACAAACTCGTACAAGTACAAGGGTCCACAGACCATTGCCTTTTTCTTATTCTCAACCTGCTTAGCCCCAGCCTAATAAATTCGTTCTGCTCTGTACTACTTGAGTATTTTTCCTTACTTTTGTCACTTATATATACAAGTATTTTAAAGTTTTATAAAGTACCATTGAATTTAACATTTAGCAGGTTTAATTGAAAATAAACTCAAACGAAAATCCAAATCTTTAAAAAGTAAAAAAAAATGTGGCAGACACCTAAAACTTTGTCGACAAATATTGTAGGAGATCCGCCCCTGCCTGGCACCCGCATAATTTTTAAAAACCAAGGCTTTGACCCGCCTTGCCTCGCAGTCTCATTCGATTAGAGATTGACCTGCCTTGATAGCTTTAAACCCACATCACCCCCCATTGGCATCTTAGGTATGAAATGACTATTCTGTTGGATTGGCCATGTAACTCGTGACTAGTGGTGGTAAATGGGCCGGTTGGGTCAAATGTGGGCGGGTTGAAAATGGATAATCATTCAACCCGTCCATATTTGATATGGGTAAAAATTGATTTTGTAATAAATGGGTCGGGTAAAATACTATTTTACCAATATTTTCATGAATAAGTAGTACTTTACTTAAGAATTCAATATGGAGAAGATATTTTATTCCCTTTTTAGATGAAAATTTGAACATGCTTCATTTAGTTTTATTGCATTATATAAATAAATAAATTAATTAAATTCTGTAATTCAATATAAAATAAATTTATGTAATAACAAGATGAAAATTTTTAATTTCAAAGTAAATGAATATTTGCAATTTTAGGACTAAAACATGTTTAATGCACTTTAAGTAATGTCAATACTAATACATGATTTGCTTATTTTACACAATTATTGATTATCCAATATAAATTAAAATAGATAAATAAAATGTATTATAATGAACAAAAGAAATGTACATCTAAATTATATATATTTGGAGGATCAAAGACTTCACATTTTCAATTAAAGAAAACAATAGTTAGTTCTATAGAATCATATATTATTATAAGTGTGAAGCTCCAAAACCCAAAGTTGAATTACCATTTTACCCTTATTTTACCTCTAAAATAAATTAATATTAATATCTATTTAATTAATTAAATATTAAGTAAAAATTATATTTAAATTCATGCATCGAATAAGATCTTAATGCATCATATATTCATGTACTAATTAAATGTAGATATTGAAGAGTCTAATAACCTTTCAACTTTAATTTCTAAGATAAGTGGGGGTAATGAAGAGTCTATCAAACACACTCACACCACATTATATATATTCCTTATTTTATTCAAGTTTGTAATCATCTTGCATACTAGAGTAGGTTAGTCTACATCCCTTGTAAAATTTTCATTACCAGTTTGTAATTATAAGAATTCTTACTATTTTATTTATTTGTATCCTTTAAAATTTCATACATATTCATCTTCTTTTTGTTGAGAAATATGTAAACTATGATAGTTACAAGATGAATATACTCCAACATGAAGTTGTAAGTAAATATTTATTTTTCACATCTCCATCGTTTTGAGTTTTTAAATATAACTTTGTAGTTGATTATTGTATTTTTGTATTCATCCTTTCTTCTATTTTAAGATATATATAGTAAAGCTAATTACATTTTTTGTATTTATCATTAATTATTTTGAGGGTAAACATGCTAAATCCCATAGAATAATAATTATGTATTTTTCATTGTTTGATAATCATTTATCTTTTTAAACCCACATATTTGTACTTTTTCCTTTTTATATGTAATCTCAAATGTCCAAAAAATTCATGTACTTAACTGTTATAGAGAGGTACAAAATAAGTGCAAAAGTAAAAATAAAATAAAAAATAATGTATAGTAAAAAATGACTAAATGATACATTGAATAATATTATTTTAGAATTCACTTATATATATATATATATATATATATATCAAGAAATACAGTTTATCTTTATTCTTAACATATTCATGCCTTCTTTTCTGTTTGTCTTATTTATTATTATATATGATTATAGTTTTTTATGCATATGATATGTTTCGTCTAGAGTAAATCATGTTTTGTCTAGAATAAGTCTACTTTTAACAAAATGTAATTCAATCAGTATGAAAATATTTTTGTCTATATATTTAAATGTGATGTCTTTTTTTATGGATGTCATGTCTTTATTTATTCTTTTTTTCGTTTGAAATTTTAATTTTTTCTATAAATTTGATGGTATACGGCCCAAACATTTTGTAATATTTTTCTTTATACGTATCTTTTTTATAGACAATTTCTTTTTTGATTATTAAAACTTATGTTTAATAATTAAAATATAGTAATTCCTCTGATAAAATAAATGTTCATTTTTCATGAAGTATTTAATATATCAGACCTCCAACATATAACACAAGATTTTCATGTTATACTTTGTGCAAAGTTAAATTCTTATGTTAAACTTACATATGAAAGGACTTAGATTTGAACTTAGCTATATAAATTAAAATTTTCTAATATCAATTAGGGGACAAACGTGCGATGCACGTTCCGAGAACTAGTAACATAAAAAGCAAGAGAAATTACACTATTTTTAGTTATATTATTAATTTTGAGTCGATAAAACTTAGAAGCTTAACTCATTTGACTAATTCATATTTTACCTATATTTTTATGGGTCAAATATGGGTATCAATCCATATTTTATCCATGTGAGAAATCACTCACCCAACCCATTAAAATATGGACGATTTAGGCGGGTCACCTGAATATGAGCTCATTTTGCCGGCACTTCTAGTGATAGGATTAATTGTTTAGAGTCAAGATTGTAATTTTTATGTTGTTGGATAGTCGATGTTTTTCTTTTCACTTCAATTTGATAGATATTATTATTTATAACGAATTGTAGGTAAAATTAGAAAACTGGGAGGACAAAAGAAAACTAGATGGGATGGGTTATTATTGACCCGCTTGTTAATATTTAATAGATGTTCGAAAAGAACAATAACTAAGACGAAATAAAAATAATAATTTCAGTATAATGTCGAATTTTTAAGACTTTTTCAAGTGAAGTTTTAGTAACTATAATGGTATTCAAAGTTTATAACAAAAATAGCTTAAGGAAAAGGTGCTTCCTTTCATAATTTTAACGGTTAAATTAGCTTTAACTTAATGCTTGAGCAAAACAAAGAAAGGAAGGTTGTAATTAGATTTTTTAGAAACCCTGTTGGTATTTTTTGTTGTGAGAAACACCTTGTACGTCACTAGTCCTNCACCCACCCTCTATAATATGTTTTTCCTTCTTTTTTTTGTTGGCGTATTACAACCCTTGTTTTTCAATAATTTGGGCCTCTTATGTATAACTATTAGTCTTTCATTTTTTTGTGCTTTTCTCTTTTTCTTGTTCAACAACAGAGAATCTGTTGTTAGTCTTCACCTTAGATTGACTGATGTGCTCTTTGTTAGTATTGATCTCTTTTGCTTTCTACCGTTGGCAGTTATGTCTATCTTCTTTATTATATTTGGAGAATTAAAATAGAATAGTGTAGGATTCGAGATGACCTAATGCCTGTATTAATTGACTTTTTGATTGTTTTGACTTTGGGTGAACTACCAAACACTTCTTTTTTCGAGTGGTCCTGTTAACAATTATCTTTACGTTATTTTGGCAAATAATCATACTTAATGGTAATTCACTTTGATACTATTTTATCTATGTTGTATCCTCTTCACTTATTTATATTGTCATGACCCAAAGTATATACTGTTGAAGTTAATAAGATTATGAAGGAGTTAGTTAGAGTTAGTTAGCTTTCCGTTATAGTTAACAACTTTGATAGTTAGTTAATTTTCTGTTAGAAATCTGTTAAGGTTAGATATTTTTTCTTCAATCTTCAACTGTATAAATATGACTACTGCATGTAGTTCATAACTCTCTTCTTTTTCAGTTTTCAATCTTAGAAATGTTCTTCTCTGTTTTCAGCTTTCAGCTTAGTTGCAGCCACCATTAATGGTGGTTTATCATGATTTTGAGTTTTAACATGGTATCAGAGCCATCGATCGATCATTCATGCTTGTCTTCGTCTCTGTTCTACTCGTGAACATCAGATCTCTCTCTGTTTGTTTTCGTCTCTGTTTTTCTTGTGAAGATCAGATCTCTCAGGTTTACCTGGTTTTACTTTTGATTTCAGCTGTTTTTGTGTTTTCTATTGCCTTCTTACACATTTTCATCCCTTCTTTTGTTAATTGATTCTGTTGCACTACAATGGTAGAAGTGACTAATCTAGAAGTAACTAAGGGAATTGAAATAGGAAGTCTGTTATACCTACATCCATCAGACAATCCAGGTGCACCTCTTGTACCAGTTGTTTTCGATGGAATTGGTTATCGAACCTGGAAAAGAGGCATGATCAAATTCTTATCGGTAAAGAATAAATTGGGTTTCATTAATGGAGATTCTAAGAAACCACTTCCTACAGATCCAAACTACAAACAAAGGGAGAGGTGTGATAATATGGTTACATCCTGGATTTTAAACTCATTAAACCGAGATATTGCTGATAGTGTAGCATATGTTGATAGTGCTTTGGAATTGTGGACTGATTTGGAGGATCGTTATGATCAAACCAATGGTGCCAACTTATATCAAATTCAGAAAGAAATCAATGATCTTATTCAAGGAGTTATGGATGTTACAGCTTACTACACCAAGATGAAGAAACTTTGGGAAGAACTGAGTGGTTTATGCATCAAAACTCACTGCAGTTGTACATGTAGTTGTGGAGCAAAGGATATGATGCACAAGGTTGAACAGGATAGACGATTAATTCAGTTTCTTATGGGTCTTAATGAGGTCTATACAACGATTAGAGGGAACATTTTGATGATGAATCCAATGCCATCTGTGGCACAAGCTTTTGCCCTATTGATACAAGAGGAGAAACAAAGAGAGTTTAAGTCAAACAATCAAACGTTTGCTGAGTCCAGCTCTCTTGTTGCTATTTCTTCAGGTACTTCAGGCACTTCAGGTACTCCAAAAGGCCAGAATTTCCAGACGAATTATTCATCTACTTCTTCAAATCATAGAGGCAGACCATATTGTGAACACTGCAGGAGACCAGGACATTTTAAAGCAAAATGTTATCAGTTGCATGGATATCCACAGAATAATAATCGATCTCAAAGACCTCAATCTAATGGACAGCAAGGCTATAATCAATTTCAGAGACAACAACAATATGAAAATCCTAATTCTAATCAGCCATACAGAAATAATAACAAAGGGAAAGGTGTGGTAGCTAACTCTGTAGTGTCATGCGACTCTAATGTGGAACAAGGCTGTAATTCTGGGGGTCAAGCCACCAGTCAAGATATTGGCATCTCAAAGGAACAGTATGGACAACTTGCCTACCTGCTTCAACAATTTCAGGCAGAAAATTCAAGCAACATGCAAGCAACAAATCCTACTGTGAATTTCGCAGGTATCATTGCATGCACTTCTTCTATTGCTTTTGACAAACTGTCATGTGAATGTTATAAGGCTAAGACTGACTTGTGGATCTTAGATTCAGGTGCATCACACCATATGACATTTAACAAACTTCACCTCACCAACATTTTACCATTACCTGAACCTATTTTAGTCAGATTACTTAATGGCTATAAAGTCAAGGTCACAGAAGTTTGAAATGTGCAAATAACTTCACAGATCATATTGTACAATGTCTTATTCATTCCTTCTTTCAAATACAACTTGATATCAATTAATTCTCTAGCTCTACATCTTAAATGTGTTGTTTCTTTCTCTAACACATCTTGTCTGTTGCAGGCCCCTTCACTAAAGAGGCCTCTGGAAATTGGTAAAGCTCATGATGGCTTGTATCTTCTTTGCTCAGATTGTTTACAAAAGGGCAAGAATTCCATTTCATCTACCACATGTCCATCACTTCATAAAACTGATAGGTTACATATTCAATGTACTTCTCATTCATGTTTACCTCATCAAAATGTTTCTGTAATGAATAGTTCATCTAATGACAAGAAAACTGTTCCTGTTAGTAGCAATGTTGTCATCCCTGGAGATAGTGCAGATTTGTTATGGCATTATAGACTTGGTCATGTCCCTTTTGTTAAAATGAAGAATATATCTTCCATACCTGTGATTTTCTCACACAAACAACCTTTCATTTGCCCAATCTGTCCAATGGCAAGGCAAACAAGACTACCTTTTCCACAGAACACTTGTAGTAGCACTGCCATTTTTGACTTAGTCCATGTTGATTTATGGGGGCCATATCAAACACCCACACATGACAATTTTAAATTTTCCTTACTTTGGTAGATGATTTCAGTAGGTCTACTTGGACACATATGCTAAGTCATAAAAGTAATGCCTTACATGTTATTAAAACTTTCACTAATATAGTTGAAAATCAATTCAAAACTACCATTAAGGTGATTAGATCCGACAATGGAATTTACCAATACCGAGTCTATCCAATTCTTTCAATCCAAAGGTATTATTCACCAAAAATCTTGTCCATACACACCTGAACAGAATGGTGTGGTAGAAAGAAAACATAATTATATTCTTGAAACAGCCAGGGCACTTCTTTTTCAGTCCAAACTTCCTACAAAGTACTGGGGAGAGTGCATTTTGACAGCTACTTATATCATTAATAGACTTCCATCTGCACCTCTAAACAACAAATGTCCATATGAAGTATTGCATGGTTTAAAACCTTTTTACTCACATTTAAGAAGTTTTGGCTGCTTGTGTTACCCAACTTTTCCTAAAGTTCAAAGATCCAAAGTTGATCCTAGAACTTCTCCACATGTCTTTGTGGGATATCCATCTGATATGAAAGGATACAAGGTCATGAGTCTAGCCACTAAAAGATTGTATGTCTCCAGGGATGTTATTTTTCATGAAAAAATTTTCCCTTTTGCAATGAATAAAGATCCTACTTTCTTTCCTTTTTCTTCTCCTACTCATTGTTTTACTGATCAATATGATTGTCCTACTTCTGATCCATCTTTTGACTCTAATGTACAGTGTGATTCTGAGATGTCAAATGACACAAATCCTCCTTCATCTCCTGACTTTTCTAGTCCACAATCTATTCCCTCAACCTCAACAACACCCTATCAACCTGATATAGCAACCAGAAAGTCTCACAGAACTCACAAGTTGCCCACATACCTGTCAGATTATGTTCACTCTATACCTATTTCACAACCTACAGAAAACCACACATTAACTCCTACCTCATTGACTGCATGTTTTTCTTCTAAACACCATATATCTTCTGTAGAATTGGATCCAAAAAGTCAAGTTTTTGCTTTAAATATTACTCATGATTGTGAGCCATCTAGCTATGCAGAAGCTGCTCTTGATCCTGCATGGCAAACAGCCATGACTCAGGAATTTGCTGCTTTACATGATTATAATACTTGGTCCTTTACTCCTTTACCTATTGGAATGAAAACTATTGGTTGTCGATGGGTGTATAAAATCAAACACAAGGCTGATGGAAGTGTGGAAAGATACAAAGCAAGGCTAGTGGTTAAAGGGTACACTCAACATCTTGGCATAGACTATACAGAAACTTTTTCCCCAGTTGTTAAAATGACAACTGTCAGAGCCTTGATTGCCATAGCTACAAAGAAACAATGGAATATTTACCAGCTTGATATTAATAATGCTTTCCTCCATGGAGATTTGAATGAGGAATTTTATATGGATGTTCCTCCTGGTCTTGCTGTGTCACATACAGGGCTAGTGTGTAAACTAAACAAGTCCTTATATGGTCTAAAACAAGCGAGCAGACAGTGGTATGAGAAGCTAACTGCAGCTTTGAGTTCAAGGGGCTATACTCACTCCTTATATGATTATTCATTGTTCTATAGGAAAAGGGGTTCTTCTACTGTTTTTTTAGGTGCTTATGTAGATGATATTATCCTCACAAGAACTGATTCTGAAGAAATTGTTAGTCTCAAAAATTTCCTCCATGATCAGTTCAAGATCAAATATCTTGGTAGACTGCATTATTTCTTGGGTTTGGAAATTTTATATAAAGATGATGGAGTTATCATATCCCAGAGGAAATTTGTTCATGATCTTCTCAAGGAATTCCATTGTGATAATCTAACTCCCATGACTTCACCATTGGATCCTAATGCTAAACTTAAAGCTCATGAGGGCAAGTTATTAAGTGATCCTACCTTGTATAGGAAGCTGGTAGGGAAACAGAATTTCCTCACTCACACCAGACTTGATATTTCCTATGGAGTTCAACATTTAAGTCAATACACGCAAGATCCCAGGGAACCTCATCTTCAAGCTGCATTTCACATGTTGAGATATCTCAAAAATGATCCTACTCTTGGCATTTTTATGTCATCTTCTCTTGATTTTGAGGTTCAGGCTTTTTGTGACTCAGATTGGGCATCATGCCCTGACTCTAGAAAATCTGTTAGTGGTTACATTGTCTTGCTGGGAATAGTCCAATCAGCTGGAAATCTAAGAAGCAAGAGACCATTTCATTATCCTCTACAGAAGCTAAGTACAGATCATTACGAAAGGTGGTTGGAGAACTGGTTTGGTTACATAGACTGTTCACTGAGTTGACTGTTCCTCCTACTGGTCCTTTTCCAGTATATTGTGATAGTCAGGATGCACTGCATATAGCCAAGAATCCAGTTTTTCACGAGCGAACCAAACACATAGAAGTTGACTGTCATTTTGTGAGGTCCAAACTTGATGAAGGATTAATTTCATTACATCACATCAGCACAGTTGATCAATTGGCAGATATACTCACAAAGGCTCTCACAGGAATCAAACATTCTGCTATGATGGACAAGTTGGCTGTGTTTACTACACCTCCAACTTGAGGGGAGGGGGTGTTCAAGTTAATAAGATTATGAAGGAGTTAGTTAGAGTTAGTTAGCTTTCCATTATAGTTAACAACTTTGATAGTTAGTTAATTTTCTGTTAGAAATCTGTTAAGGTTAGATATTTTTTCTTCAATCTTCAACTGTATAAATATGACTACTGCATGTAGTTCATAACTCTCTTCTTTTTCAGTTTTCAATCTGAGAAATGTTCTTCTCTGTTTTCAGCTTTCAGCTTAGTTGCAGCCACCATTAAGTTGCAGCCACCATTAATGGTGGTTTATCATGATTTTGAGTTTTAACATATACTAGGTGTAACATGACGTATAGGACCCCGAGAAGCGTTACACAATTCACTTAGCATACATCATAAAATATTGTAGATACAAAGACTTTTAGATAAAGCATTTCATACAAAAGAGTTTGACAAATGAGGAAGTCTGAATATAAGTTTCAAAGCCATCTAATACATCATAAGGAAAGTGATTAGAATGTAACTCATATATACATCACATACAAAGTTTGAAATGAAAAGATATAAAGCAATAAAGGAGTCTCGGTCCTCGAAACACGAGGAATCACCAATCCTCAAAGTCTATGAAGGATCACTAGCCATGAGTTTGGGAGGGAGGAACGTCAGACCCTACATTAATGAAACAATGTATGTACAAGTAAGCATTAGAACATATAATGTTCTAAGTATGAGACAATATGCATAAACATAGGAACGATAACATAGTTACTTAAAACGAGTAAACATGATAACATAAGTGACTTAAAACGAGTAGGCATGATCATAATGGTACATTAAAAAGCTAGGTGGAAAATTGATGAGATATTGAGATTATGATAATGGTCTATGGATTGTGAGTCACCCATGAGTCTTTTTCTAGAATCTAAGTGCTCAGCAAGGTGTATACGACAATTTGTGTGACGACCTTGGTACCACCGCCACATCATCCCATATTTTCATCTTCTCATTTCATCGCATTGGCCAATCTTGTTGTGTTGTACAACTTGTTTTTGTGCCGATTTAACTATTATATGCCCTTTTATGTGTTTACTTTATTTGTGCCTCTCCTTATAAATTAGAGGCACTAATCTCGGATTGGACTTTTCTGCGTGAGTTTATTTCTTAAGTCTATTTAGGTGCTTATACTCAATTCAATTAATCCACTAAGTACTTAAACATTGTACTTACCTCCTATTTTTGTTATCCATTTCATGCATATCCTAGTTAGGGTGATTTTCGTATCAGTTGATTGGATCAATAGAGTTATCTCTTTTGGAGTTGCGGTGATTGCGTACTTTTCGGATCGCCATTAGCCTTCATATATCATTTTGAAGCCTTTAACTTTTCTTTCAAGACTTGAGATTTATTTCATATTTTAGAAATTAATTAAATTCTCTTTATACTTATACTACCAAATTTCGGTATATTCATTATTTCTTTTACCGTTTATGCTGGACTTCCCTTGGTAAGTCTCATATGTGTATTTCTTTTGGCTTACACACTTTTTTGGAGTTACAGGGTGTGTGTCATCATGACCTCAATTTTTGGGTCGTGAAAAGTTATCTAAACTCTGTTTTAGCGATGTGATAGGGAGGGATAGAGATTGGATGAGTGCCTGACTCCGAATTTATGCAAAAATCAATATCCCAATCCGGAGGCACGCCTAAATCTGTAGGAAATATCTTTGGTAAATATGAAACTATGAGAGTTGACTCAATAGAAGTGGACCCTACACTAACATCTTAGATATGAGGTAGATAGTCTAAATACCCTATCTCCACCAACCTTCTCGCGGATATATGATATGAACTTTACTGGCTTAGGTTTGTACATACCTTCCCACTCTAGTTTATTTCTACCAGGGATCTCTAGAGTTATTGTCTTAGAATTATAGTTCGTAAAAGAATGATAAAGAGACAACCAAGTCATACTCAATATCACATAAAAGTCTACCATATCTAATATGACCAAATCCAACTAAGTCATAAAAGCCACAAACATAACAAAGCACAAATGTTATACATGAGTAACAACTACAGACTCTCTGTAAAACCTCGAAAATGACTTAGGTGAAGCTAGAGACTAACATGTTTGTCATGAGGGTCTAACTTCCTAAATTAATATATAATGTGGTATTGAGGCAATGTCTAAAGTATTAGGTGCATTGAAAGTCAAACGTCAAGGGACGACTAAGACGTTCGACGACTGAGTCACCTATGTGTCTCATGTGTGGTTATGTGCCTATATGTGTTTTTAATGAGTTAATGAGGTCATTATATGAGTTATAATAATTTTTATGGGCAGTGTGTCAAGTTTCATGAAGTTTGGAGGTCAAACATCCAAGAACATCCATGGCGTTCGAAAGGTTTTCCTTAAAACGACCTTGTGTGTCTTGGCATGTTTCATCAAGTTTTATGTGTTTGTTTTGGATGAATTGATAGGAGAGGTCCTAAACTCGTATATGAACATATTCGGGTTGGAATCGTCCAGGAAAAAGTCCCCCAAGGACCCTTCGTTTGAGCTAAGGCTATTTAGACCAGGCCCCAAACGACTGAGGCAAACGACGGCTCATGGGCCAGCCGACGCCCCTTCGATGGGACTCGTGGGTCAGGACTTAGGCGTGGGAGAAGAACATGCCAAGGACAAGACTCAGTCCCAAACAATGGACCAGCAGGATGGTCCGTTGGTTGGGAAACGGGCTGTCGTTTGACAACCGTCTATGAGGCTGTCTCCTGCGCAACTTCACTGTAATGCTAGGGGTGAAGTGGTAATTTCACCCCACGTACAAATAAGACTTTGGGAGTTTACTTAGGGGTACTTTGGGTATTTTATAAGCCTTAAACACTTAGGAGAATTCATTCTTCAAAATCAAAACCCAAAAATATCCTAGAAATTCTCTAGAACTCCATTGAAGCCAAAACTCAAGGAAGAGCTTGGATTGGAGATTTGAGTGGTGATTCTTCATCAAATTGGTGGATTAGCATCAATAAGGTATGATTTTTTATCCTTGAAACTCTATTCATCAAGGAGCCCTTCTTCAAAGTCTTCTTAAAAGATGAGTTTTCCAAATTGAAATATATCCATGGCTTCTTGCATTAAAAGTTTTGAAGCATTGAATATTGATTTAATTGTTGTTAATTTTATGGTTTTAATTCAATAAACCTATGAACCCATGTAATTTATGATCCCTAGTTTTTGACTACTTTATGGGTTAAGTGATATTGTCTTAATGCTTATGAATTCTAGTGTAGTTTTCTATGGGCTATTAAATGATGTAAGAATTGTATTCAGTTGATGTATAATTGATCTTAGATTGATAAATATATATTGAATTGACTTAGATTCATTGAGTATTGTGATTATTGTATTGAATTGATGTTCATGGTCATGGGTAAGGGTCTTATGGTATTGAATTAGATGATTTAGACATGGATTGAAGTGGTGAGAATGGATTGGTGGTAAGCTGCCCTAATTCTCTTTATTTTATTTTAATTAGACTTGAATTATGTTGATATTGGTATGATCCACTTATGGTGGCGGTGCTATGTGCTTTACTTGCAATTGATGTGGCCTTGTCGGCGTTACTTTATGTATTATGATGATCATGGACTTGTCGACACTACTTGAAGTATTATGATGATTTGTGTAGTTGATTATGTGAAGTATGATCATATATACCTACATGTTAGTAATGTGAAAGTATGTTTTCTTCTATTGATATTGTTAGGTGATCATGTTAGACTATGACTATGTCCTTATTTGTGTAGTCTTAGAGTTGATGCATGATTGATTATTTCTACTTGACTATATGAGTCTATGATGGTTATATTGATGATGTTATAGTAGTTTATAGGATTACCTAAATATGATGTTGGTTATGTCTATGTACTTCTAAAGTGATATGTTCTAGGTGAAGTATGTTGTGTCTTGTTTTGGTAGACTTGTGTACCTTACTTGATACATGTATGAATGTGAATATGAGATGTCTTGACTTAAGATGCTAAATGACATGTGACCTTGAATGTATGAATGACATGTGACCTTGAATGATGTTAAGAAGGTTATTTATGTGGAACCTTGAACCTAGTGGTAAGGTTATGAACATTGAAGTCGAAAGTCGTAATGGTATCCTTCATGTAATGAATGATGGACTTAGGGTTGGTTGGATGGAACGACATCATATCATCCTTAGAAAAGTCATGATGAGCTATCTTGTCGCCATGGTAAGGTATCCCTAAAGGACCTCTTCGGTAGGGTGGATGTGATTGGGTTATGAACTTGATATGGATACCCTTTAATTTATATGAACCTTTAATGTAAATTACTCTATGAGAATAAAGGCTAGCACCGAGTGATTATGGTAAGGGAAGTAGATCTAGTTAAAGGATGAGGCTATAGTACAAAGTAATCCCTTCATATTTCTTAACCATGTGCCTACATAGGATGTGTCCTAGTTCTATCCTTGGCAAGTAGAACACCCTCATCGGAATAGCTTAGAACTCTAGATTCCATGTTTAGCTATCATGGTCTATGTCGATTATTGGATATTCTCATCATATGGGATAACTATTAGCATTAGAGAAGTTCTATGAAGTTTAGATGGTGGTATGGGACGCTATCTAGACATTGCACAATAGGCTTTGAAGATGTTAGTGAGAGTCCCTAGGTCTTTTCCAAGACCATTACTTGAATGTCCTTATGTGATGAATGTCTCTTAAAAGAACTAATTAATGTAATGACTTAAGTTAAGAAAGTATGTAAAATGAATAAGTACTTATCTAGAGTAGTTAAGGGTTGTCTAGTTAAGGTTTGAAGGGGGCATACAAATGGTCACTTCGTATCTTACCTAGATAAGTCTTAAGGATGACTCTAGTTAAGAAAGATGATTGATTATGTAGACATGATCCAAACTTAGGTAGTCTTAAGGATTACTTAGGTGATCTTGAAAAGGTCAATCATGGACTTATCTTCTTGATTTACTTAAGTTAGTCTTTTGATAACCTTTGAAAGGGAGAATGTCATATTATATGCATGTTGTTGTGTTAAATGAATAATCTTATCCTAGATAATCTATAGGAACTCTTAAGTGTGTGTGTAAGGGATTTTATGGGCGGTCGCTTCACAACTCACTCAAGTGAACCTTACAATCACCTTTGGTAAGAGGATCTCATGTTGATGTGGTTGATGTATTGTAAGTGTGTGTATCTCATTATAGGTGATCTTAAGGATTATTTAGGTGTGTCTGGAGAGGGTGTATGGGCGGTCTCTCTTTGTCTTACTTAAGTGAGTCTTAGGATAGCTTTTAATGAGATGATTGCATGCTAGAATGTATTCTTTGTGAAATTGATAGGCTTCACTGTAACGGTGAATTCAATCACTGTAACAGTGACATAGTTCACTGTAAGGTTTTATAAACATGTCCTAAATTGATTAAGTGAATTCTTATGTGTTTCTAAGGTGTTAAATGTTGTTCTTATGCTTATGATATGATGTTTTAATCAAAAGATGCATATTCCAATAAATGTCCGTTTTCATGATTTTTATGCATTATGCCATACTTAGTACATGTGTT
The DNA here is from genome assembly GCF_001406875.1 of Solanum pennellii. Classification (NCBI taxonomy): domain Eukaryota; kingdom Viridiplantae; phylum Streptophyta; class Magnoliopsida; order Solanales; family Solanaceae; genus Solanum; species Solanum pennellii. The sequence continues at coordinate 9,353,669 of NC_028643.1, read as the reverse complement.
TGTACTAATTTCATGCTTTTATCTATCTCTAAAGTGATTCATAGGTGAAGGTGTTTTTGGGAGCTAATCTTGGATTAGAAGATCTTCAAGCAAGTTGAAGTATGTCCTCATTTGACTCGAGGGCATAGATGTCTTTTATTTCTTTCGTTGAAGTATTGTAATAGACTAAGTATTTCTATATTCGTATTGTATGAGCCGTGTCCCAAAATTTGTTGAGTCTAAGATTTGATGAAATGAGACTTAGTATTTCTTCTGGATTTTACATGAAAAAGATATTTTAAGATATTCGTGTGAAAAGTTTTAATTTCTTACTACTTTTCATATGTTATATGCGATGAACGATACGAAAGGACTTGTACAAGACCTCTGAGATGTCAAGTACGCCGGTCAATGACCTAAGGAATCCCCTAACTTCTAGGGTATAGGTGCGGGTCGTGACACTCTCTAACCAGAGTAGAAACATAGATATGAGAATCATGAATATCACATGTCAATTCAATGCTCAAAACAAACTCTGCTATGCATAAGAATAGGCAGAATTTGGATGAAAAAATGCAATAGTAATCCAGTCAGAGACAAGAATAGTACATGTTATCATTGTGTCTAACACCTCAGCCTATAGTCTTCTCAAGAAAGCATAACACTAAGCTCTATCATCATTATGGAAGACTCCACTGCCTTGTTGCGTCGCTCCTCAGTTTTTGGCCTTGCCATCTTTATGTATATATTTGTTTGTTAGTGTGGCTTCTATGAAACTTGTGACATTAAGCGCCCTATTCGGTCCGCTCTGTTATATTTTTTGCTTTTATATTATGATGACTTAGTATTGTTTAGGCCTCATCAACCTCAATTTGTTGCAAGGATTGTTATTTAGTTGGTCTGTGTTTATTGGCTCGACCTAAGTTATGTCATTAAGTTCCAGTTACACCCCTCGAATTTAAGGCGTGACACCACCCTATTTTAGCTTGATTCTTTTCTTGACTCAAGTTCAATTAATGTTCTTCTTGTTGCAAGATTCATTTTGTGCCATTTTTTTAATTAATTTTTTGTGGTTGAAGAATTTTGGTTTGAAACTTATTTTTTAAGTTAAGTAAATGTTTTAGATGATTTAAGGTAAGTTTCTACACCTACTTTTCTTAGAATCTCACGACTTACAGTTGAAAATTGATTCCTACAACGTAAACTTCTTCTTGGTGTGTTTCTTAGAATTATGACATCGAGATGATGTTGAACCTTTGAGGAAGTTTGTTTTGATTGATAAATAGAACCTTTTGTTGAAGTTAAGTTTTCTCCAATCATCCACCCCCCTCATATGTTTACGTTTTTATAGTAGTTTGTTAGTTTTTTCCCTATGAGTGTCGTAACTTGGGGAAACCCAGTCGTTATTTAGTTATGAGCTATTTTGATGTGTATATTAATGGTGTAAAAGTGATGGATGATAGTGAACCACTTCTATTGAGACATGTAAAGAGATTATTGATTGAAATAGTGTGAAGTATGCCTAGTTATACTATATTGGGGCTTGCCACTCTCATGAGATATAAATAGCTTTTTCATGTTGTTTTTAGCTACCGGTTTAATAGGTATTGTTATGTTATTCAATTAAAGTGGACTGGTCGTAATGATGACATTACTTTGTCATCAATAAAATATGAATCTTGCTTGTAGCCTTATTAACTTTTGGTGTTACGATTGTTTGGTCGAACTTTATAAAGACACCTTGAGGCTCATGTTTGAAAGGTATGTTAAGGCTTGAATTTTTCTTCTATCATAATTTTGATGACTTAAGTTTATCATGACATGTATATTGTTATTATTTGACATGTAGTATTATTCGATTAGTCGATCCAACTGGATCTAACTAATTGTAGCTTGTCAAGCTGTCAAAACTCGAATTTGTCCTTTTAACTTCACATATTTGTGAAATTAGGTCTTAGTCCTAACTCACACCCAGTGTTATGAATGGCGAGCGCCATACACCAAAGGCGATACGGCGAGGCGAGGCGAGCCATTCTCGCCATTTTGCACAGAGGCGAGGCGAGCTCAAATAGGTGACCTGATGGCGACGTAAATGGCGACGCCATTTTGATTTTATTTTAATAAAAAAAAGATTAACTTAATAATATGTCAAAATTAGGTTTTTTTTTCTATTTTCAAACTTTCATCAGCAAAAGTCGCGTTTTCTCTTCACCATGACTCCACCTTTAGTTGCTACTCCTCTTAGTCTCTTCCTCTCGAGTCGTTGCTCCTCTTCGTCTCTTCCTCTCGAGTTGTTGTTTATATTCGTCTCTTTATCTCGATTTTTTGCTCCTCTTCGTCTTTTCTTCTCGAGTTGCTGCCAGCCGCCAGGACCCAGGTTTACCTCTTTTTTTCTTTTTCTTTTCAGTTCTTCTTCTTCTTCTTGAGTTCTCTACTTCTCTTCAACTTCAGGATCAATATGCATTTTGTGAAGATTGTTTGTTAGTTTGTAACTCTGTATTGTTGATTTTTGAGAGGTTAAACTTGTTTAGATTATTATACAATTCAATAATCTATTAATTGAAATTTATATATGCAATATAATATTTTTAATTTTTTGTATTAATTGGCGCCTTAGTTCAAAAAGGCAACAGCCTTGCTGCATAGGGAGGCAGACCCTTGTCGCCTCTTGCCGTTCGAAACACTGCTCACGCCCCAAAAGCTAGCTCAATGAGAGGAGCATTGTCCAAGCCTTATAAGGAGTCCACTCATCTCATTAATCACCAATGTGGGACTTTGTCATTCTTTAACACCCCACCTCACGCCCAGTGCTTAACATTTGGTGCATGGACAATTTTAATTTTGGGGTCCCAACATCGGGTGAGACAGACCCTGCTCTGATACCATGTTAAATTAGGTCTTAGGCCTAACTCACACCAAAATCTAGCTCAAGGGGAGGAGGATTTCTCAAGCCTTGTGAGGAGTCAACTTATCTCATTAAACATCGATGTGAGACTTTTGTCATTCTTTAACACCCCACCTCACGCCAACTGCTTAGCATCTAGTGCTCTCATACCAATTTGTAGAAAATATAAAAAGAGAGTACTATCTTTAGAGAATGTTCAAGTTTTATATAGGCTACTTAAGACCACTAAGAGATGATTACAATCATCAACTACATCTCTATTTATACTAGTAATAATGTAAATCAAAAGTCTTACACAAATAACTAGATACATGTATCACAATTTACTAGACACATGTATTACGAAATTCTTAAAAACTTCTTCAAAAACTAAGAGACAATTTTGAAAGACTAGACATTGATGCATTAATTCCAACACTCCCCTTTAATTCATGTGCTCGACAATTCAATGCGTTCTTGAAGATAGCAAAATTTTTCTCTAGGAAGTGCTCTGGAGAATATGTTAGCAAGTTGTTCTCCTGTCTAACAATAATGCAACTGAATTTCACCTTTCTCTTATGCTTCTCGAATTCTTAGCGATTGCAAATGGATTCTTGGCGATTATCACAATATAGAACGTCAATCCCTCTATTTTGTTTTTCACTAATGTTTTCAAATATTCTCATAAGCCAAATAGCTTGAGAAGTAGCTTTAACTGCTGAGACATATTCTGCTTCGGCAGTGGATTGAACAACAACACTTTTTTGATAATCAAGAATAAATACTTGATCCGAATAAGAAAACATAACCAAAAGTTCTATTCATGTTATCTATACTTTCAGCCAAATCACTATCAGAATAACCAATTAAAATCAAATCTCCACCAAATTTGTACACTATTCTATAATTCATTGTCCTTGCAAGTAGCGTGAAACACGCTTTGCAGTTTCAAAATACACTTAGCTTGGTTCTTGCACGAATCTGGATAATAAACTAGCAGCAAACATAATGTCAGTCCTTGTTGAAGTAAGATGTAAAAAACTTCCAATCAAGCTCCTATAAAGTGAGCTATTAGTTTTCTTTTCTCCATCATCTTTTCTGAACTTCTCATTTGTTGTTAATGGTATTACCACAGATCTGCAATCAATAATTTTGAATTTTTGAAGTATACTTTTAGTATACTTCTTTTGAGAAATATAAATTCCTTTTTTCACTTGAGAAGCTTCGATGCCCAAGAAATAATTTAGCAACCAAAGATCACTCATTTCATAGGCTTACATCATATCTTACTTTAATTTTTGCATCATCTTCACATCATTTTCTATAAATAGCATATCATCCACATAAAGACAAACAATGATAATGTTGTCATGTTCTTTCTTCACATACAATGTGGCTTCACTTTTACTTCTCTAAAAATTATTTTTCAAAAATTATACATCAATTTCATTGTACCGGGCTTTTCGAGCTTGCTTCTGCCCATAAAGAGATTTTTTAGCCTGTACAGCTTCTCCTCTCCTCTCGACCAAAAAATCCTTGAGGTTTCTCAACATAAATCTCTTTATTAATTTTTAATTAAGAAATGCAGATTGAACATCAAGTTGAAATATCTCCATTTCTTTTGTGCAGCAACAACAATTACGATTATAATTGTCTTAAGACGAGCAACTGGAGAGAAAGTTTCATAAAAATCAATACCTGATTTTTGCGTGAAGCCTCTAGAAACCAACCTTGCTTTGTGCTTTTGAATATCTCATTGAGTTTGATTTTGTGAATCCATTTTAGACTTACAACTTCTCTTTCTCTGGGTATAGCCACAAGCTCCCAAGTATTATTCTTTTCATTCATCCAAATTTCTTCTTCCGTGATTTTATTCCAAACATTATGATTTATTGTCTTCTCATAATTTTTGGACTCAACATCGGTTACATCTTTGATAAATGTAACTCCACATTTTTGTTCCTCTTGGAGGCGGTTTTTATTAGAAATTTCTCTCCCTTGAGGAACATCTTCCTCTTTCTCATCTTCTTCTTGATTTGACATATCTAAAGATATGATATAAAGTATTCTCTGTCTTTTTATCCTTCCAATTTCATGTGTTTTTTCATAAAAAAATGACATATCTACTAATATAAGTTTGTTAGTTTTGATAGCGAGAAGTCTATAGTCTTTTGTCACATCACTATAACCAAGAAATATACATTTTGACTTTTTTCAATCCAATTTTGTTCTTTTCTCAGTAGGTACATGAGCATCACAAATACACTCAAAAATTTAAAAATGAATTATATAAAGTTTCATTTCACTCCAAACTTCAACTGGTGTCTTGTCCTTCAATTCCTTTGTCGAGCATCTGTTAAGGATCTACACTGATGTATGTACTATTTCTGCCCAAAAATATTTTGGCAGCTCTTTCTCATTCATCATATTTTGGCCATTTCAACAATTGTTCTATTTCTTCTTTCATATACACCTTTTTGTTGAGGAGTGTAACCTGATGTAAGTTGCTTCTGAATACCTTCATTTTTGAAATATTCTTCAAATTCTCGACTTGTGTATTCACCTCCTTTATCACTGCGAATGATTTTGATGTTGCAACATTTTTGCTTCTCAATAAAGGCTTTAAATTTCTTGAATCTAGCAAATGCTTCTGACTTTTCTTTCAAGAAATAAATCCAAGTCATTCTTGAAAAATCATTAATAAAGATTAGAAAGTACCTCTGACTTCCAAGAGATGGAGTCTTCATTGATTCGCTAATGTCGGTATCGATTAGTTCCAAAGATACACTTGCTCTCTGATACACCCCTTTTGGAATAGACTTTCTATGTTACTTTCCCATTATATAACTTTCACATGGATCCACCTCAGTATGCATCTCTGGAAGGCCTTGCACCATGTCTTTTTGCTTGAGAAGTTTCAAACCATGAAAATTCAAGTGACAAAATCTTTTGTAGCAAAGCCATGAATCATTTATAATTTCCTTTTTAATGCATTGTAATAAAATTGCAAAGAAACGTTTCTTTTTATTATATTTACCTCAACAATTACTTGATTTGGCTCAATTTTATCATAAATTGTGCAATAATTATCTCTAAACACAAGAGAATAATCATTTTCCATGAGTTGACCAACACTAAGCAAATTTTGTTTCAAGTGAGGAACATAAAGAGCATCATGAATTTTCTTACCGCTCCCTTTCATGTTGATAGATATGGTACCTTTACCTGTTGCATCAACTAAGGCTCCATTCCCCATTCTCACTTTAGTAGTGATGCTATTATTAATCGAGAGAAAAACCTTTTCATCTCCAGTCATGTGATTGCTACAACCACTATCAACATATCATTCATTGTTTTTGTTGAAGCATCATATTAGAAGCAAAGAAAAGGTTTTCTTCCATTTCTTCCTCTTTTTTTCACAAAAAGTTGCTTGCTCCCGTTTCTTATGCCAACAATCCTTCACAATGTGGCCAAACGTTTTACAAAAGTTACATTGGGGCTTGCCTTGTGCCAATACTTTTTTGTAGTGTGATTAGTCTTTTTGCAAACTTTACAGAAACGACTAGAACTTTTCTCAACTTTTTCTTCAACCTTCTTAGAAGAATCATCATGATCCTGCTTCTTTTTTTTTTGGATTGTAATTCTTCTTTTGTTGATCTTTTGAGAATTTTTGAGAATTCTCATTTGAACAAGATTGGAAAGCCGTCTTTTTGGATTGATCTTCACAAAAAAATCTCGTTTCTCGTGTGCACAAAAAGATCCAACTAGCTCTTTGATGGAAACCTTTGAAAGATCTTTCGTCTCCTTAGTGATAGCAACAATGTACTCATATTTTTCAGTAACACTAATTAGAATCTTTTCCACAACTTATTGGTCAGAAATTGTATCACCATGATTTCTCATTTCATTAACAATATTCATGACTCTCGTGCAATATTCTTCTACTTTTTCAGATTCTATAATTTTCGAATTTTGGAACTCTCTTCTAAGAGCTTGAAGATTTATAGTGCGTACCTTTTCGTCACTATACACCTCAGTTTCCAGAGAATCCCAAGCTTGTCTCACAAGTAGAAACTTGAGACTCCCATTTGGATTTTGCTCAAGGCTTTTGCATCTTGACGATACTTAGCCTCAAGATTTTTCATCTCTGCTACTTTAAGTTCACCATTGTTTTCTGGCTCTTCAAAGTCATTTGCAATAATAGTCCACAAACCTTCAGCTTTCAAATGTGTTCTCATTCTTACTTTCCAATATTCAAATCAGTTACATAAAAAAAAGGAGTAAGAACATTGAAGAATCAACACCTTCATTTGTTTTGGATGCCATATTTTTTATTCACCTAACCCCAAATTACGAACGAAACCTGCTCTTCATACCATGTGGAATTAGGTCTTAGGCCTAACTCACACCCCAAAAGTTAGCTCAAAAATTGCACAAACCTTATAAGAAGTTCACTCATCTTATTAACCACTGATTTGAGACTTTTATCATTCTTTAACAATATTAATTTTAGTCAAACTTTCAAAAGTCAACCACCTAGGAATAGAATTTTTTCCTTAAACCACATTCTATCACCTCAAAAATAATCGTGTCACTCAATCTTATAAGTTATAAACAACTAAAGAAAACTATAATAAGATTCAAACAGGGGAATAGAGACAAAAGAAAAAATGACAGGACAACTTCCACTAAATTCACAACATTTTGTAAAAATATTTGAATGATGAACAATTTGAAGTGTTGAAAGCGTGACTTCAAGGACTTTTAATTGACATATATGTCATATATAAATTAAAAATACACCGGGAGTTATGAGAATTTGGTAATTAGCTTATTAACGATCTTCTCTCAAATATTTATTTTAACTTAAACATAAAAATTCTCTAAAGTATTTTATATATATATTGTAATTTTTTTATTAAGAGAATTCGAATAAACCCCTCAACGACCTCTACATTCGTTTCTGAGTCCTATGTCCTTCGTATATTTTCTATATGATTTTAATATATTTAATATGAATTTCTCTTTTCGAATATCAATTTAAAGATCTTTTTAATTTATCATTATCTATTGGTCAATGAATACCACATGTACATCTTTCTTTTTTTTCACGATAGACTTCCTTCAATCTCCTCAACAAAAATATTACATCTGATGTAGATCTACCATGTGAATATTATTAATGCTGTTCAAGTTTCAAATTTCATATGATTATTCTTGATCAAACAAAGTTTACAACTATTATTAATTATTTTATTTATCTATATATAATTGATAAAATATATATACCCTCTTTATTCTTATGTGGAGGTATGTATGATTCAAAAATATTTTAAAATATGAAAGAATTTTTTGACATACTAATCAAATATATGCAGAGTCAAAAGTATGATCATTTTAAACGAGTGATGATGAGATGTACAGACATATTTTTTTTTTATCTTAAATGAGTAATAGTAGTTGTTCAACTTATAATGAGAAAAATTATCTAAATATATAACTTATTTTATTATATTTTTAAATATGTTTTACTATTCAAATAATTTATAAAATCTCTATTTTTTCCTATTCTTGAATGTATTATTATATGTAATATATTGGAATGTAATTCATCACTTTCCACGATATATCGATCAGATACATAACTATACAGGATGTATCGGGACATACGCGATGTATCGAACACAGGCGATTAAGTGATATATTCGAAATCGTATAGTATCAAGACGTTGAATGATATATTTAAAATCAAAATGCGATCTATCAAAATATTTTGAGATGTATTCGAATTCCACCAGATTTAAAAATTTTATTTAATTTGAAAAATATAGAAATATGATATATTTATCTCTTAACACTATAAAATTTGCATAAAATTCTCTATTATAAATCATTCAATACAATTAAGAAAACTAGACACTAAAATTAATTAATCTCCTAAAAGAAATATATCTTATCGGGACAACAAAAATGAAAAGTTCTAATTTTGATACGTAAGAAGTATTAATTTATACTGTATTTTGAATTTTTATGCATATTCAAATTTAATTATATAAAATGAAAGGTATCGAATATTACATCGTCTTTGTTCAGTCAAAAACATCTTTTGCATTTGTCAAAATGTTTTCTTTTAGGAGTGAGCCTAATAAAAAACTTTTTTCTTTCATAAAAAATAAGAATACGATATGTATAAATATAAATACTTTTGAAATCCTATCTAGTTTTTAAAATGATGAAATATTTGTTTTACAGGAAATGGTAAAAAATGTTTTTAAGTTCTGTAAAATAAATAAAAATGCCCTAATTGATAGGTTCGTAAAAAAATGCTCTTACTTTTAATATTTTGGTTCAAAAAATGCTCTTATTATTAATTCATAGGTGAAAAATGTCCTTTTTCTTATATAATATTATTTCTTTTTTTTTTCATGACGTTTGTTCCTAGTGATATTTTTTTATCTAGAAAATGTTTATCCTACTTTAATTCAGAAAAAATTAAGAAAAAAAACTATTTTCTATTTTATAAGAATTTTTCTATTGTCGTCTAAATAAAAGTTGTCGACGATTACTATGATCTTATATTATATTTTCAGTTTAAAAGGTACATTGAATTATCCTAGTCTACTTATTGCAATAAGATTACGAAGAAAAATAATTATTTCTCTACTTATTAGTTAAAATTATTTTAAAGGAGAGAAAACAAGAATAGTGATTCTTTAAACTAATGCTTTTATCATAACGTCCTCACAGTAACTACTTCAATAATATTCGTTTAAATAACAATAAAACTTTTGGGTAAAATAAAAAGTATTTATTTCTTAATAAAAGGACATTTAAATTATCCTTATTATTACTTAATGGATTAAAAATATCATTTTTTTCAAATAAATATATTATTTCTTTTCTTTTTAAACATACTCTTTTCAATAGTTAAAATATCATCATTAGGAAAAGAATATATTTAAAAAGAAAAAAAATAATATATTTTGAAAAATGATACTTTTAACCCATTAAGTAATAATAAGAATATTTTAATATTAAATTATCAAAGAGAAAGACATTTCTGAACATAAACTACAATCATTTATAGTTTTTTTTACAAAAATTCTTTCACATAATTTCAAAATATTTTTGAACTTTTTCTGTTTATTTTAATCCAATAGCAAGTAAAATGAAATAGAGAGAGAGTTCATTGTTGTTTTTAACACATTTTTCAGAGATGAAATTATGAGTTACTCCCATGTCGAACAATAGTTATTTATTATTAATTTGACATAGAAATTAAGAACACTAAAGTATAGGGATAATTTTACTAGATCACCTTATTAAATATAAGTCATCTAATTATAAAAATAAGTTGTAATTAATAACAAAGATAAAATAAATACAAAATGATAAATTATTAATTGATTTAATAGACAAAACAAATATTAATTTCACTGTCTATTTTTATTTGTTATGTTGTACTTTTCAAAAATCAATTTGACTAAATTTCAAATTTAAATTAGATTACATTAATTTAATAGATTAAACAAAAAACTTAAATATTCAAAAAGTATATGAAAAGTACTATAAATTACAATTTTTTGCATATTAACATGATGAAACAATATATCGTAAAATGCTAGTAAAATATTTTATAGTTTGATTCTAAAAACTAAAAGTATGACAATTAAAAGTGATGGAAGGTAATATTAGACATCCCAAAATAATATACTATTCCTTCCGTCCAGTTCTAATTGTCACATTATATTTTTTGATAATTAATACATTAAATTAGATTATATTAATTTGATATTTCAAACAATTTTTTTAAATATTAAAAATTATCTAAAAAGTACTACAAACTCTATATCATGATAAAAAAATTTATAAAGCGTTAACTACAATTGTTATCATTTAAATCTAAAACTAAAATTATAATAATTAAAAGTACATTAATGAAATATTAGATAAGTAAAAATGGAGGGAGGGAATAATCAATGGTATCATAGGAAAAGGAGAAGCAATGTGGTGAATGAACTTTTATGTGGGGGTTTGGGGAATGCGGGGGACAAAGGATTTATATAATTGTATTGGGATCGGAGAAATAAAGTAGAAAGTATGGTAGCAATGATGAGTTTTAAGTGCTCATTGTTTTTTATGTAAGAATTAAAAAAGTAGAAAGTAACATATGCTTTCTCTCTTTTCTTTCACACTCACCCTTTTTATTTTCTTCTACATTTATTTTTTATTTTTAAAAAACTCTTCTTTATTGCTTTTTTAGTGAACTCACTTTTGACCAGTAATGTCTCACAGTGTTCAGTATAAAAGAAGGCTGTTTAATACGAAGAACCAATGCTTATATATTTATATAATATAATAATATATAACTGATTTGTTTAATGTATTTTATTTAAAATGTTAAAGTCAAATTAATTTCAGTTTCGAAATAATAGAAAAAAAAATTAATTAATTAATTGGACCTTTGAAATACATTTTTTTGGTCACATGTTAGACGTGTACCTTATCATATCAAATTATTTGTTAATTTACGAAATAAAGTTTGAATTAATTTTGAAAAATTCTATTTTACACTTATAGTCAATATGATTTTTTGAATAATTACATTTCCTTATCATAATGTTTGTATTAGTAATACATGTATTAATTATGCTTGCATTAATTATGTATATATTATTTTTATGATTTGTTTGATTTGATGCACTAAAAATAGCATGCATGTATAAATAAATAAATTTACAAAGATACCTTCTACAATTGTGATGGAAAAAATGTAAAAGGGAATTTGAGGGGCAATAGGGTCCATAGTATAGCTAATGCATGCATTAATAAAATCATTGCATTGCTAATACCTATAAATTCATGGTATTAACAATGCACATCTTAATATATACTAGAATATATAACTAATGCAAGCATTAATTATACATATGTTAAAGAAGAGTATCAAATGTATTAATAATACACAAGGCCAATGCATACATTATTTTTCCTAATGCACTCTACCAAATAATCCAATACAGGTATTAAGCTTGTGTATTACTAGTACCTTGTTTGGTACTTCCTCCGTCCCATTTTATGTGACACCATTTCCTTTTGAATAGTCCCAGAAAGAATGTCACATTTCCTTATATAATATTCTTTCCATCCAGAATTGTTTGTCATGTTGCTCTTATCGAAAGTCAATTTGACTAATTTTTAAAGGTAAATTATATTACATTAATTTGATACTTTAAGCAAAAAAATTCGATATTCTAAAACTATATGAAAAGTACTATAAATTACAATTTTTTGCATATTAATATGATGAAAAAATACATCTTAAAATGTTAATCAAAGTTTTTATAATTTGACGCTAAAAATTGAAACCATGACAAACATTACCGGACGGAGGGAGTAAGTATTTAAAGGTACAGTTCCCTTTTTACCTTTGTTGGTCCCACTTAATTTAAAGTAGTACTTAATACATTTATGAGGAGAAAGAAAAGTAAGTTTACTTTTTTGAAGGACAATTTGATAAACATTTTTAAGTCTTCATTATTTCATAAAACTCGGTGTCCGATCAAATGTTGTCATATAAAATGAGACGGAGTAAGTACTATTTTTCAACCTATGTATAAGCGACACTTGTATAGTTATACCCTCTATTGTGTACTAAGGTCTGCATTTCTAATGCAAGGATTTTAATGCATGCATTAACATGATATAAAAACCAATTGCCCCTTAAAACCTTCTTTACATCCTTTCCACCATAAATAGTGGAGGGTAGCTTTGTAAATAATTTTTTTGTGCAAATGCATAATGCATTAAAATAATTTATGTAGAATTATGGAAGCATAACTAATACATGCATTGCTAATACAAGCATTAATAATACACTCAATGGAGGACCCATAATTTTCGTAGGACTTTGAATTCTTTTGGGTTTAAAATCATACTTTTAGTACGCTTTTTAAAGTAAAAAAAACCAAAAAAAAAGAACTTGAAAATAAAATTTTAAAACTAAAAAAAAGAAAAGATAAAATGCTTTCATAGGTAAAATAATATATA
>NC_028643.1:9325588-9340585 GCF_001406875.1 Solanum pennellii | reverse complement strand
TATATATATATATATCGTGTAATTTTTTACCAAGGGAATTCGGATGAACCCCTGGAATCCACGTGAATCTGCCCCTAAATACACTCTAATTATTAATATTCTTAATACTCTTTACCAAACGACTTTTATAGTGGCATCTACCTAGAGACTAGTCAGCTATGATGGATCTAAGGGTATGCATTTCCTCTAACTATAGCAATTCGAGAGAGAAGTAGAATCTTGTAATAAAATTTTCAATTAGGAACAAATACTTTCCTTTTTATTTTATTTTATTATTAGTTGAACCAACTTGATGGCTCAATGCTCAAAATACATGTCTATTTTATTACTAATTCATTTAATTATGATAATATGATTAGTTTTTATTTGACATAAGTAAAAGTTCAGAAGCAAAAACATAGGCTACATGTGCTAAACACATTTGAAAGCAGAAAGATACAACCCTTCAATAAAACCAGTTTACACCAACTTATTTTTAGTGAGCAATAGATGTGAAACTATTTTAAAAGAATAGTTGATAATTAACAAATCATCAAAAACACCATGATCAATGACAAAGTCACGTTCATTAAAATGATTCGGGGTTCCATGTAGTATAATATTATATGATATATATAAAAAATAGAGATAAATGTCAAAAACACACCTAAATTATGGCTTTTTTTTAAAAAAAGTTTCATGCCTAAACTATTGAGAGTTTGAGTTTCATACCTAAACTATCACTTTTTAGTTTGAGAAACGCACCTCTCTCTTTTATACCACTCTCATCATGATATGTGTAATGCATTCTCTCTTTCGTTTCTCTCTTTTATTTTAAAGAATTTCCTCCTATTTCAATTCACTAGTGGTTGCACTTATTTGGTTTTACTACAACAAAAACAACTTTTAGTGGCATTAAATATTGACACTAATAAGAGTGCTAAAATCTTTACCGGCATTAGTTAAGTGCCATTAGAACCAATGTCACTAAAGGCTTTAGGGACATATACAAAGAGTGACAATTGCCGCTAAAAATACATATTTAGCGGCAATTAAGAATTAAATGCCGCTAATGGTCATTTTTGTTGTAGTGTTTGCAGAACTATGCTAAGAACCACTCAGAAGACTGTATAACTAGTAGTGGTGGTTTCTTTGGGTGTGGCAAGTCAGGTCATAAATGAAGGGAATTTCCATTTTATTTTCAGAAGGGAAAGGATGTTTGCCAATAGTCTTAGACCAATCCTTTTACAACTCTAAAGGATCACCTAAATCACCATGTTCCTCATGTAATGCAAGTGTCGTTCTGCGCCAAAACAGGTCCTATTCTTAGTAGACTCGACATAATTATGATGATTCTCAAGATGTAATATCTAGTATGTTTGATCTAAGAGCAACACTTTCCATTGTGAATCTTTATATTGTAGTGAATTTTGACGTAAGTCCGAGAATCTTATTAGAACCCTCTTAGTCTCTACTACTGTTGGTGAGTCTGTCTTAGCTAAATGGGTATACATGGATTCCCAGTCTCAGATTTTCCGAAAGTCACCACAATTTTTCTAGTAGAGTTAGACATTATTGATTTTGGTGTTATTCTTTGTATGGATTCGTTATACTCTAGTTAGTCCGTAGTTAACTATAGGATTAGAGTCGCTAAATTCTAGTTTCCAGTGAACTAGTCATAGAGTGCAAGGTTAGTACTTTAGCGTCTATAGGTCGGTTTACTTCTTACCTTAAGGCTAGGAAGATGATATATATAAAGGTTGTATTCATAATATTCCGGCTGTGTATTCAAGGTCCAAAACCCTAACCCTTCTATATGTTTCACTAGTGAATGAAAATCTAGATGTGTTTTTCAAAGATATTCTTAGAGTCCCTCCCAAAAGAGAGAATTGATTTTGGAGTAGAACTTTTTTCAAAATAACCAGATGATATCAATCCCCCTGAAATAATTTCTCAATTTGAGCTTACAAAGTTAAAGTTGCAGTTAAAAAATCCTTTGGATAAAGGTTTCATCAGACTCAATATATCTCCATAGGGTGCTCCAATTTTCTTCGTGTGTCATAAAGATGGTTCTACCGCTTCGACTTCATTATGGGATTGCCTCATCGATCTAGAGGTGTTGAAAACATTGGTTCATTCTTGATCAATTGACCAAGTCAGTACACTTCCTTCATGTTTACTATTTTTTAGTGACGAGAGGTTAGCTCATGTCTATATTTGGGAGATCGTCCATCTTCAGAGATGCTTGTATCTATCATTTCATACTGGGGTTCTTATTTTACTTCTAAATTTTGGAGGAGTTAGCTGTTCATGTCGATTTTACCATATCTTTTCACCTGCAGAATGACGATCAATTAAGAGACACTATTCAGGTTTAAGAGAATATATTGCGAGTCTCTATTTTTGATTTTCGGGGTAAGTGGGAAAATTTATTGCCTTTGGAAGAGTTCGCTTGTGACAACATCTACCACTCAAGTATTGAAATGACCTCGATCGAGGATTTTTATGGTAGAAATTGTCACTCTCAAGGTTTGTTAGTTTGAATCTTCAAAGCCTATGTCACATAGGTTTGATCTGCTTCGGGAGGCCATAGATCTGGTGCAGGTGACTAAGAATAGGCTCTAGATATCTCAGAGTAGGAACCATAGTTATGTTGACCCTAGGAATTACTGCTGAGATTTAGAGTTGTTCTCCGGGTACTCGTTCGAGTATCACCCATGAATGGTGTAATGAGATTTTGGAGGTGGAGCATGCTTTACCCCAAGCATATAATGTCATTCCAGATTCTATGGAGTGTTGGTAATGTCCCTTATGAGTTGTTCCTACCAAATTTATTTTCATCTATCCACCTGGTTTTCCATGTTTCTAGTTGCACTGGTAATATTCCTGATGAGTCTCATGTGCTCCAATATGATTCAGTTGAGTTGGATGACTGTTTGACCTTCGTAGAGGAGCCTATTTCCAATCTAGACAAGGATGTAAATGGTTTGTTCAAGAGATATTCCTATGGTTAAGGTCTACGGATGCATCGTCCAAAGAGGCTACATGAGAGACCAAATACAAGATGTGAGAGCAATTTCCCTGCTTATTTGAGCCTTCATGAACTTCTTGCCTCTTACTTTTGCAAATGAAAGTCCTTTTTAGTAATGGATGTGTCATGAACCTCCAAGGAATTTCCTTTTTAATGCCTTATTTTTTATTTAGAGCGTTCGTATAAAATCCCCAATTCATTTATGACTTGGTGGGACTGACAGTTTGGTTACTTGGTCATTCGTTTGGATTCTATGCAAGTTCTTGTGTGTTTGGAGCTTTTTAAACATGAACACTTGACTTTGATTAAAAGTTTAGAAGGACAACCTTAAAATACAATTTTGACAGCTCCATCAGCAAAGGAACATTATATTCTGTCTAGTAGGACCTTTGATGCGGAGCTCGAGGCTTTTAGGATAATCTCAAGCCCCCCGTAGGAAATTGGCTTAAAATAGACTTTGGGTATAAGACCCTTTTTTATCGAGATGACCTCATTTGGAAGTTCGACACTTACATTGAGTCTTCAATGCTAGAATATATCATTTGGGTGCATGAGGTTCCAAACCAATCTCGAGCACTCGAGTTGAGTCCATAGGGACTTCACTTGAAATTTTTAGTGCATCATGTTGGTGCAACTCTTTTGCAACCTTTGTTTTGCTTAAGAGGCCTTCACCTTAGTATTCAGGGGTTTTCTTAAGTCGTCCATGATAGATAGAGGTTATTCATTTAAGCGATAAGCACTTACTTCTTTAGCAGACATATGCTCACAAAAGCTAAGGCGACTTTCGTGGTCAATGGTCTTTTTTGGGGTGCCACTTAAGTGGTGTTAGTGACCACTTTTATGGTACTTCCTGGTAGTTAAGACCATTCTGAGGTCTTTTCTCAATGTTTGAGAATCAATTTAGAGTCACTGGAGCTCAAATTTCTTGGTAAATTAATTATTTTTTCCTGAAATCGGTAGAGTATTGTGTAGGGAATCTCAGAAGGCACTGTAGCTTTATTTCAAAGGTAATTTATTACTTTATTTACCTCCTTTTTACCTCTAATGGCATTATTATTTTTTCTTGTATTAGTTTGTTTTGCTACTTTCCGATCTTGACTTTTTCCCATTTTGGGAAACAAGTTCAATTATCTCAAATGGCCCGTTTGATGGTGTCAATTTGGGAATTCATATTGTGGGTCTTACATTTTTATATTTGACTCAGTTTTTGGTGTATCTCCAAATATTTTGTTTTTGATGTAACGGTTTGTAATGATGTTGTGGTTGTGTTTTAGATAGCACAACATCATTCAAAGGTCGTTAAAAAGGGAAACTCCAGAATTGTGATTTTGGAGTTCCCATAGTCTGCATTGAGGTAAGTTGTGACGTCACGTCTTTAAAATTAGATTAGAGAATGTAAATTTGTATTGATTAGTTGGAACTAGGGTTGGGTTAGTACAAGGTTATGCTTAATTATTTAGAAATCATGTCTTAGTCTTTATTTCGAGACTTTCTGGAAGTTAGCATGTTTGATTGGACTTTTGCAACCATCCTTACCTTTTGGCTTGTGTTGTACTTTCTTATGATTCTTGTTGGGAGCATGTTGTGCTTTAGTGTAGGTGTAGACTAGTTCTTGCCTTTGACTAGCATTTTGGATCCAATAGGCCTTAGTATTGCTCCGACGTCACTTTAGATAACCTAGCTCCATTTAGACTAATGTATCAAAATTGTTTCTGATAGTATGAGTCTTAACTTGCTGGTAAGTCAACTTCGATGACCTTTTATCCATAACTAATTTTTTTACTACAACCCTAATAATTCTCTGTTGTAATTTAATATTTTGTTCAACCATTTGGGATTGAATTTAGTTCGGACTTGGAGTGCTTTATTGAGTACTCTAGGGTGGAAGTCATTAGACAATGATCTTATTGTGGTGATTTGAAATGAAATTCTTCAACAAAATCTCATTTTTTCCTCAAATTCAAAGTATGGTAATACTATCCAAATTATAGTAATAAATTCAAGGTCTAGACACTTGATATTCAGTCGTAATACGTGATTCAATCACATTATCCTATATAGAGTTAGTATTGTTAGGATTGGTTCCATTGATTATTTTGGGAATCCTATGCACGGTTCGAGGTCCGGGCTATACATTCTCCAGTTTTGGATTCACCAAGTTCTATTATCAGTAGTCATAGTTATTTTATGTACACATTGGGCTTATCGGGTCGGTCAGGGCTTTTACTTAACCTTAAGCACGAGTGTACTTTCTGGGCTTATGGGGTCTAATTTGATTATAAATAGTTGTTTCCATTTCCGCTCTTTTACCTATAATCGTGTGCATTCCTATTAGACTTTGCTCATTGACCTAAATAGTGTTTTATTCTTACTATTCATATTGTCTTTTGTTTTCAGTTTAATTGACCTATGATGCCTACTGAGTACCTATTGTTTTTGTACTCATTCTATACTCTTTATATTTTTTTGTGATCCAGTTTCGAGTACCATTTATCAGTATTGATTTTGAGCCAAGTGTAGTAGGATTTATTTACCTATTGGTCTTATGGCAACGGTCAGGGCTTTTACTTAAACTTAAGCATAAGTGAACTTTCTGGGCTTATGGGGTCTAGTTAGATTTTTGTTGGTTGTTTTCATTTCCGCTCTTTTCGACACTCGTTTGCATTTCCTATTAGATTTCGGTCATTGAACTCAACAGTCTTTTATTCTTACTTTTTGTTACGGCCGAGGGGTACACCCTAGATGTAACATGGCGTACTTGACCCCGAAGGAGTCTCATACAAACCCTTAGCATATCATAACATAAGAAAATATAAAAGTATGGAAAATTAAAAACTTCATCCACACAATCAAATACTTTATGAAAACAAGTGGAAGTCTTTTCTAAACTTTGTCTCAAACCATCTAAACTCAACTTGAATTAAAAGCATATGGACACATCCGATACAATAGTCTTATGACATGAAAATAAAAGACATAAGGGAAAAGGCAGGTTTGTCCCCAAAGCTCTGAGGACTCACCAAATCTTCAAATCCTTTGCTCGTTAGAAACCTATACTTCAAGAATGGAATTTAATCTCCAAAACCCTATATATAATTAGAATGTTGGTAAAGTATGAGTTTGTACAAAATGTACTAAATATGTTAGCTAAAATATCACCATAAGAGCATGAGATAAGGGTTAGTCAACATAATACATAATCCAATACTTCATGAAACATCAATTATAAGCATAAGATACAATATCATAATAATAAGCAAAGTCTCCAACATAAGCATCATATACACATTATTCAACTCTTGGTCGTTTGTACCATAATAGGACTATTCTTAAGTAAACTCCAAAGCATAGCATCTGGTAATGCCATCCAAGCTAAGAATCCATTTTGGTCATCTTAATCATAGTCGATATGTATAGTCAAGACTTAGGCTTCATTACTAAGAGCGCTATACTTCTAAGTAACCTCAAAGCACACTTGTGCAATGCACGAAAGGCATCCCATAATACCATTCACACTAAGAGTAACTTTCAAGTCACCATATGCATAATTACCACTCACTGTTCTCATTCTTATCTTACTTCACAACCAAGGGAATCTCTCACCTTTAGTCAATACTAAGGAGGAAGACAATTGCAACACAATCCTTTCTAAGATACATCATATAAGAGAAATACTTCATGAGTCATCTTAAGGCAAGATTGTGCCATGAATTAAAAAGACCCCATAATCCTAACCATGATAAGTTATACACTTTAGGTTTATAATTTATGTTTATAAGCTCTTAACATCATAAAGATAAGGGGAATAACCACTAATCATGCATGTATTAGAGGGCCTCTAAAGCTAAAATCCAAACTACTCATGCTCATGTTCGTGAATATAAGGGGAAGTCACTTCAAGGCATGAATATTTAGTTGATAAAGGACAAGGGTATTCACCTCTAGGCATATCTACTAATAAATTATAAAGACAAGGCACTTCTAGTATTACATACAAATGAATCATAGGCATTCTCCTCCATGTTCATTATTAATGAAATATAGGTATTCGCCTCCACATCATCACATAAGGATCATAAGTAATCGCCTCCATAATCAACCTAAAGTCTAATTGATAATCACCGCTTGTCGTGGGAGTCACACATATATAAAAGGTAATCACCTCACACTCTCCATGTTTAAATAATTAGGAGTAACGGGACCCCTGATTCCTATTATGTAAAGGTCTTTTAGGGGAATTTCTACAGGCCCATCACGTATCACAGTCCTAGGACTTAGATTCATTTTTGGTGAGAGTAGAATTTCAACCTAGAATCACTCTATGTGAGAGAACCTTTCATTTCATATACCATATTCATACATAATACCATATCTAGAATTCTACATTAGAAATGGATATTATAATGACTCAAGTGATTCTATTACTTCATATATTCAAGCATTCATAAGATAGATTAGGCAGGTAGAAGTCTTCCACTATAACTCTATCCATTAAGCTTCTGTTTTAAATAGACTTTACTCTGAAAGCCTTAACATAGATAATTCATCAAATTGGTTTTACTCTCAAAACCCTAATGTTCAACATTCATGACTACAAGCCCTACTCTCAAAGCTTTACTTCTACTATTATAATTCATACCTTGATTTCAAGGCATTCTAATCACATTCTTCATTATCAGGTGATTCTAGTCACAATTATCATAAAGGTTCAACTTCAACTTAACTAGTCAAGATCCATCATATTCACATTATTCTAATTCAATTCATGTCTATATGTTTGTATTCTTAATATATTACTACTCATATCACTAATTGTCACGACCCGAGTCTACACCCTAGACGTGTCATGACGTACAAGACTCAGAAGAGCCTCATACAAGCCTCATAACATTCAATTATAAGGAAATGGTATGGAATTAATTTTTTTATTTAAATCCTTACACTGCAAAATACTCATTTAAAATGTAGTGGAAGTTTACCATCTCACATGACCATCTAAGCAATGTAGTGGAAGTTTACCATCTCACATGACCATCTAAGCAACCCTTTACAGTTGAAAGTCTTATCATGTCTAAACATAGTCTATATTATATATTAAAGATAAGAAACTTCTAAGCACGTATCCTCAAATCATGAGGACATACACTGTTCTTGGAGAATCTGAAATCCAAGGTTCAACTAGAGTGAAAGCACTCAAAGGGAGGAACCTAAACTTCTTGTAATAAAAGAGAGAAAATATGGTTAGCACAATTAAGTACTAATCATGATAGCTATACAAAAACATGCTAAAAACAAACATTTTATTTGAAAGCTATGCATATACCATTTTGATAAAACTTCATAAACATAACCATAAGATGCATAATATCCAACATAACCAACATATAAATCATATCTTCACACTTCAACATAATCAACATTTAAACCATTACCTTCACATTAAGCCTCCACCTCATGTAACCCCTCAACCTATATTCGTTCAATGTACTAATAGCGTTTGATACCACCATCCACACTATGTACCACCTTAAGGATACCAAAAGTGAACTTACCATTCATGGTTTTCACCTTTAGACAATACACATACATAAGGAACATAAACATTACATAAGTCATAACTTCACATTAGAATATCATCTAAGGCAACCTTAAGTCATACTTGTGCAATATATGAGTAGCATCTCATGCTACTACTCACACTAAGTACTCCTTTGAAGCCACCATGGACTATCCATATTGATATTGATTAATTCAAGACAAGTAAGTAAATCATAATACAACCCAAGTAAGACATGCCTCATTACATTAAGTACATAAGTCAACATCTTCCATTAACTTCATTAAGAGTACCTTCATTCCTTAAGAGAACATTCATTCATTAAGAGCACTTTCATTCATTAGACCTTGAACCAACATTCTCATAACACATCATAATAAGAGCCCATTCATTTCTTTGAACATATAAAGGACACACCATGACTACTCTCAAAGCCTAGTTTTGCAATGCATAGATGTAATCCCATAATACCACCCATACTAAGTAGTGTATTCTTAAGAAGTCATAGTTCATAAACATTCTTTTTTGGGGTAAGCCTTAACTGACATAGACTATGTGAGAAATTCATGGAATCCTGGTGTCACCCTCATCGGATAAGGGTTTCCTACTTTACAAAGTCAGGACCACTGTTTTTAGTTTAGGTGGATCCATTAGCTAGACCTAGTGGGCACATAGTTATGTGATAAGGATATTGCTACAAGATACCCAACCTCAACTCACGTGAGGGAATCCATCTCAAGAGACTACAACTTAAAACCCCGCCTCAACTCACGTGAAGATTCCTTCTCATATCACGATCCACTCGGTGCTTAACATTATTCCCCACAGAGTATTTGAAATTCATTACATCATTCATCATTATGGGATAAGATATTGTTACTAGATACCCCGCCTTAACTCACGTGAGGGCATCCATTTCAGGAGATTTCTACTAGAAACCCAGCCTCAACTAATATAAGAGCTTACATCTCCACCCATCAATCATTCATTAGGGAGCTCATAGATTCAAAGATGAGAATATCCTTTCCACTAAGAATCCCCATATTGTGAGAAAGTCTTTTCACAACATAGAAAAAGGATATAGAGATTGTTACTAGACACTCTGCCTCAACTCACGGTTGAGCAACTATCTCAAACCCCACATTAATTCATTAGTGTACAATTGAGAATAACCTTTAAATTACCACATCTTCATAAACATTAACCTTGGAAACCTCATTCATTCTTCATTCATGAGTGTATGTGTGTAAAAATAAACTTTCACATAGATACTCATCATTCCTAAGTGTTACTTAAGAATAAGACTTCAATCATAACAATATTACAATCTTGAAATGATCATAATACATCCATAGAGATCACACACATAGAATTATTATCATTATCATACATAATCATTCATGCATATAGAGGTACAAGAAAGGTATCCATCAATTCAATACCACAATGTACATACTAAGTTAACATCTCCTCTTTTCAAGTGGATCAACATCTAAAGTGCAATTCAACTTCAACATTCGTCTACTCATAATTTTCACTTCAAGGCTCATGATCACAAGTCACCAAAAAACCCTAGGATACTTCAATTAGGCATAATAAAGACATGATTCAATCAACTAGATCACTATGAGTCTTAATCAATTCAAGATACTTTATAAATCAATCAATTCCTAACCACAATTCAAAATATAGAGATTCCGGGAAAAAATGGGTTCTAGGAGAAATGCACCACAAATTCATCATTAATTCCACAATTGATTCATAATTCAATGAAATAAAGCCATTAAAAATCATTTGGAAACGAACCCATGCCAAGACTGAAAAATAGGTGTTTGATCAACTTCGAAAACTTGAAAAACTTTGGAATTGGCTCCTTGAGTGGAAAATAAGACAAAGATCAAGACCACCATACCTCTACTAGAAGAATCCCACGAAAATCCCTGGAAAAACTTGAAGAATTGACCTTGGAAGCTTGAAGTCTTCACCTCCAATGGAGGTTTTTAGAGAGAGAATTTTTTAGGGGAAGGGAGGTTTGTATTTTGCGACTTGAAATAATGAATTAAAAAATAGGGTTTAATACTTTTATTAGTCTTAAATACCTTAATTTAACTTAAAATAACCTTCCAATCACTTAAAAGGTCGAAATAGGAATTTACCAATCCACCCTTGCCTTGGTCGAACCAAGACAACAAACCAGGTGGGGACTCACGGCTTCAAACCACGGACCGTAGTCTGGGTCACGCCCCGTCTTGGTCACTCGCGGTTTGGGATAGAGGCTGGTCGTGGAGGCCTGTTGCTGTCCTTGACCTATGGAGTAGTTCTATGACTCATGGTTCGACCTACAGGACATAGATCCCATCTGTAGGTCAAACGTCTTGGACAAAGTTTTGGTTTCTTAGGGTCTTGGGGGTTAGGATTATAGGGTCCTTCTCAGGGACCCCTAGGGTGGTCCTTAGGGAGGGGTCATACCTTGATGTCTAACCCCTAAACCCCTCCACCATGTCATGAGACTACATTCTACACCCTCAAACCTCATAACAACTCAAACTCACACTAGTAAGGCTTTAGTTTCACTAATTCGTTTTATGTGTCATTACACTAATTCTAGAAGATCACCTAAGAATCATCAAGTTTACCTTTTATGGTATAAACCCACAAAATATCAAATTCATCAAATAGAGTAGGTTCACCATGTAAATAACATAAATTCATCATAATATCACAATTCAATACCAATTCAATCATAATTAAGTATTATCCACTTGATTGGAATCATACTTCAATACTACCAATGATGTACGAAAAAACCCTAGCTAGATTGGGCTTTCTTCACAATTGGGGGAAACCTGGGTGTCTCTATGGGTGTAAGAACACATACATGAATAAGCTAATATACCTTTGGTGAAGATTATCCACAAATTTGAGTTGAAAATACAACCCCTTCAACCCTATACTTCGCCTCCTCCTCCTGCTCCTGCTCCTCCTCCTCCTCCTTCTCCTCCTCCTCCTCCTCCTCCTCCTCCTTCTTCTTCTTCTTCTTCTTCTTCTTCTTCTTCTTCTTCTTCTTCTTCTTCTTCTTCTTCTTATTCTTCTATGGGGTTTTAGAAAGAGAATTATTTGGGGGAAAGTTATTTATGATTTTGGGTTTGGGATTTTTAAAGTGTAAAAGGTTAGTTTATAGCTTAATAACCCTTATATAAGTCTACTAAAACAATAACTGACCCTACGATAAACTAACTAAAATATAATTTACCTAAACTAACTCACGTTAGTCCTACTTTGGGAAGATTGCTGGACCCCATCCACGACACCCACATATATTGGGCATGGATGAACCCACGGAACGTACTGGTCCTTCGTGGGTTGGGGTTTGCAGCCCTTTGACTTGGCCTTCAACCCACGAACCACTCCCACGAAGCATGACCACACTATAAGGCACATGTCTCCATTTGTAGTTCATCATTTGGAGGCAATTTGGAGTTAGACATTAGGGTCCTCCTCAAGGAACCTTGGTTGGTCCTTAGGGGGTCGTACTTTGACGTTTAACCTCTAAAACCTTTATCCTAACTTTGGGAAGCTATTTTACAACAATATCAAACATAATAAACTCTAAAAATATCATGTAAGACTCTAGCTTCACTTACTAGTTCTCCGTGTCGTTACAATATCTCTCGCTTGGGATCATTCATCCTTGAAAGACGATTCTAAACACTTCTTAAGGAAACGACTCTAGACTAGCAGCCCATCATGCATGCAATACATTTAATGCACATGAACAAAGTAGGAAAACTTCAATTCCGAATTAAACTTATTCAATGCAACACAAGGGAGCAGGAACTACATTTACCAATCCAAAATGCATGAAATTCTATATTTACTCATTGTCAAGGAGGAATTATCATCTCCAAACTCAAACATTCTCAACATACACTCTTAGTCAATTTACTCTCAAAAATCATTTATTTTAGGAGGAATCTTTCAACACCAAACTGAAGCATGCTCATATAGTTATCTCATGAAGTCAAACTGGGAAAATCATACTCAATGCACCACAACATGAGGAAATAACCCTAAAACTCATTTTTTCTCAAATCATAAGCTTTCATGAAGAAGCCTTATATAAGGAAATTATGACAACACATAAACACAAAATAACCTTGCTATCTAGGCACACTATCTCCCCCTTTGGAGTATGCTTATACAAACTCTACTAAACATCATCTATCACATCAAAGCAATAACAAAGATCATTTATACTAATGACAACATCAAAGTTTATTATATCAAATTTATCTAAACGTCAGAATCTAGTTGAAGCATAAAGCGCACACTGGTAGCAACAAAAGGAGGTCACTCTTATACACCGCTATCTTGGAGTTCAAAACCTATTCTTCTTTGGAGCCTTCTCACCCAAACCAATTGGACCCGAGGAAGGATAGGGTTGGGACCTACGATGACTATCCTCTTTATTTCTAGAAACCTTAGTGCAATGCCTTAACTTGTGGCCCAACTCACCACAACCAAAATAAACATTAGAACCCGCTAAGTATTCACCCTCACACCTTCTATCACACTTACTATACCCCGGAAATAGAATCTCATTACCATCTTCTTGAGACTTAGGTTAGACACCCTCTTTGATTGACCTTAGAAGTACTTGAGGGACTTTGCCCGGGGAAATTTGTCTAAACCTAGGGAGACCATGTACATCAGAATCACAATCAAAAGACTTATCATTATCCAATCTATACCTCTTTTTATCCCTAGATTTTTTCTTGAGTTTTGACTCCTCAATTCGTTGGGCAAAAATTATAAGACATGAGATATCAATATCAGTAATAAGTATTGCCAGAAGGCATCCATTTTCTACTAAGTCAAGACACTCCAAAAATGAAATGATTCATTTTAGCCCTTGAATCCTCCACAAAAGTTGAAGCCTACTTGGAGAGTTGGGAAAACTTTAGAAAGTACTCTTGAACACTCGTACTACCTTGCTTAAAGGTTAATTAACTCTTGCATCTTAGCCTCCATTAACTTTAGGGGAAAGAACCTATAAAGGAATGGCTTCTCCAAATCCTCCCACTCTATGGGACCCACTTCTTTCACCCTACTCCCCTTCCATTGACCATAGCATATTTGAACTAACTCTTTCAATTTGTAAGAGGATAATTCAACTTTCTCTACCACTGCCACCCATATAATATCAAAAATCTTATAAATATCATGTAAATGCCTTAGGATATTCCTCCACTATGGAGACATGAAATTCTAGAGGTTTCATCTTAATAAACTTATTCACTCTTAAGGTTGTGGAATTCACATTAGTGTTCACCAAAGTTACGACCTCTTTATTGGCTTGAGCCGCCACAGATTGAGCCATCAATTGCATAACAAACCTATATTCTACATGAGTCACATTCTCCTCATGTTCGATTGGAGCTTGTAGAGGATCTTCGGGTGGAACTTGGAGAGGAACCTCTTGATCCATCTTTTCTTCCTCATTTGTCTTAGCATTAGCCCTTGTATTAGCCATACCCTGAAACCCATAGGGCACATATTACAAGAAGGACCTAGTAGAGCCAAACTCTATGGAACAACTTAGAGAATGAAGAAGTTAAGTTTCCTAAACATCCAATAGCCTCCTATTCATACATGTGGCGTGTTTCATATTTATAAACAAGATTCTACTAGATCTGGTTTGAGATAATCCTAGAACCATTATAAACCCTGTTCTCTGATTACCAAGTTTGTTATAACACAGGGGTACACCAAAAATGTAACGTGGCTTACTTGAACCTAAAGGGGTCTCATACAGTACCTTATCATATCAAAACATTATATAATAGAAAAGTACATAAAATTAAAAAAATTTAACCACAACATCGAAGTCATTCTGAAAACAAGCATAAGTCTTTTCTAAAATTTGTCTCAAACCATGTAATCTCAAATTGAATTAAAAGCTTTGGGACACAACCCATATATTAGTTTGATGAAATGAAAATAAAAGACATAAGGGAAAGGGTAGGTTTGTTCTCGAAGCTATAAGGACTCACCAAATCTTCAGCTCCTTTACTCCTTGGAAACCAATCCTCCATGAATGGAACTCAATCTTCAAAACGTACATTTGATTAGAATGAGGGAAAAGTATGTGTTAGCGCAAAATGTACTATATATGTTAGCTAGAATAACACCATAAGAGCATTAGATAAGAGTTAGTCAGCATAAGAAATAATCCAATACTTAATGAAACATCAATTATAAGCATAAGAGACAATATCATAATAATAAGTAAAGTCTCCAACATAAGAATAATATAGGAATTATTGAACACTTGGTCATTTTTACCATAATAGGAGACTATTCTCAAGTAACCTCCAAAGAATACTTGTGCAATGCATGAGCAACATCCCTTAATACCATCCAAGCTAAG
>NC_028643.1:9225588-9318088 GCF_001406875.1 Solanum pennellii | reverse complement strand
TTAATAAGTTGTTTCAATTGCTTATAACTATCATTTGTTTACTTCCGCATTAGATATTCTCTAGTTATATGTTTAAGTCTTAGCGGCATGCCAGACCATGTATTAGTTAGGGATCACTTGTCGCTCTAAGTATCGTTCTACAACTAGGGGGTAGTCTTGGATCGTAACAATATTTTTGGAAATAAGAGTAAGAAAAAAACTTCTGTTTCAAAATTTCCGTAACAAGTTTTTTATATAGTATATGGAGAAATTAAATAAAAGTCATCCACACTAATCTTTTTATTCTTTATACTGTCAACTCAAACTATCTGTCATTTTTCACTTCCCAAGATTCAAATTATGTGAATTTTTGCTAACATTTTAAAATATGTTTATCATATTGATACGAGAAACTTTTATGATTATAGTACTTCTATAGATTTTAACTTTGTATATTTTATTTTAAAAATTATTGTGTTGATTTAATTGAAGTTGTTAGGAAGATTATTCTTAAAAAGGAAAATAAGGTATTTATTTTGTGTAGAGGAAGTGAATTTTTTTTATTGGCGTAGTACTTAAGCAATTTAAAATTAGTCTATCATAATAAATATGAAATGACTTCTTTTTCAACGCATGTTGTTAAATTTTCTTGACTACATTAAAATTAAGTTATAAATGAAGAAATCATTTTCTTGAAACAAACTCAATAATTAATATAACATTAAATATTTTCATAAATATGACACTCTATCAATACTATAAAATGACCTTCAATTTTTTCATTTGACACAAACAAAAACATCTTCATACACATAAAACAACAAACTATGTCCTCCATCTTTTGGTTTGTGCTATTTGTTGCATTATTTTCTCTAGCCACACCTTCACTAGCCCAATATGAAGATTTAAAGTATAATCACAAACCTTCACATTCACCATGTGAACCACCAAAGCAAGAACCATTAGATTTACCTATTGAAACATTAAAACACAATCACAAGACATCACCTTCACCTATAAAACCACCCGAACATAATCACAGACCACCACATTCACCTACTGAAGCACTAAGTTACAAGAAAAACCCATCACATTCACCTGATGAAGCACCTACGCATAGGTACAAATCATCTCATGCACCTGCTGAAGCACTAAGGCACAATCATAAACCATCACCTTCACCAACTGAAGAAGCGAAGAGGGAATATAAACCTCGTCGATCTTCTTTTTACTAATTATGTCTTTAAAATATTTTGTCTAGAAAGACTATCTTTAAAATTAATTATTATGAAAATCTCAATCTATCTTGGTGAATGTAATGCTTTTATATTGACATTATATTAAATATTATTATCTATATCAAAAGTCTATGATATGTGATGTATATCACTGTTTATTATACATATCTCGTTATTAAATTTGGCGTATTCATTTGTACTAATGTTTGTACTACAAAGATTCATCTTCAAAGAAAATTACAGTATCTTCTAAAATTTATTTAATATGAAATATCCCGCATATACCTTCGGACAAGGGTGCTTAAGGTTATTTAAGTATAATAGATTGTCCATTTAAGTCATTTAATTTTATTTTGTATCAACAAACTTGCCTAAAGAATAATTTCTGAACCACCCTCAATTTTACTTTTGTAACAATGTCTTCATTAGTGGTTTATGATACTATGTATACCCCATTTACATTTATTTTTTGGATAATTCTTTTGACATAATTAATATTTATTTTTAAATTATGATTTGACTAATATATTTCCTATAATATATACTTTGATTAAAATTAATTTTCCTTTATTATCACTTTTACTTTACATAACTTTTAAGTCAAATACACAATGCAACCCTTTGCGTCACTCTTGTAAAAAATTATACTTTCAGGGTCAAGTATAATATACTTTTTAAAAATAAAGATCATATAACTGTTTCTCAAATTAAACTAGTTAATCTCCAAATCTCAAATTTAAATTAGTGCATGTTATCATTTTGTTATTTTTATCACCCAAATAGGTGTGAGTAGAACCTACATTAATCCTCTTAAGGGAGATCCATTGAATCTAAGACATATACTATTAAAGTTTATTTAAAAAATAAAATATTTAGATCCAGCTGGGTTTATATTAATAAAAGTCAATAATTTAGTCTAATGTGAAATAAATCAATAACTTAATAAATTCTCCCAAAACTTAAAGTCATCTTATCAGAAACTCGAACAAAATCAATATCTTACAGACATCAAGCTAATCAAATTAATAAAAGAGTCTCCTTGTCCATAAATATCTGCTAACTCATGTTTGAACTGGACCCTTGCAGAAATTTCTGAAACACATGTTATACTAAACAAACAATATTACATGATAGTATCAATACAAGCTACTATGTAGTGAAAAGTATCATAGACCGATGTTATTTAGAACTATGAACCACATAAATCAAATAACAAATAGATTAGACTTATAACATATAGTAATAATTCACCAGCAAACAAGTATAATCACTCCATAATATATAATATCAAATAGGTAGCAAAACTATCATATATTTCAATTTATTAAAATAAGTCAAAATCACAATAATAATGTACCACTTCGAAAATCCAATACGAGTCTTAAGGCCTAACATAGGTTCCATGGTATCTAAACACTGTTATAAGACCAATAATAATTAATATAAGTCATTTAAGAGGTTTAGGAACCAAAACGTCCAAGAACATCTATGACGTTTGAAAATTTGGTCAAGGACGTACTAGCGTGCCTTAGCCTATTTAACTAGCTTTTAGGAGTCAGAAATTCATGAAATTATGTGGAAGGGTGTATAAAATATGTTTAAGGTGATTCGTGGTCAAAACTTCTGGGTATGAATCCCCAAGGACCAACCAAGGGCCCTTGAGGAGGACCCTAGCACGTTGGAGGCAACACTGCCTGGGCAGTGTGCACCAACGAGACTCAAACGGCGTCTCGTATGTGGATCGACGAGGCGTCGATGCCAACCGTCGTCCCACACTTAGACAAAATGGGGAATCCCTCGCCTGCACAAGTCTCTAACCAAGACTACGGTTGTTCAGGACGAATGAGGGGACCAACCGTCGACTAACAAATGGCCCGTCGACGGGGTTCCGTCTGTGAGGGTCCAAGTTCCTGCACATTTTAATTTGATTTCATTTAAAATAATTAAGGGGTTTAAGGGTTATTTAGGGATAAAATGAAGATTAATTAACTAATTTAACCCACCCCCCATATAAAGACCCCAACCCTCATTAGATTAAACACAACTCTAAAATAAATACTCTTCCTTCTCTGTTCTTTCTCTCTCTATTGGAAAATACCATTGAAGACAAGCTAGGGGGAGGTTTTGAGGGCTGTAAAGGGACGAATTCACCATCAGATAACAAGGTATGATATCTAATTCACCTTTGAGCCTCTTTCCTTAAAGGGTTCCTTCAAAATTGATTTCAAAAGTTGGGTTTTCAAGTGGGTTTCACTCAATTACGAATTTAATGTTATGAACTAAGTTGTTTATGGTTTCTTTAGGATATAATGGATGGATTAACATGTAATTTAACTTGATTATAGTAATTTGTGATGATTTGACCTAAATTGAAGAGCATGATCCTTAACCCTTAACCCTAGGTTTATCTTGATGTAAATTGGATTGTGATTGATACAATTGTCTTGATTATGGGTTAAATCACTATTAGATGATGTTGTTACACCAATCATTAACATTAGAATTAATTGTTGTCTTTCATGCAAATCTTGAGAAGTGATCTAGGTTATGGAAACTGGCCTAAGTAATCTTGTTTTAAGCATTGATTTGGTATTGAATTATGGTGTAGTGACTCTTCTAGTATTATTATCATGTTGATTTTTGAATTATAATCTTGAACATCTAAAATGATTTTAATTGAGGGTTTATGGTAAGACCTAAATGATGAACTATGAAGGAGTCTTGGTAAGTCTTGGAATCTCTATCTTTACTTCCAATCGTGATTTATTCTGGTTAGTCATGATGTTATATTGGAGTATGCCTTGTATTAGGATTGATAGTGTGGTATGATGTTGAATTGAAATAACTTGACTATGTTATGAGGTTGATTAAGGTGTATGTGATATAAGGATGGTGATGACTATCAATGTGTCTTGTTATGCTATGAAATGCTAATGTGTTAACCTCATTTTTATGAATTGTGATGAAAGGACTATACTCATGCAATTGTTATTGAACTATTGATGATGATGATTATACAAGGGGTAGACCCTATGACCTAAACTAAGATATGATCGATAATTAAAGGCTTGAAAACATTTCAACAAAGGGACTTAGCTTAGCAATGAGTGAACTTGACAATGGGAGGTGATGACTTCCCATAGAGGAAGATTCCCCCTATAGTTCTACATGAGATGTTGACTTCCCGAAGAGGAATACTCATCAAATAGATTTTCATGAGAGGAGACTCCAATTACCAAGTGGTATCAAGAGGGAATATACTATCTCTTAGTTCTTGAACTATGTGGCCCCCATAGGAAGACTAGCTAGCGGATCCACCTAGAAAGCTATGTTTATGTTTGATTTTACTTTTCTGGTAGACCTCCTTCCTTCGGTGTAAGGTATACAACAACGGATTCCACACTTAGCTCTTGTAGTATATGTTGGTTAAGGCAAGTGTTTCCCTAAATTAAAATAAAGTAATGAAGCATAAACTACGGTGACTTGAGAGGTTTAACTTAGCCTAGGTAGGGTATGGGACTGTACTTGTGCCTTGCACTAGTTGACCTTGATGGAAGCTTTAGGAAGTTGATATTATGTATGTATATGATAATGATATATATGATGATAACATGTTGATGCTATAATATAAATGTTATTATATGATGATGATTATCCTCTTGAACATGTAATTGGGTTGTACTACTAAAGTATGATGTTTTGTGTCCTTATAGGTTATGTTATGTGAAGTTGGACGTTGGTCATGGTTTATTATTGAGGCTACTTGGTTGATTAAAGTTATGGGGCTTTGCTTGGTCATTGCACTTGTTGACTAGGTGAGGATTCATGAGTAGTTGCCTTGCTTATTATGATATGATTAACTCCTACTCATGCTTGTGATGTTAATTCCTTGATGATAGAGTTGTATTAGATTATGGGCTCAAGTATGTCGATATGCATATTACTTGGTTGAGTTAGTAAGCATGTGTTGTTATTTGGTATGACTTACTTGATTGTGCATAAGACTTTCTATAAAGGGTAAATGAGCATGGTTCAAACTAAATGTCCCTTTTAGCATGTTTTGCT
Organism: Solanum pennellii; assembly: GCF_001406875.1. Lineage (NCBI taxonomy): Eukaryota > Viridiplantae > Streptophyta > Magnoliopsida > Solanales > Solanaceae > Solanum > Solanum pennellii. The sequence continues at coordinate 9,312,806 of NC_028643.1, read as the reverse complement.
AATATATGTGCATATGGTCTCATACTTAGTATAAGTGACGTACTTACCCCATTTTCTTCCTCTTTCCCAAACATTTTAGGTTTCGGTCGTTGAAGGCTCATCTATGACGACTTGAAGAAGGCTTAGATATTCTCTATCATCCAAGTGGGTAGGTCCTCACTTTTCGAGGGCGATGCCAATATCTTGCTTATGAAGTTTCTTTGTTTTTATAAGACTTTTATGTTCATTCCACTTTCATTTGAGTACGATTTGTATAAGCCTATATGTAGCTTCTTTACATTGATGTAGGGATATGCCAAAATTGCTATGATCTTTATATGGTATGGGATGAGATAATCCTTAAGACTATCTTCTATCTTATGTATATATTTATGTGCAATAAAAATAGAAGGCTATGTAACCTTCCTATGCGAAGGGTCTATGTATACTCGATATGTATATTATGTTTATGTAGAGGTCTATGCAAATCTCCAAATAGAAGTAGTAAAAGTTTTAAATTTTCTGCTAAATTCGACTTATAAATGCGATGATGTAAGCTAAGAGGCTATTCCTAGTCCTCAAAGAGGGCGACGACGCCGGTTACATCTAGGGGGTCAACCCGGAGGTGACAAACTTGGTATAAGAGCATGTGGTTGAATATGGTTTAGTTATGTATATCTCTCTCTACCACGTCTATGAAGGTTTGTATTCATAATTGTGAAGCGCTCCACACTTATGAATAGGAATCTATATGATGCCTAGGAACCACACTCTTTCTTGGAAATGTTAAATCGTGACGTTAGAGTATACTTATGATGTCCTTTTGCATATAATCCTATTGTTGTGATTATAGGAAGAATGAACATTCGAAGGAATGCAACATGAAGACTTGAAGAGGAAATTGCCAATGCGGGAGATCCTCCCTGTGGTGAGCAAGTTGCTCCACTTGAAGAAGATGCTAATGTTGACCAAGCTCTGGTTAATCCTTTACCCTTTACGGATGGAGATATATGGGTTTCCCTCATTCAATTGGCTCAAGCCACCACTGTGCAAACCCAAGCTATGACGACCAAATCAAACTGGGAGCTTGTACCCCGCCGTCATCAACAAGTCACTACTATGGCTTCCCGTCTAAGGGACTTCACTCGGATGAACCCTCCTACTTACTACGGGTCTAAGGTTGATGAAGACCCCCAAGAATTCTTCGATGAAGTCTCTAAAATACTTTTATCTATGGGGTTGACCACAAGTGAGAAGGCCGAGTTGGCCACCTATCAACTCAAGGACGTGCAACAAGCATGGTATGTGCAATGGAGGAATAATAGGCCCTTGAGAGGTGCTCCTTTGACTTAGGAGGTTTTCAAGAAGGCTTTTCTAGATCGGTTCTTTCATAGAGAGATGAGGGAGACTAAAGTGGTGAAGTTCATCAACCTTCACCAAGGAGTAATGAGTGTTCATGAATACTCTTTGAAATTCACAAAGTTATCCAAATATGCTCTTTCTTTGGTTTCCGATCCTAGAGACCAAATGAGCCGCTTTGTGGCGGGGGTGTCGGAGGATTTACAAGAGGAGTGTCATACGGCCGTGCTACATGACAAAATGAACATTTCCCATCTTATGGTGCATGCTAGAAGGGTTGAGGAGTCAAGGTCTAAGAGAAAGAGTAGAGATGCTATGAGGGAAAGATCACTTGATGGAGGTTCTTCAAAGAATAGGCTTAAAATACAAGACAAGCCTAGATTTAAGAAGCGGGTTTCTAATAAGTTCCATCCAAGTTCCCTAAGGCTGGTGATGAAAAGGGAAATAAATCGAGATCTCAAAAGGTAAGGAGTGGAAACTCATCAAATGAGAAGCCTACATGTGCCAAGTGTGGAAAGGGTCATCTTGGTGAGTGCTTGGTAGGAACGGGAAATTGCTTTAGTTATTGCAAGAATGGTCACAATATGAGAGATTGTCCAAACTTGAAGGGTTAAAAGAGGTGTGATCAAGCTCAAGCAAGTGGTTCCAGTGATGCTCCTAAGAAGTACCGCTTCTATGCTCTCCACTCTAGGAGTGAACAAGAGACTTCTCCCGACGTGGTGACCGATATGTTGAAAGTCTTTACCATAGATGTATATGCTTTATTTGATCTGGTTCTACCTTGTCATTTGTTACCCTCATTGTAGCTAAAAAGTTTGATATTTTACATGATATTTTGCATATCTTTTATAGTGTTTACTCCGGTGGGTGAGTCAGTTATTCCAAAAAGGGTGTATAGAAATTATCCAATAATGTTGCCCAATAGAATTTCTTATGTTGATCTAGTAGAACCACATATGCTAGATTTTGATATTATATTGGGTATGGATTGGTTTCACGCTTGCTTTGCTTCGATTGATTGTAGCACAAGGGTGGTGAAGTTTAAATTTCCAAATGAACCCGTTGTAGAGTGTAAGGGGGGAAATTCTATTCCTAGAGGTCATATATCTCTTGTCTAAAAGCATGCAAAATTATCTCTAAAGTTTGTCTATACCATATTGTAAGAGTCCAAGATCTAGACTCCGAATTTCCTCCCATTGAGTCGGTCCCCTTAGTGAGTGAATTTCTGGAGGTATTTCCTAATGACCTTCCCGGTATTCCTCCCGAACAGGAAACTGATTTTAGTATCGATTTGCTACCGAAAACAAATCCCATTTTAATTCCTCTTTATCGGATGGCTCCGACCGAATTGAAAGAGTTGAAGGCTCAACTCAAAGATTTATTAGACAAAGGCTTCATCAGACCTAGTATTTCTCCATAGGTGCTCCGGTTTCTTTGTGAAGAAGAAGGATGTGTCACGCCCTGAGCTACCCCCAAGACGCAGACACGGAACCTAGGACCACAAGTGATCCCAAGCTAACCCTGCTGGCATGATCATGAGCATACTAAAGATAATAAACTGTTGCGGAAGCTAAATCATACTTAAAATGAAAATATGGGGAATACCCATATTCTATAAATGAGATATTTGAAAACAATGAGTTTAATACAAAAGAAATATTAACTCAATACTAAGCTGAATCTAACTATGTCTGAAAATAGCCTCTAAACTAGACTAGAAATACTGGGACAAGCCCCAGCTAAATTTAGCAAAAACTGAAACTAAATGACTAAAGACTGAAATGGAACTCATGACTGTTGTCCTCGGAGAATGAGGACTCACCACTGAATCTGCTGAACTGGAGATCGGGAAATCGATCTATGCGTGATCTGGATGCTGAGAACCTGAACCTACATCACGAGAAGATGTAGCGCACGTATGCGTCAATACTTGAAAGGTACTAAGCATGTAGGATAGAGTAAAGCTGAAATAAAACATAACTGAACAAGCACAAAGACAAGTATAATAATCTGAACGTGATGTGCTGATTTCTGAGCTAACTGGATACAATGACCAATTTATAACATGCTGAAACTGAATACTGAATATAATGATAAATGGTCAATGTAGAGAGTCTGACTGAACTGTGGGAGATACTAATAACAGATAATAAAACTACATGAGCTAAATGTGGAGTCCGATGTATACGCCCCCATCTAGAGGACCCAATATACCCTGCCAAAGGTATAAAGGCATGCTGCTGTGATCACTAACTGATTACCCACAGAGGGGACTTACAACCTACTAGGCTAGTAGTTCTGGGACTATTGAGTACGCTAAACCCTAGTCCAACTCGGTATTATGCTACTCCCAATGAATTTTTTAAATTAATTGGTTATATCTGAATTTCTGTAAATACTGGATAGCTCGAAATTGAACATGCAAACTTAGAATTTAACAATTTATCTGGTAATTATGCAGTTATAACTGAGGCATGTATATCTGAAGTGTCCAAAATATATGACCTAGCATGTGTAATTCAAGAACTAAAGAAATACAAAGCTAGAGTTCTGAAATTAATGCGACAATCTGAGTAATAACATGATAATCTGATTTGGAACATATATTTAATAAATTCATGAAGTTATATCAAAGTTCTAGAAACCCTAGGTTAAATCATGATAAGAGAATCAAGAACTGACTGAAACTAAGGACCCAATGGGTGAAAGGAACCCACTAGTGAAATCCCACATAACTGGTGATGAAATCCACGCAAAAATACTTAAGTTTCGGGGCTGGAACTGCTGGAGCTTGTGGCGTTCTTGAACTAGGGTTCTTGAGTTTTTTTCACCTCTCTTGCTTCTAATTTTCTAAGTTTTGATTTGATGATTTGATTTGGATATGTTTTAATTATGTTTCTAGGTTTAAACTGACTAAAATATGATGATTTAGGGTTAAAACGACGTAACTTAGGGTTTAAACGGAGTGGGAAAGGTCAAAAAGACCCCTGGGAAGGTTGTTGTCAAGCCTCACGACGTCCAGGACTGACGGTCCGTCGTGCGCCCGACGCCCCGTTGTTGGTTCCGTCGTGAGGGCCTGTTCGACAGGCCGTTACTAAAATGGGAATAAAATTTTATTTAAAGGTCTGATTTTAGAAAGGTCGGTGGATATGGAAAGATAATTCAATTATCTATTTGTCGGTAGGTCATGGGAGACCTAACTCATGTTCTGCTAAAAGTTATGATCATTTTAAGTTGACCCAACTGCATTTCCCCTTAACTGGCTGCAAATTTTCCACCTACGGTCAGACCTACGGACCGTAGGTCCACCTACGAACCATGCTGGTCATCCATAGCTCTTGTCAGAGAGTGGTTGAAGGGAGTCTTGATCGAAGGTCACGGACTACGGACCGTCGTTTGACCTACGGACCGTAATTCCGTCCGTCGTCCAAGACTTAACCAATTTTTCTAGGCTGAAATTTTTGGGAGTTTCTAATCCCATCGACGGTTGTGCAAGACAGACCGTGGTTCAGTCTACGGTTCGTCGATGCCACCATTGGTAGCACCTGCAGATTTTTCTGAAAAACTAATTTTTAGTCTGTTTTGGCTACGGGGTGTTACATTATCTACCCCTTGGGAACATTCGTCCTCGAATGAAGACTAAACTAACTGAAATAGAACGAGAGAGATGAAAACCCCACTACTAAACACTGAGAACTGAGTTCTGACTTAATTGAGTTCTGAGTACATGCAATTACGCTAAAAATGAAAGTACAAACTGAGGGAACATGATTCTAAAACTGAATTTACGCATGAATGACTGTAAAACTGGAGAGGAACTATTATCTCAAGCTGGAGTTGAATCGGAAAGAAAAAGGTCAGGATACTTGGCTTTCATGGCTGCTTCTGATTCCCAAGTAGCTTCCTCTATGGACTGACTCCTTCACAAAACCTTGACTGAAGCGACTTCTTTGTTTCTCAACCTTCTAACCTGACGGTCAAGAATCTCAACTGGTACATCCTCATAAGAAAGACTATCTTTCACCGCCACACTCTCTAATGGCACTATAGAGGCTGGGTCACCCACGCACTTCTTCAAGAGTGAGATGTGGAAGACTGGATGCACTGCTGCTAATTTTGCTGGCAACTGTAACTCATATGCCACCTTGCCAATCCTTTTCAAGATCTTGCAAGGGCCTACATATCTAGGACTGAGCTTCCCTTTCTTTCCAAATCTCATCACCCCTTTCATAGGTGAGACTTTCAAAAAAACCCAATCATCAACTTGGAACTCGAGTTCCCTTCTCCTTACATCTGCATAAGATTTCTTACGACTTTGGGCTGTCTTAAGTCTATCTCTAATGAGTTGCACTTTCTCCATAGCATAAAAGACTGAATATGGCACTATCAAAGATGCTTCACCTACTTCAAACCAACAAACAGGAGATCTATATCTACGCCCATATAAAGCCTCATAAGGGGTCATCTGAATGCTCGAATGGTAGCTATTATTGTAGGCAAACTCAATAAGAGGAAGGTGATCATCCCAATTACCTTTGAAATCGATCACACAAGATCTCAACATATCCTCTAAGATCTGAATGGTACGCTCTACCTGCCCATCCGTCTATGGATGAAATGCTATACTAAGGTTAACTTGAGTACCAAGACCTTTTTGAAATGGCTTCTAGAAATGAGAGTTAAACTGAGGACCTCTATCTGAGATGATAGACAAAGGAACCCCATGCAACCTCACAATTTCAGTAAGGTAAAGCTTGGCACAGTCCTCTGCCGAATATGTAGTCTTGACCGCCAAAAAGAGAGAAGACTTAGTCATCCTATCAACTATCACCCAAATTGAGTCATTCTGTCTGCGAGTACGAGGTAACCCTGTGATGAAATCCATATTGACCACATCCCACTTCCAAGTAGGAATATCGATCTCTTGAGTCATACCTCCTGGTTTCTGATGTTCTACCTTGACTTGCTGGCAATTGGGGCACTTACTTATAAAGTCTGCTATATCCCTCTTCATGCCATTCCACCAATAGACTTCCCGCAGATCGCGGTACATCTTAGTGGAACCTGGATGAATAGAATACCTGGAGTTATGAGCTTCTGCAAGAATATGCTGCCTAAAATCTCCAACATCAGGAACACACTATCTACCTTGGTAGCGAAGTACACCATCTCCCCCTTGGGAGAAAACCTCCACTCTCTGATTGTTGAGTGCACCCTTTAGTTCAAGCAAGGTCGGATCACTCTCTTGCTTTTCCTTAACGTCCACTACCAAAGACGATTCTACCCCATTCTGAATTGTTACACCGCTGTCTGATATGCTCATAAGGCGAACTCCCAAGGAGTAAGCCTGTGAACATCCTTCACTAGCTCCTTTCTTTTTTCCACAACATGGGCTACACTACCCATAGATAATCTACTAAGAGCATCGGCCACTGCATTCGCCTTTCTAGGATGATAATGCACACTCATATCATAATCCTTAAGGAACTCAAGCCATCTCCTCTGGCGAAGATTCAACTCTTTCTGGGTGAACACATACTGAAGGCTCTTATGATCGGTGAAAACATCTACATGAACACCATATAAGTAGTGTCTCCATATCTTGAGTGCAAACACCACTGCTGCAAGCTCGAGGTCATGAGTTGGATAGTTCTTCTCATGCACCTTAAGCTTTATAGAGGCATAAGATATAACCTTATCTCTTTGCATTAACACACAACCAAGGCCAACTATGGATGCATCGCAATAGGTCACATAACCATCTGAACCCTCTGGTAGAGTCAAGATAGGAGCTGTAGTCAATCTAGTTTTCAATTATGTGAAGCTTTTCTCACAATCATCTAACCATTGGAACTTGACCATCTTCTGAGTCAACCTAGTCAATGGTGAGGCTATGGATGAAAATCCTTCCACGAACCTTCTGTAATAACCTGCTAGACCTAAGAAATTTCTGATATCTGTTGCAGAGGTAGGTCTGGGACATTGTTTCACTACTTCTATTTTTTGTGAATCTACGCGGATCCCTTCGCTAGATACAATGCGACCAAGGAAAGCAAAGGATTGCAACCAAAACTCACATTTACTAAACTTAGCGAATAACAGGCGATCTTTGAGAGTCTGCAGAACAACTCTCAAATGACTTGCATGTTCTTCCTCACTCCTAGAGTAAATGAGGATATCATCAATGAAGACGATAACGAACAAGTCTAAGTACTGTTTGAACACTCTGTTTATCAAATCCATGAAAGCTGCAGGAGCATTGGTTAGTCCAAACGACATAACTACAAATTCATAATGACCATACCGAGTTATGAAGGCTATTTTCGGAATGTCACTATCTCTGACTTTGAGCTCATGATAACCCGATCTGAGGTCTATCTTTGAAAAATGACTAGCACCCTGAAGTTGGTCAAACAAGTCATCAATCCTGGGGATGGGATACTTATTCTTGATTGTGACCTTGTTCAACTGTCTATAGTCAATGCATATTCTGAGAGAACCATCTTTCTTCTTTACGAACAATACTGGTGCACCCCATGGTGAAATACTAGGACTGATGAAACCCTTATCTAGAAGGTCTTTCAACTGCTCTTTCAATTCCTTAAGCTCTGCTGGAGCCATTCTGTAAGGAGTAATAGAAATAGGCTGGGTATATGGAAGGAGATCAATTCAAAAGTCGATTTCCCTTTCGGGAGGAACCCCGGGAAGATCTTTTGGAAATACTTCTGGAAATTCACAGACTACTGGAACTGACTCAAGAGATGGGGTTTCAAGGATAGAATCCTTAACCCGAACTAGATGATAGAGATAACCCTTAGATATCATCTTTCTGGCCTTAAGGTAAGAAATAAATCGATCCATAGGCGCTAGGCGACTACCCTTCCATTCTAAGATTGGTTCGTCTGGAAACTGAAAACGAACAATCCTAGTTCTACAATCGACTGAGGCATAACATGAGTGTAACCAATCCATGCCTAGAATGACATCGAAGTCTACCATTTCTAACTCTACTAGATCTGTTGAGGTGACTTTCTGAGAGACTATGACAGGGCAATTTCTGTATACCCGTCTAGCTATAACTGGGTCACCGACTGGAGTAGAGACTGAGAAGGGTTCTGAGAGAGTTTCTGGACTGACACTGAATTGGACTGCTATATAAGGAGTTACAAAAGAAAGAGTAGCCTCTGGATATAACAATGAATAAACATCAAGGTCAAAGACTCGTAACGTACCAGTGAGTACATCAGAAGAACCTTCCTGATCCTGGAGAGCCTGAAGAGCATAAAGTCTTTTCTGGCGCTGATTGCCACCTGTACCAGATGAGATACCCTGCTGAGTGTGGCGACTTGCTGGTGCTGCTGAATTTGTAGACTGCGCTCTACCATTACCACCTCCTTGACTCTGTCTAGAAGGACAGACCCTCAACCTTTGACCAGACTGACAACATCCAAAACATCCTTCTTTTCCTGCAAGACAAACGCCCGGATGGTTTTTACCACACTAAGGGCAAGTGGGGTAAGTGTTGGTGCCTGAAACACTTCCCTGAGACTTAGAGCCTGGTGCTCTGCCCTTCTGTCATACCTATTATTGGAGGATGGAACACTAGCTGATGAAGGGGATGGAGCTGAAAACTTCTGCTGACCCTGCGAGCGATTTCCACCACGCGATTTCTGCTGAGAATAGTCATAGTTCCTAGTACTAGCCTTCTTATTTTCGTTATCCTATACCCTAAGCTTATCACCCTCAACCTGGTTAGCATGAGTCATAAGCCTAGATATGTTCCTATTTCCCAGCAACATAGCATTTCTGCACTCTGTTTTCATCAAATCTGATACTCCATACAAGAACTTATTCATCTTAGCCTTGGAGTCAGCAACCATGTGAGGAGCATACCTGGAGAGTTGGTACTACTTCAGCCCATACTCTTTGACTGTCATGTTTCCCTGTATCAAGTTCATGAATTCTTGGGCCTTTGCTTCTCGCAACTCTATTGGGAAAAACCTGTCGAGAAAAGTCTCACTGAAGCACTCCCAAGTAATAGGATCTGCATTTGCACCCCTATTCTCCTTCCTCTGAGTGTACCAGATATGAGCCACGTCTTTCAGCTGGTATGATGCCAACACAACCCGATAATTCCCAGTAACCTCCATCACCTCAAAGATCTTCTGGATTTCGTCCAAGAAATTCTGAGGATCTTCATTAGTCTACGATCCTAAGAACTCAGGAGGATTCATCCTAACAAAGTCACGGACCCTTGCTGCTGCTGATCCACTATTTTCATTCATAGGATCATGAACTTGATTGTTCTGGTGGGTCATACTCTGAGCCAACATCTTTATGACATTCCTGAACTCACCATTGGAGACTTCTTGATCTGGACTTGGTGGAGTTGCGTTTGCATTGCTGGCATTCGCATTCCTAGCGTTAGCTCTACGAGGAGGCATGATCTGAAACATAGAACGTCAAATTAGAATGGAATAAGATCATACCTTACGCACGATAAGAGTAATAAGAAAGTGAAGTTTTTTTTCCTAAAACACTTTATAGCCTCCCTAACATTAGATGTCGTGCACTTCACACCCATGAAAAGGAATCTACTTAGTGCGGCTTTTTCAGACATCTTAGGACTCTTGAACCTAGTACTCTGACACCAAGTTTTGTCACGCCCCGAGCTACCCCCGAGACGCGGACATGGAATCTAGGACCACAAGTGATCCAAGCTAATCCCGCTGGCATGATAATGAGCATACTAAAGATAATAAATTGTTGCCGAAGCTAAATCATACTTAAAATGAAAAGATAGCAAATACCCACATTCTATAAATGAGATATTTGAAAACAATGAGTTTAATTTAAAAGAAATATTAACTCAATACTAAGCTGAATCTAACTATGTCAGAAAATAGCCTCTAAACTAGACTAGAAATACTAGGACAAGCCCCAGCTAAATCTAGCAAAAATAGAAACTAAATGACTAAAGACTGAAATGAAACTCATGACTGTTGTCCTCGGAGAATGAGGACTCACCACCAAATCTGCTGAACAGGAGATCGGGAAATCGATCTATGCGTGATCTGGATGCTGAGAACCTGAACCTACATCACGAGAAGATGTAGCGCACGTATTCGTCAGTACTTGAAAGGTACTGAGCATGTAGGATAGAGTAAAGCTGAAATAAAACATAACTGAACAAGTACACAAACAAGTATAAAAATATGAACGTGATGTGCTGATTTCGGAGCTAACTGGATGGAATGACCAATTTATAACATGATGAAACTGAATACTGAATATACTGATAAATGGTCAATGTAAAGAGTCTGACTAAACTGTGGGAGCTACTAATTACCGATAATAAAACTACATGAGCTAAATGTGGAGTCCGATGTATACGCCCCATCTAGAGGACCCAATATACCCTGCCAATGGTATAAAGGCATGCTGGCGTGATCACTAACTGATTGCCCATAGAGGAGACTTACAACCTACTAGGCTAGTAGTTCTGGAACTATTGGGTACGCTAAACCCTAGTCCAACTCGGTATTATACTACTCCCAATGAATTTTGTTAATTAACTGATTATATCTGAATTTCTGTAAATACTCGATAGCTCAAAACTGAAAAACTGAACATGCAGACTGAGAATGCAACAATTTATCTGATAATTATGCATTTATAACAGAGGAATGTATATATGAAGTGTCTGAAATATATGACCTAGCATGTGTAATTCAAGAACTAAAGAAATACAAAGCTAGGGTTCTGAAATTCATGCGATAATCTGAGTAATAACATGATAATCTGATTTGGAACATATATTTAATAAATTCATGAAGTTATATCAAAGTTATAGAAACCCTAGCTTTAATCATGATAAGAGAATCAAGAACTGACTGAAACGAAGGACCCAATGGGTGGAAGGAACCCACTAGTGAAATCTCACATACCTTGTGATGAAATCCACAGAAAAAAACTTTAGTTTCGGAGCAGGACCTGCTGGAGCTTGTGGCATTCTTGAACTAGGGTTCTTGATTTTTTTTCTCCTCTCTTGCTTCTAATTTTCTAAGTTTTGATTTAATGATTTGACTTGGATATGTTTTAATTGTGTTTCTAAGCTTAAACTGACTAAAATCTGATGATTTTGGGTCAAAACGACGTAACCTAGGGTTTAAACGGAGTGGGAAAGGTCAAAAAGACCCCTGGGAAGGTTGCTGTCGGGCCTCACGACGGCCAGGACTGACGGTCCGTTGTTCGCCCGACGCCCCGTTGTTGGGTCCATCGTGAGGGCCTGTTCGACAGGCCTTTACTAAAATGGGCATAACGTTTTATTCACAGATCTGATTTTACCAAGGTCGGTGGCTATGGAAAGATAATTCAATTATCTATCTGTGGGTATGTCATGGGAGACCTAATTCATTTTGGGTTAAGAGTTATGATCATTTTAAGTTAACCCAACTGCATTTCCCCTTAACTGGCTGCAAATTTTCCACCTACGGTCAGACCTACGGACCGTAGGTCCACCTACGAACCATGCTGGTCATCCATAGCTCTTGTAAGAGAGTGGTTGAAGGGAGTCTTGATCAACGATCACGGACTATGGACCGTCGTTTGACCAACGGACCGTAAGTCCGTCCATCGTCAAAGTCTTAACCAATTTTTCTAGGCTGAAATTTTTTGGAGTTTCTGACCCCATCGACGGTTGTGCAGGACGGACTGTAGGTCAGGCTACAGTCTGTCGATGCCACCGTTTGTAGCACCTGCAGATTTTTCTGAAAAAACTAATTTTTAGTCTTTTTGTGCTACGGGGTGTTACAAGATGGGTCCTTAATAATGTGTATTGATCATCGCCAGCTCAATAAAGGCACAATCAAGAACAAATATCCTCTCCCTTGGATTGACAACTTGTTTAATCAACTCCAAGGTGCAAGCTACTTTTCTAAGATTGACTTGAGGTCGGGGTATTAGCAACTTAGGGTTGAGAGGTGAGGATATATCAAAGAAGGCATTCCGGACTAGATATGGTCATTATGAGTTCTTGGTAATGTCTTTCGATCTCACCAATGCTCCGGCGGCTTTTATGGACCTAATGAATAGGGTGTTTAGAAATTACCTAGATTCATGTGTTATGTCTTCATTGACGACATCTTTGTATATTCGAAGAATGAGGGTGATCAAATGGGTCATTTAAGGGTGGTATTGCAAACCCTTAAGGAACATCAATTGTTTGCCAAATATTGCAAGTGTGAGTTTTGGTTGAGGTCGGTGACATTTCTTGTTCATATTATCTCTAGTGAAGGAGTTGAGGTTGATCCAAGGAAAACGGAAGCGGTGAAAAATTGGCCTAGACCTTTGACTCCAACCGATATAGGAGTTTGTTGGGCTTAGCGGGTTATTATCAGAGGTTCGTGGATGGTTTTGCATCCATTTAATCTCCCTTGACTACTTTGACCCAAAAGTGTAAGAAATTTGAGTGGTCGGAGGCCTGTGAGAGAAGTTTTCAAATGTTAAAAGATATGCTTACTTCCGCTCCGTGTTGACCTTAACGGAGGGTACAAAGGGTTTTGATGTGTATTGTGACACATCCCGTGTGGGTCTAGGGTGTGTGCTTATGCAACATGGGAATGTGATAGCTTGAGCTTCTAGGCAACTAAAGGTACATTAGCGAAACTATTTGACTCATGACCTTAAGTTAGCGTCCATGGTGTTTGCTTTGAAAATATGGAGGCATTACTTGTATGTCATTCATGTTGATGTTTTCACCAACCATAAGAGTCTCCAATATGTGTTTACCCAAAAGGAGTTGAATCTTTGACAAACAAGGTGGTTAGAATTGTTGAAAGACTATGACATGAGTGTCCTCTATCACCTCGGCAAGGTTAATGTGGTTGCGGATTCCCTAAGCCGTATGTCTATGGGTAGTGTATCTCACATTGATGAAGCTAAGAAAGACCTAGTGAGGGATGTTCATAGGTTGGCTAGGTTGGGGGTGAGATTAGAAGATTCTTCAAATGGTGGAGTCATTGTCCATCTAACTCCGAGTCATCTTTAGTGGTAGAAGTAAAGTCCAAACAACACCTTGATGAACCATTAATGGAGTTGAAAGAATTGGTTCTCATAAAGATAAATGAGTCATTCTCCTTAGGGGGGATGTTGTTTTAACTTACCAAGGGAGATTGTGTGTTCCCGATGTAGATGGGTTGAGGGACTGGATCATTGAAGAAGCCCATGGGTCCCGCTACTCAATTTATTCGGGTTCAACAAAAATGTACCATGACCTTAGAGAGATATATTGGTGGGAAGGAATGAAGAAGGATATAGCGGAGTTTGTCGCTAAGTATCAAAATTGCCAACAAGTAAAGGCTGAACATCAAAAGCTGGGTGGCTTACTACAGGAAATCCAAGTTCCTACTTGGAAGTGGGAAGACATTAATATGGATTTTGTAATGGGTTTACCTCGGACTCAATATTGGTGGTTGTGGATAGATTGACCAAGTCCACTCGCTTTATTCCCGTCAAGTCTACTTATTCGGCGGAAAATTATGCTAGGATCTTCATGGATGAGATTCTGTGTCGCCATGGTATTCCGTTATCCATCATATCAGATCGGGGTGCACAATTCACATCTAGGTTTTGGACGTCATTCCATAAAGGGTTAGGTACTAAGCTGAAGCTGAGTACCTCTTTTCATCCCCAAACGGATGGTCAAGAGGAACGTACTATTCAAACCCTTGAGGATATGCTTAGGGCTTGAATTATTGATTTTAAAGGAAATTGGGATAAGCATTTGCCTTTGGTGGAGTTTCTTACAACAATAGTTTTCATTCATCCATTTCCATGGCTCCCTATGAATCCTTGTATGGTAGGAGGTGTAGGTCTCCTATAGGATGGTTTGAAGTGGGAGAGCCTTCGCTTCTTGATCCTGATTTTGTTTATAAGACTTTGGACAAATTTCATATTATAAGGAACCGGTTGCAAACGACCTATAGTCGGCAAAAGTCTTATGCCGATCTTAGGAGAAGAGATTTGGAGTTTGAAGAAGGTGATAAGGTGATTTGAAAATTTCACCAATGAAAGGGGTGGTTAGATTTGGAATGAAAGGGAAGTTGAGTCCTCGTTATGTGGGTCTCTATGAAATCTTACAAAGGGTTGGTAAGGTTGCCTATGAATTGAAACTTCCTAGTGAATTGGCTTCGGTTCATCCGGTTTTCTATGTTTCCATGCTTAAAAAGTGTATTGGTGATCCCGAGTCTATTCTTCCTATTGAGGGTCTTTGTATCAAGGACAACCTCTCCTGTGAGGAAGTTTTGGTTCAAATTCTTGATAGGAAAATCAAGAAGTTAAGAAATAAAGAGGTGGTTTCCGTAAAGGTGTTATGGAAGAATCACCTAGGTTAGGGTGCAACATGGGAGGCCGAGGCAAACATGAAGGCCCGTTACCTTCATCTATTTAATAACTAAGGTTAGTAGTTCTTACTAATAGTGAAAATAATAACTAAAATTGAAGTTGTTTTGATTTGTAATGAAGTATTGCAAAAAGTGCATTTTTGACTCTTGCTTTACAGTGAAATTAGCATTTGAACTTGAAATTTTGCTCTTTGGCTTGTGTTGAATTATGTCGTGCATTTGGATATGGTGAATCTTTATGAAATCATATGTAGCATGTAGTTAAGTTGAACTTTGTGCAAATTGACTCATGTAATGTATGTTGAGCTCATGTGACTTGTGAGAAGGAAATGCCTCATAATGAAGTGTTGTGCCTTATTGAAATTATTCTGTTGATTTAATTGAAGTTGTTTGGATAATTATTCTTAAAAAGGAAAATAAGGTATTTATTTTGTGTAGAGGAAGTGAATTTTTTTTTATTTGCGTAAAACTTAAGCAATTTAAAATTAGTCTATCATAATAAATATGAAATGACTTCTTTGTGTCGTGCATTTTGGATATGGTGAGTCTTTATGAAATCATATGTAGCATGTAGTTAAGTTGAACTTTGTGATAATTTACTCATGTAATGTATGTTGAGCTCATGTGAGTTGTGAGAAGGAAATGTCTCATAATGAAGTGTTGAGCCTTATTGAAAATTATAGTGTTGATTTAATTGAAGTTGCTTGGAAGATTATTCTTAAAAAGGAAAATAAGGTATTTATTTTGTGTAGAGGAAGTGATTTTTTTTTATTTGCGTAGTACTTAAGCAATTTAAAATTAGTCTATCATAATAAATGTGAAATGACTTCTTTTTCAAAGCATGTTGTTAAATATTTCTTGACTACATTAAAAGTAAGTTATAAATGAATAAATCATTTTCTTGAAACAAACTCAATAATTAATATAACATTAAATATTTTCATAAATATGACAGTCTATCAATACTATAAAATGACCTTCAATTTTTTCATTTGACACAAACAAAAACATCTTCATACACATAAAACAACAAATTATGTCCTCCATCTTTTGGTTTGTGCTATTTGTTGCATTATTTTCTCTAGCCACACCTTCACTAGCTCAATATGAAGATTTAAAGTATAATCAGAAACCTTCACATTTACCATGTGAACCACCAAAGCAAGAACCATTAGATTTACCTATTGAAACATTAAAACACAATCACAAGACATCACCTTCACCTATAAAACCACCCGAACATAATCACAAACCACCACATTCACCTACTGAAGCACTAAGTTACAAGAAAAACCCATCACATTCACCTGATGAAGCACCTACGCATAGGTACAAATCATCTCATGCACCTGCTGAAGCACTCAGGAACAATCATAAACCATCACCTTCACCAACTGAAGAAGTGAAGAGGGAATATAAACCTCGTCTATCTTCTTTTTACTAATTATGTCATTAAAATATTTTGTCTAGAAAGACTATCTTTAAAATTAATTACTATGAAAATCTCAATCTATCTTGGTGAATGTAATGATTTTATATTGACATTATATTAAATATTATTATCTATATCAAAAGTCTATGATATGTGATGTATATCATCGTTTATTATACACATCTTTTTATTACATTTGGAGTATTCATTTGTACTAATGTTTGTACTACAAAGATTCAACTTAAAAGAAAATTACCGTATCTTCTAAAATTTATTTAATAAGAAATATCCCGCATATACCTTCGGACAAGGGTGCTTAAGGTTATTTAAGTATAATAGATTGTCCATTTAAGTCATTTAATTTTATTTTGTATCAACAAACTTGCCTAAAAGAATAATTTCTAAACCACCCTCAATTTTACTTTTGTAACAATGTCTTCACTAGTGGTTTATGATACTATGTATACCCCATTTACATTTATTTTTTGGATAATTCTTTTGACATAATTAATATTTATTTTTAAATTATGATTTGACTAATATATTTCCTATAATATATACTTTGATTAAATTAATTTTCCTTTATTATCACTTTTACTTTACATACTTTTAAGTCAAATACACAATGCAGCCCTTTGCGTCACTCTTGTAAAAAATTATACTTTCAGGGTCAAGTATAATATACTTTTTAAAAATAAAGATCATATAATTGTTTCTCAAATTAAATTAGTTAATCTCCAAATCTCAAATTTAAATTAGTGCATGTTATCATGTTGTTATTTTCATCACCCAAATAGAAGTGAGTAGAACCTACATTAATCCTTTGAAGGGAGATCCATTGAATCTAAGACATATACTATTAAAGTTTATTTAAAAAATAAAATATTCAGATCCAACTGGGTTTATATTAATAAAAGTCAATAATTTAGTCTAATGTGAAATTAATCAACAACTTAATAAATTCTCCCAAAACTTAAAGTCATCTTATCAGAAACTCGAACAAAATCAATATCTTACAGACATCAAGATAAACAAATTAATAAAAGAGTCTCCTTGTCCATAAAGATATGCTAACTCATGTTTGAACTGGACCCTTGCAGAAATTTCTGAAACACATGTTATACTAAACAAACAATATTACATGATAGTATCAATACAAGCTGCTATGTAGTGAAAAGTATCATAGACCGATGTTATTTAGAACTATGAACCACATAAATCAAATAACAAATAGATTAAACTTATAACATATAGTAATAATTCACCATCAAACAAGTATTATCACTCCTTAATATAAAATATCAAACAATAGGTAGCAAAACTATCATATATTTCAATTTATTAAAATAAGTCAAAATCACAATAATAATGTAGCACTTCGAAAATCCAATACGAGTCTTAAGGCCTAACATAGGTTCCATGGTATCTAAACACTGTTATAAGACCTATAATAATTAATATAAGTCATTTAGGAGGTTTAGGAACCAAAACGTCCAAGAACATCCATGACGTTTGAAAATTTGGTTCAAGGACGTACTAGCGTGCCTTAGCCTTTTTAACTAGCTTTTAGGAGTCAATAATTCATGAAATTATGTGGAAGGGTGTATAACATATGTTTAAGGTGATTCGTGGTCAAAAAGTCTGGGTATGAATCCCCAAGGACCAACCAAGGGCCCTTGAGGAGGACCATAGCACGTTGGAGGCAACACTGTCTGGGCAGTGTGCACCAATGATACTCAAACGACTTCTCGTATGTGAATCGACGAGGCGTCGATGCCAACCGTCATCCCACACTTAGACAAAATGGGGAAGCCCTCGCCTGCACAAGTCTCTAATCAACACTACGGTTGTTCAAGACGAATGAGGGGACCAACCGTCGACTCACAAATGGCCCGTCGACGGGGTTCCGTCTGTGAGGGTCCAAGTTCCTGCACATTTTAATTTTATTTCATTTAAAATAATTAAGGGGTTTAAGGGTTATTTAGGGATAAAATGAAGATTAATTAACTAATTTAACCCACCCCCCCATATAAAGACCCCAACCCTCATTAGATTAAACACAACTCTAAAATAAATACTCAACCTTCTCTGTTCTTTCTTTCTCTATTGGAAAATACCATTGAAGACAAGCTAGGGGGAGGTTTTGAGGGCTGTAAAGGGACGAATTCACCATCAGATAACAAGGTATGAGATCTAATTCACCTTTGAGCCTCTTTCCTTAAAGGGTTCCTTCAAAATTGATTTCAAAAGTTGGTTTTCAAGTGGTTTCACTCAGTTACTAATCTAATGTTATGAACTAAGTTTTTTATGGTTTATTTAGGATATAATGTATATATTAACATGTAATTTAACTTGATCATAGTAATTTGTGATGATTCGACCTAAATTGAAGAGCATGATCCTTAACCCTTAACCCTAGGTTGATCTTGATGTAAATTGGATTGTGAATGTTACAATTGTCTTGATTATGGGTCAAATCACTATTAGATGATGTTGTTACATCAATCATTAACAAATTAGAATGAATTGTTGTCTTTCATGCAAATCTTGAGAAGTGATCTAGGTTATGGAAACTGGCCTAAGTAATCTTGTTTTAAGCATTGATTTGGTAATGAATTATTGTGTAGTGACTCTTCTAGTATTATTATCATGTTGATTTTTGAATTATAATCTGGAACATCTAAAATGAGTTTAATTGAGGGTTTATGGTAAGACCTAAATGATGAACTATGAAGGAGTCTTGGTAAGTCTTGGAATCTCTATCTTTACCTCCAATCGTGATTAATTCTGGTTAGTCATGATATTATTGGAGTATGCCTTGTATTAGGATTGATAGAGTGGTATGATGTTGAATTGAAATAACTTGACTATGTTATGAGGTTGATTAAGGTGTATGTGATATAAGGATGGTGATGACTATCGATGTGTCTTGTTATGCTATGAAATGCTAATGTGTTAACCTCATTTTTATGAATTGTGATGAAAGGACTATACTCATGCAATTGTTATTGAGCTATTGATGATGATGATTATACAAGGGGTAGACCCTATGACCTAAACTAAGCTATGATCGATAATTAAAGTCTTGAAGACATTTCAACAAAGGGACTTAGCTTAGCACCGAGTGAACTTGACAATGGGAGGTGATGACTTCCCATAGAGGAAGATTCCCCCTATAGTTCTACATGAGATTTTGACTTCCCAAAGAGGAATACTCATCAAATAGATTTTCATGAGAGGAGACCCCAATTACCAACTGGTATCAAGAGGGAATATACTATCTCTTAGTTCTTGAACTATGTGGCCCCCATAGGAAGACTAGCTAGCGGATCCACCTAGAAAGCTATGGTTATGTTTGATTTTACTTTTCTGGTAGACCACCTTCCTTCGGTGTAAGGTTTACAACAACAGAGCTCTTGTAGTCTATGTCGGTTAAGGCAAGTGTTTCCCTAAATTAAAATAAAGTAACGAAGCATAAACTAAGGTGACTTGAGAGGTTTAACTTAGCCTAGGTAGGGTATGGGACTCTACTTGTGCCTTTCACTAGTTGACCTTGATGGAAGCTGTAGGAAGTTGATATTATGTATGTATATGATAATGATATATATGATGATAACATGTTAATGCTACAATATAAATGATAGTATATGATGATGATTATCCTCTTGAACATGTAATTGGGTTGTACTATTAAAGTATGATGTTTTGTGTCCTTAAAGGTTATGTTATGTGAAGTTGGACGTTAGTCATGGTTTCTTATTGAGGCTACTTGGTTGATTAAAGTTATGGGGCTTTGCTTGGTCATTGCACTTGTTGACTAGGTGAGGATTCATGAGTAGTTGCCTTGCTCATTATGATATGATTAACTCCTACTCATGCTTGTGATGTTAATTCCTTGATGATAGAGTTGTATTAGATTATGGGCTTTAGTATGTCGATATGCATATTACTTGGTTGAGTTAGTAAGCATGTGTTGTTATTTGGTATGACTTACTTGATTGTGCATAAGACTTTCTAAAAAGGGGTAAATGAGCATGGTTCAAACTAAATGTCCCTTTTAGCATGTTTTGTTGTTATATGTGCATATGGTCTCATACTTAGTATAAGTGACGTACTTACCCCATTTTCTTCCTCTTTCCCAAACATTTTAGGTTCCGGTCATTGAAGGCTCATCTCAGACGACTTGAAGAAGGCTTGGATATTCTCTATCATCCAAGTGGGTAGGTCCTCACTTTTCGAGGGCGATGCCAATATCTTGCTTATGAAGTTTCTTTGTTTTTATAAGACTGTTATGTTCATTCCACTTTCATTTGAGTACGATTTGTATAAGCCTTTATGTAGCTTCTTTACATTGATGTAGGGATATGCCAAAATTGCTATGATCTTTAGATGGTATGGGATGAGATAATCCTTATTACTATTTCCTATCTTATGTATATATTTATGTGCAATAAAAATAGAAGGCTATGTAACCTTCCTATACGAAGGGTCTATGTATACTCGATATGTATATTATGTTTATGTACAGGTCTATGTAAACCTCCAAATAGAAGTAGTAAAAGTTTTAAATTTTCCGCTAAATTCGACTTATAAATGTGATGATGTAAGCTAAGAGGATATTCCTAGTCCTCAAAGAGGGCGACGACGCCGGTTACATCTAGGGGGTCAACCCAGAGGTGACAAACTTGGTATAAGAGCATGTGGTTGAATATCGTTTAGTTATGTATATCTCTCTCTACCACGTCTATGAAGGTTTACATTCATAATTGTGAAGCGCTCCACACTTATGAATAGGAATCTATGTGATGCTTAGGAACCACACTCTTTCTTGGAAATGTTAAATCGTGACGTTAGAGTATACTTATGATGTCCTTTTGCATATAATCCTATTGTTGTGCTTATAGGAAGAATGAACATTCGAAGGAATGCAGCATGAAGACTTGAAGAGGAAATTGCCAATGCGGGAGATCCTCCCTGTGGTGAGCAAGTTGCTCCACTTGAAGAAGATGCTAATGTTGACCAAGCTCTGGTTAATCCTTTACCCTTTACGGATGGGGATATATGGGTTTCCCTCATTCAATTGGCTCAAGCCGCCACTGTGCAAGCCCAAGCTATGACGACCTAATCAAACCGGGAGCTTGTACCCCATCCTCATCAACAAGTCACTACTATGGCTTCCCGTCTAAGGGACTTCACTCAGATGAACCCTCCTACTTACTACGGGTCTAAGGTTGATGAAGACCCCCAAGAATTCATCGATAAAGTCTCTAAAATACTTTTAGCTATGGGGTTGACCACAAGTGAGAAGGCCGAGTTGTCCACCTATCAACTCAAGGACGTGCAACAAGCATGGTATGTGCAATGGATGAATAATAGGCCCCTGAGAGGTGCTCCTTTGACTTGGGAGGTTTTCAAGAAGTCTTTTTAAGATGGGTTCTTTCCTAGAGAGATGAGGGAGACTAAAGTGGTGGAGTTCATCAACCTTCACCAAGGAGGAATGAGTGTTCATGAATACTCTTTGAAATTTACAAAGTTGTCCAAATATGCTCTTTCTTTAGTTTCCGATCCTAGAAACCAAATGAGCCGCTTTGTGGCGGGGGTGTCGGAGGATTTACAAGAGGAGTGTCATTCGGCCGTGCTACATGACAACATGAACATTTCCCATCTTATGGTGCATTCTAGAAGGGTTGAGGAGTCAAGGTCTAAGAGAAAGAGTAGATATGCTATGAGAGAAAGATCACTTGATGGAGGTTCTTCAAAGAATAGGCTTAAAATACAAGACAAGCCTAGATTTAAGAAGCGGGTTTCTAATAAGTTCCATCCAAGTCCCTATGGCTGGTGATGAAAAGGGAAATAAATCGAGAGCTCAAAAGGTAAGGAGTGGAAACTCATCAAATGAGAAACCTACATGTGCCAAGTGTGGAAAGGGTCATCTTGGTGAGTGCTTGGTAGGAACGGAAATTGCTTTAGTTGTGGCAAGAATGGTCACAATATGAGAGATTGTCCAAACTTGAAGGGTTAAAAGAGGGGTGATCAAGCTCAAGCAAGTGGTTCTAGTGATGCTCCTAAAAAGAACCGCTTCTATGCTCTCCACTCTAAGAGTGAACAAGAGACTTCTCCTAACGTGGTGACCGATATGTTGAAAGTCTTTACCATAGATTTATATGCTTTACTTGATCGGGTGCTACCTTGTCATTTGTTACCCCTCTTGTAGCTACAAAGTTAGATATTTTACCTGATATTTTGCATATCTTTTATAGTGTCTACTCTGGTGGGTGAGTCAGTTGTTCCAAAAAGGGTGTATAGAAATTATCCAATAATGTTTCCCAATAGAATTTCTTATGTTGGTCTAGTAGAACCACATATGCTAGATTTTGATATTATATTGGGTATGGATTGGTTTCGCGCTTGCTTTGCTTCGATTGATTGTAGCACAATGGTGGTGAAGTTTAAATTTCCAAATGAACCCGTTGTAGAGTGGAAGGGGGGAAATTCTATTCCTAGAGGTCATATATCTCTTGTCTAAAAGCATGCAAAATGATCTCTAAAGGTTTTCTATACCATATTGTAAGAGTCCAAGATCTAGATTCCGAATTTCCTCCCATTGAGTAAGTCCCCTTAGTGAGTGAATTTCTAGAGGTCTTTCCTAATGACCTTCTCGGTATTCCTCCCGAACAGGAAATTGATTTTAGTATCGATTTGCTACCGAAAACAAATCCCATTTCAATTCCTCTTTATCGGATGGCTCCGGCCGAATTGAAAGAGTTGAAGGCTCAACTCAAAGATTTATTAGACAAAGGCTTCATTAGACCTAGTATTTCTCCATGGGGTGCTCCGGTTTTCTTTGTGAAGAAGAAGGATGTGTCACGCCCCGAGCTACCCCCAAGACGCAGACACGGAACCTAGGAGCACAAGTGATCCCAAGCTAACCCTGCTGGCATGATCATGAGCATACTAAAGATAATAAATTGTTGCGGAAGCTAAATCATACTTAAAATGAAAAGATGGGGAATACCCATATTCTACAAATGAGATATTTGAAAACAATGAGTATAATACAAAAGAAATATTAACTCAATACTAAGCTGAATCTAACTATGTCTGAAAATAACCTCTAAACTAGACTAGAAATACTGGGACAAGCCCCAGCTAAATCTAGCAAAAAATGAAACTAAATGACTAAAGACTGAAATGAAACTCATGACTGTTGTCCTCGGAGAATGAGGACTCACCACTGAATCTGCTGAACTGGAGATCGGGAAATCGATCTATGCGTGATCTGGATGCTGAGAACCTGAACCTACATCACGAGAAGATGTAGCGCACGTATGCGTCAGTACTTGAAAGGTACTAAGCATGTATCATAGAGTAAAGCTGAAATAAAACATAACTGAACAAGCACAAAGACAAGTATAATAATCTAAACGTGATGTGCTGATTTCTGAGCTAACTGGATACAATGACCAATTTATAACATGCTGAAACTGAATACTGAATATAATGATAAATGGTCAATGTAGAGAGTCTGACTGAACTGTGGGAGATACTAATAACAGATAATAAAACTACATGAGCTAAATGTGGAGTCCGATGTATACGCCCCCATCTAGAGGACCCAATATACCCTGCCAAAGGTATAAAGGCATGCTGGCGTGATCACTAACTGATTACCCACAAAGGGGACTTACAACCTACTAGGCTAGTAGTTCTGGGACTATTGGGTACGCTAAACCCTAGTCCAACTCGGTATTATGCTACTCCCAATGAATTTTTTAAATTAACTGATTATATCTGAATTTCTGTAAATACTGGATAGCTCGAAACTGAACATGCAAACTGAGAATGCAACAATTTATCTGGTAACTATGCATTTATAGCCGAGGCATGTATATTTGAAGTGTCTGAAATATATGACCTAGCATGTGTAATTAAAGAACTAAAGAAATACAAAGCTTGAGTTCTGAAATTCATGCGATAATCTGAGTAATAACATGATAATCTTATTTGGAACATATATTTAATAAATTCATGATATTATATCAAAGTTCTATAAACCCTAGGTTAAATCATGATAAGAGAATCAAGAACTGACTGAAACTAAGGACCCAATGGGTGAAACGAACCCACTAGTGAAATCCCACATACCTGGTGATGAAATCCAGAGAAAAATACTTAAGTTTCGGGGCTGGAACTGTTGGAGCTTGTGGCGTTTTTGAACTAGGGTTCTTGAGTTTTTTTCACCTCTCTTGCTTCTAATTTTCTAAGTTTTGATTTAATGATTTGATTTGGATATGTTTTAATTATGTTTCTAGGCTTAAACTGACTAAATTAGGATGATTTAGGGTTAAAACGACGTAACTTAGGGTTTAAACGGAGTGGGAAAGGTCAAAAAGACCCCTGGGAAGGTTGCTGTCGAGCCTCATGACGTCCAGGACTGACGGTCCATCGTGCGCCCGACGCCCCGTCATTGGATCCGTCGTGAGGGCCTGTTCGACATGCCTTTACTAAAATGGGCATAACATTTTATTTAAAGTTCTGATTTTAGCAAGATCGGTGCCTATGGAAAGATAATTCAATTATCTATTTGTCGGTAGGTCATGGGAGACCTAATTCATTTTTTGCAAAGAGTTATGATCATTTTAAGTTGACCCAACAGCATTTCCCCTTAACTGGCTACAAATTTTGCACCTACGGTCAGACCTACGGACCGTAGGTCCACCTACGAACCATGCTGGTCATCCATAGCTCTTGTCAGAGAGTGGTTGAAGGGAGTCTTGATTGAAGGTCACGGACTACGGACCGCCGTTTGACCTACGGACCGTAATTCCATCCGTCGTCAAAGACTTAACCAATTTTTCTAGGCTGAATTTTTTGGGAGTTTCTAATCCCATCGACGGTTGTGCAAGACGAATCGTGGTTCAGGCTACGGTTCGTCGATGCCACCGTTTGTAGCACCTGCAGATTTTTCTGAAAAACTAATTTTTAGCTCTTTTGGCTACGGGGTGTTACATTATATCCCCCTTGGGAACATTCGTCCTCGAATGAAGACTAAACTAGCTGAAATAGAAGGAGAGAGATGCAAACCCCACTACTAAACACTGAGAACTGAGTTCTGACTGAATTGAGTTCTGAGTACATGCAATTACGCTTAAAATGAGAGTACAAACTGAGGGAACAATATTCTAAAACTGAATTTACGCATGAATGACTGTAAACTGAAGAGGAACTATTACCTGAAGCTAGAGTTGAATCGGAAGGAAAAAGGTCAGGATACTTGGCTTTCATGGCTGCTTCTGCTTCCCAAGTAGCTCCCTCTACGGACTGACTCCTTCACAAAACCTTCACTGAAGCGAATTCTTTGTTTCTCAACCTTCTAACCTGACGGTCAAGAATCTCAACTGGTACATCCTCATAAGAAAGACTATCTTTCACCTCCACACTCTCTAATGGCACTATAGAGGCTGGGTTACCCATGCACTTCTTCAAGAGTGAGATGTGGAAGACCGGATGCACTGCTGCTAATTTTACTGGCAACTCTAACTCATATGCCACCTTGCCAATCCTTTTCAAGATCTTGTAAGGGCCTACATATCTAGGACTGAGCTTCCCTTTCTTTCCAAATCTCATCACCCCTTTCATAGGTGAGACTTTCAGAAAAACCCAATCATCAACTTTGAACTCTAGTTCCCTTCTCCTTACATCTGCACAAGATTTCTGACGACTTTGGGCTGTCTTAAGTCTATCTCTAATGAGTTGCACTTTCTCCATAGCATAAAAGACTGAATCTGGCACTATCAAAGCTGCTTCACCTACTTTAAACCAACCAACAGGAGATCTATATCTACGCCCATATAAAGCCTCATAAGGGGCAATCTGAATGCTCGAATGGTAGCTATTATTGTAGGCAAACTCAATAAGAGGAAGGTGATCATCCCAAGTACCTTTGAAATCAATCACACAGGCTCTCAACATATGCTCTAAGGTCTGAGTGGTACGCTCTGCCTGCCAATCCGTCTGTGGATGAAATGTTGTACTAAGGTTAACTTGAGTACCAAGCCCTTTTTGAAATGGCTTCCATAAATGAGAGTTAAACTGAGGACCTCTATCTGAGATGATAGAAAAAGGAACCCCATAAAACCTCACAATTTCAGTAAGGTAAAGCTTGGCATAGTCCTCTACCGAATATGTAGTCATGACCGCCAAAAAGAGAGAAAACTTAGTCATCCTATCAACTATCACCCAAATTGAGTAATGCTGTCTGCGAGTAAGAGGTAACCCTGTGATGAAATCCATATTGATCACATCCCATTTCCAAGTAGGAATATCGATCTCTTGAGTGCACCCTTTAGTTCAAGCAAGATCGGATCACTCTCTTGCTTTTCCTTAATGTCCACTACCAAAGAAGATTCTGCCCTATTCTGAATTGTTGCACCGCTGTCTGATATGCTCATAAGGCGAACTCCCAAGCGAGTAAGCCTGTGAACATCCTTCACTAGCTCCTTTCTTTTTTCCTCAACATGGGCTACACTACCCATAGATAATCTACTAAGAGCATCGGCCACTGCATTCACCTTTCCAGGATGATAATGCACACTCATATCATAATCCTTAAGGAACTCAAGCCATCTCCTCTGGCAAAAATTCAACTCTTTGTGGGTGAACACATACTGAAGGCTCTTATGATCGGTGAACACATCTACATGAACACCATAAAAGTAGTGTCTCCATATCTTGAGTGCAAACACCACTGCTGCAAGCTCGAGGTCATGGGTTGGATTGTTCTTCTCATGCACCTTAAGCTTTCTAGAGGCATAAGATATAACCTTATCTCTTTGCATTAACACACAACCAAGGCCGATTCTGGATGCATCGCAATAGATCACATAACCATCTGAACCCTCTGGTAGAGTCAAGAGAGGAGCTGTAGTCAATCTAGTTTACAATTCTGTGAAGCTTTTCTCACAATCATCTGACTATTGGAACTTGACCATCTTCTGAGTCAACCTAGTCAATGGTGAGGCTATGGATGAAAATCCTTCCACGAACCTTCTGTAATAACCTGCTAGACCTAAGAAACTTCTGATATCTGTTGCAGAGGTAGTTCTGGGACACTGTTTCACTGCTTCTATTTTTTGTGAATCTATGCGGATCCCTTCGCTAGATACAATGTGACCGAGGAAAGCAACGGATTTCAACCAAAACTCACATTTACTAAACTTAGCAAATAACTGGCGATCTTTGAGAGTCTGCAGAACAACTCTCAAATGACTTGCATGTTCTTCCTTACTCCTAGAGTAAATGAGTATATCATCAATGAAGACGATAATGAACAAGTCTAAGTACTGTTCGAACACTCTGTTTATCAAATCCATGAAAGCTGCAGGAGCATTGGTTAGTCCAAATGACATAACTACAAATTCATAATGACCATACCGAGTTCTGAAGGCTATTTTTGGAATGTCACTATCTCTGACTCTGAGCTGATGATAACCCGATCTGAGGTCTATCTTCGAAAAATGACTAGCACCCTGAAGTTGGTCAAACAAGTCATCAATCCTGGGGATATGATACTTATTCTTGATTGTGACCTTGTTCAATTGTCAATAGTCAATGCACATTCTGAGAGAACCATCTTTCTTCTTTACGAACAATACTGGTACACCCCATGGTGAAATACTAGGTCTGATGAAACCCTTATCTAGAAGGTTTTTCAACTGCTATTTCAATTCCTTAAGCTCTGCTGGAGCCATTCTATAAGGAGGAATAGAAATAGGCTGGGTATCTGGAAGGAGATCAATTCCAAAGTCAATTTCCCTTTCGGGAGGAACCCCGGGAAGATCTTTTGGAAATACTCTTGGAAATTCACAGACTACTGGAACTGACTAAAGAGATGGGGTTTCAGGCTAGAATCCTTAACCCGATCTAGATGATAGAGATAACCCTTAGATATCATCTTTCTGGACTTAAGGTAAGAAATAAATCGACCCATAGGTGCTAGGCTACTACCCTTCCATTCTAAGATTGGTTTATCTGGAAACTGAAAACGACCAATCCTAATTCTACAATCGATTGAGGCATAACATGAGTGTAACCAATCCATGCCTAGAATGACATCGAAGTCTACCATTTCTAACTCTACTAGATCTGTTGAGGTGACTTTCTGAGAGACTATGATAGGGCAATTTCTGTATACCCGTCTAGCTATAACTGGGTCACCGACTGGAGTAGAGACTGAGAAGGGTTCTGAGAGAGTTTCTGGACTGACACTGAATTGGACTGCTATATAAGGAGTTACAAAAGAAAGAGTAGCCCCTGGATCTAACAATGCATAAACATCAAGGTCAAAGACTCGTAACGTACCAGGAGACTACATCAGGAGAACCTTCCTGATCCTGGCGAGCCTGAAGAGCATAAAGTCTGTTCTGGCGCTGACTGCCACCTGTACCAGATGAGTTACCCTGCTGAGTTGGGCGATTTGCTGGTGCTGCTGAATTTGTAGACTGCGCTCTACCATTACCACCTCCTTGACTCTGTCTAGAAGGACAATCCCTCAACCTGTGACCACACTGACCACATCCAAAACATCCTTCTTTTCCTGCAAGACAAACGCTCGGATGGTTCTTACCACACTAAGGGAAAGTGGGGTAAGTTTTGGTGCCTGAAACACTTCTCTGAGACTTAGAGCCTGGTGCTCAGCCCTTCTGGTCATACCTATTCTTGGAGGATGGAACACTAGCTGATGAAGGGCTGGAGCTGAAAACTTCTGCTGACCCTGCGAGCGATTTCCACCACGAAATTTCTGCTGAGAATAGTCATAGTTCCCAGTCCTAGCCTTCTCATTTTCCTTAACCTGTACCCTAAGCTTATCACTCTCAACCTGGTGAGCATGAGTCATAAGCCTAGAGATGTTTCTATCTTCCAGCAACATAGCATTTCTGCACTCTGTCTTCACCAAATCTGATACTCCATACAAGAACTTATTCATCTGAGCCTTGGAGTCAGCAACCATGTGAGGAGCATACCTGGAGAGTTGGTTAAACTTCAGCCCATACTCTTGGACTGTCATGTTTCCCTGCCTCAAGTTCATGAATTCTTGGGCCTTTGATTCTTGCAACTCTATTGGGAATAAACTGTCGAGAAAAGTCTCACTGAAGCACTCCCAAGTAATAGGATCTGTATTTGCTCCCCTATTCTCCTTCCACTGAGTGTACCAGATATGAGCCACGTCTTTCAGCTGGTATGACGCCAACTCAACCCGATAATTCCCAGTAACCTGCATCACCTCAAAGAACTTCTTGATTTCCTCCAAGAAATTCTGAGGATCTTCATTAGTCTACGATCCTAAGAACTCAGGCGGATTCATCCTAACAAAGTCATGGACCCTTGCTGCTGCTGATCCACTATTTTCATTCATAGGATCATGAACCCGATTGTTCTTGTGGGTCATACTCTGAGCCAACATCTGTATGGCATTCCTGAACTCAGCATTGGAGACTTCTTGATCTGGGATTGGAGGAGTTGCGTTTGCATTGCTGGCATTCGGATTCCTAGCATTAGCTCTACGAGGAGTCATGATCTGAAACGTAGAACGTCAAGTTAGAATGGAATAACATCATACCTTACGCACGATAAGAGTAACAAGAAAGTGAAGTTTTTTTTTCCTAAAACACTTTATAGCCTCCCTAACATTAGATGTGGTGCACTTCACACCCATGAAAAGGACTCTACTTAGTGCGGCTTTTTCAGACATCTTAGGACTCTTGAACCTAGTACTCTGATACCAAGTTTCGTCACGCCCCGAGCTACCCCCGAGACGCGGACACGGAATCTAGGACCACAAGTGATCCCAAGCTAACCCTGCTGGCATGATCATGAGCATACTAAAGATAATAAATTTTTGCGGAAGCTAAATCATACTTAAAATGAAAAGATGGGGAATACCAATATTCTATAACTGAGATATTTGTAAACAATGAGTTTAATATAAAAGAAATATTAACTCAATACTCAAGCTGAATCTAACTATGTCTAAAAATGGCCTCTAATCTAGACTAGAAATAATAGGACAAGCCCCAGCTAAATCTAGCAAAAACAGAAACTAAATGACTAAAGACTGAAACGAAACTCATGACTGTTGTCCTCGGAGAATGAGGACTCACCACTGAATCTGCTGAACTAGAGATCGGGAAATCGATCTATGCGTGATCTGGATGCTGACAACCTGAACCTACATCACGAGAAGATGTAGCGTATGTATGCGTCAGTACTTGAAAGGTACTGAGCATGTAGGATAGAGTAAAGCTGAAATAAAACATAACTAAACAAGCACAAAAACAAGTATAATAATATGAACGTGATGTGCTGAATATACTGATAAATGGTCAATGCAGAGAGTCTGACTGAACTGTGGGAGCAACTAATAACCGATAATAAAACCACATGAGCTAAATGTGGAGTCCGATGTATACGCCCCATCTAGAGGACCCAATATACCCTGCCAAAGGTATAAAGGCATGCTAGCGTGATCACTAACTGATTGCCCACAGAGGGGACTTACAACCCACTAGGCTAGTAGTTCTGGCACTATTGGGTACGCTAAACCCTAGTCCACATCTGTATTATCCTACTCCCAATGAATTTTGTAAATTAACTGATTATATCTGAATTTCTATAAATACTGGATAGCTCGAAACTGAACATGCAAATTTAGAATGCAACAATTTATCTTTAGTTTTGCATTTATAACAGAGGCATGTATATCTGAAGTGTCTGAAATATATGACCTAGCATGTGTAATTCAAGAACAAAAGAATACAAAGCTAGGGTTCTGAAATTCATGCAATAATCTGAGTAATAACATGATAATCTGATTTGGAACATATATTTACTAAATTCATGAAGTTATATCAAAGTTCTAGAAACCCTAGGTTTAATCATGATAAGAGAATCAAGAACTCACTGAAACTAAGGAACCAATGGGTGAAAGGAACCCACTAGTGAAATCTCACATACCTGGTGATAAAATCCACGGAAAAATACTTAAGTTTCGGAGCTGGAACTGCTGGAGATTGTGTTCTTGAACTAGGGTTCTTGAGTTTTTTTCTCCTCTCTTGCTTCTAATTTTCTAAGTTTTGATTTAATGATTTGACTTGGGTATTTTTTAATTATGTTTCTAGGCTTAAATTGACTAAAATCTGATGATTTAGGGTCAAAACGACGTAACTTAGGGTTTAAACGGTGAGATTAGAAGATTCTTCAAATGGTGGAGTCATTGTCCATCTAACTCCGAGTCATCTTTAGTGGTGGAAGTAAAGTCCAAACAACACCTTGATGAACCATTAATGGAGTTGAAAGAATTAGTTCTCAGAAAATTAAATGAGTCATTCTCCTTAGGGGGGATGTTGTTTTAAGGTACCAAGGGAGATTGTGTGTTCCCGATGTAGATGGGTTAAGGGACCGGATCCTAGAAGAAGCCCATGGCTCCCGCTACTCAATTCATTCGGGTTCAACAAAAATGTACCATGACCTTTGAGAGATATATTGGTGGGAAGGAATGAAGAAGGATATAGCGGAGTTTGTCGCTAAGTATCAAAATTGCCAACAAGTAAAGGCTGAACATCAAAAGCTGGGTGGCTTACTACAGGAAATCCAAGTTCCTACTTGGAAGTGGGAAGACATTAATATGGATTTTGTTATGGGTTTACCTCTGACTCAATATGGGTGGTTGTGGATAGGTTGACCAAGTCCACTCGCTTTATTCCCGTCAAGTCTACTTATTCGACGGAAAATTATGCTAGGATCTTCATGGATGAGATTCTGTGTCACCATGGTATTCCGTTATCCATCATATCGGATCGGGGTGCACAATTCACATCTAGGTTTTGGAGGTCATTCCATAAAGGAAATTGGGATAAGCATTTGCCTTTGGTGGAGTTTTCTTACAACAATAGTTTTCATTCATCCATTTCCATGGCTCCCTATGAATCCTTGTATGGTAGGAGGTGTAGGTCTCCTATAGGATGGTTTGAAGTGGGAGAGCCTTCACTTTTTGATCCTGATTTTGTTTATAAGACTTTGGAGAAATTTCATATTATAAGGAACCAGTTGCAAACGACCTATAGTCGGCAAAAGTCTTATGTCGATCATAGGAGAAGAGATTTGGAGTTTGAAGAAGGTGATAAGGTGATTTGAAAATTTCACCAATGAAAGGGGAGGTTAGATTTGGAAAGAAAGGGAAGTTGAGTCCTCGTTATGTGGGTCCCTATGAAATCTTACAAAGGGTTGGTAAGGTTGCCTATGAATTGAAACTTCCTAGTGAATTGGCTTCGGTTCATCCGGATTTCCATGTTTCCATGCTTAAAAAGTGTATTGGTGATCCCGAGTCTATTCTTCCTATTGAGGGTCTTGGTATCAAGGACAACCTCTCTTCATCTATTTGATAACTAAGGTTAGTAGTTCTTACTAATAATGAAAATAATAACTAAAATTGAAGTTGTTTTGATTTGTAACGAAGTATTGCAAAAAGTGCATTTTTTACTCTTACTCTACAGTGAAATTAGCATTTGAACTTGAAATTTTGCTCTTTGGCTTGTGCTGAATTATGCCTTGCATTTTGATGTGGTGAGTCTTTATGAAATCATATGTAGCATGTAGTTAAGTTGAACTTTGTGCAAATTGACTCATGTAATGTATGTTGAGCTCATGTGAGTTGTGAGAAGGAAATGCCTCATAATGAAGTGTTGAGCCTTATTGAAAATTATTGTGTTGATTTCATTGATGTTGTTTGGAAGATTATTCTTAAAAAGGAAAATAAGGTATTTATTTTGTGTAGAGGAAGTGAAATTTTTTTTATTTGCGTAAAACTTAAGCAATTTAAAATTAGTCTATCATAATAAATATGAAATGACTTCTTTGTGTCGTGCATTTTGGATATGGTCAGTCTTTATGAAATCATATGTAGCATGTAGTTAAGTTGAACTTTGTGCAAATTTACTCATGTAATGTATGTTGAGCTCATGTGAGTTGTGAGAAGGAAATGCCTCATAATGAAGTGTTGAGCCTTATTGAAAATTATTGTGTTGATTTAATTGAAGTTGTTTGGAAGATTATTCTTAAAAAGGAAAATAAGGTATTTATTTTGTGTAGAGGAAGTGAATTCTTTTTATTTGCGTAGTACTTAAGCAATTTAAAATTAGTCTATCATAATAAATATGAAATGACTTCTTTTTCAAAGCATGCTGTTAAATATTTCTTGACTACATTAAAAGTAAGTTATAAATGAAGAAATCATTTTCTTGAAACAAACTCAATAATTAATATAACATTAAATATTTTCATAAATATGACAGTCTATCAATACTATAAAATGACCTTCAATTTTTTCATTTGACACAAACAAAAACATCTTTATACACATAAAACAACAAATTATGTCCTCCATCTTTTGGTTTGTGCTATTTGTTGCATTATTTTATCTAGCCACACCTTCACTAGCTCAATATGAAGATTTAAAGTATAATCACAAACCTTCACATTCACCATGTGAACCACCAAAGCAAGAACCATTAGATTTACCTATTGAAACATTAAAACACAATCACAAGACATCACCTTCACCCATAAAACCACTCGAACATAATCACAGACCACCACATTCACCTACTGAAGCACTAAGTTACAAGAAAAACCCATCACATTCACCTGATGAAGCACCTACGCATAGGTACAAATCATCTCATGCACCTGCTGAAGCACTAAGGCACAATCATAAACCATCACCTTCACCAACTGAAGAAGCGAAGAGGGAATATAAACCTCGTCTATCTTCTTTTTACTAATTATGTCTTTAAAATATTTTGTCTAGAAAGACTATCTTTAAAATTAATTATTATGAAAATCTCAATCTATCTTGGTGAATGTAATGCATTTATATTGACATTATATTAAATATTATTATCTATATCAAAAGTCTATGATATGTGATGTATATCATCGTTTATTATACACATCTCGTTATTAAATTTGGAGTATTCATTTGTACTAATGTTTGTACTACAAAGATTCATCTTCAAAGAAAATTACCGTATCTTCTAAAATTTATTTAATAAGATATATCCAGCATATACCTTCGGACAAGGGTGCTTAAGGTTATTTAAGTATAATAGATTGTCCATTTAAGTCATTTAATTTTATTTTGTATCAACAAACTTGCCTAAAAGAATAATTTCTAAACCACCCTCAATTTTACTTTTGTAACAATGTCTTCACTAGTGGTTTATGATACTATGTATACCCCATTTACATTTATTTTTTGGATAATTCTTTTGACATAATTAATATTTATTTTTAAATTATGATTTGACTAATATATTTCCTATAATATATACTTTGATTAAATTAATTTTCCTTTATTATCACTTTTACTTTACATACTTTTAAGTCAAATACACAATGCAGCCCTTTGCGTCACTCTTGTAAAAAATTATACTTTCAGGGTCAAGTATAATATACTTTTTAAAAATAAAGATCATATAATTGTTTCTCAAATTAAATTAGTTAATCTCCAAATCTCAAATTTAAATTAGTGCATGTTATCATGTTGTTATTTTCATCACCCAAATAGAAGTGAGTAGAACCTACATTAATCCTTTGAAGGGAGATCCATTGAATCTAAGACATATACTATTAAAGTTTATTTAAAAAATAAAATATTCAGATCCAACTGGGTTTATATTAATAAAAGTCAATAATTTAGTCTAATGTGAAATTAATCAACAACTTAATAAATTCTCCCAAAACTTAAAGTCATCTTATCAGAAACTCGAACAAAATCAATATCTTACAGACATCAAGATAATCAAATTAATAAAAGAGTCTCCTTGTCCATAAAGATATGCTAACTCATGTTTGAACTGGACCCTTGCAGAAATTTTTGAAACACATGTTATACTAAACAAACAATATTACATGATAGTATCAATACAAGCTGCTATGTAGTGAAAAGTATCATAGACCGATGTTATTTAGAACTATGAACCACATAAATCAAATAACAAATAGATTAAACTTATAACATATAGTAATAATTCACCATCAAACAAGTATTATCACTCCTTAATATAAAATATCAAACAATAGGTAGCAAAACTATCATATATTTCAATTTATTAAAATAAGTCAAAATCACAATAATAATGTAGCACTTCGAAAATCCAATACGAGTCTTAAGGCCTAACATAGGTTCCATGGTATCTAAACACTGTTATAAGACCTATAATAATTAATATAAGTCATTTAGGAGGTTTAGGAACCAAAATGTCCAAGAACATCCATGACGTTTGAAAATTTGGTTCAAGGACGTACTAGCGTGCCTTAGCTTATTTAACTAGCTTTTAGGAGTCAGAAATTCATGAAATTATGTGGAAGGGTGTATACCATATGTTTAAGGTGATTCGTGGTCAAAACGTCTGGGTATGAATCCCCAAGGACAAACCAAGGGCCCTTGAGGAGGACCTTAGCACGTTGGAGGCAACACTGCCTGGGCAGTGTGCACCAACGAGACTCAAAGACGGCTCGTATGTGGATCGACGAGGCGTCGATGCCAACCGTCGTCCCACACTTAGACAAAATGGGGAAGCCCTCTCTTGCACAAGTCTCTAACCAAGACTACGATTGTTCAGGACGAATGAGGGGACCAACCATCGACTCACAAATGGCCCGTCGACGGGGTTCCGTCTGTGAGGGTCCAAGTTCCTGCACATTTTAATTTCATTTCATTTAAAATAATTAAGGGGTTTAAGGGTTATTTAGGGATAAAATGAAGATTAATTAACTAATTTAACCCACCGCCCATATAAAGACCCCAACCCTCATTAGATTAAACACAACTCTAAAATAAATACTCTTCTTTCTCTGTTCTTTCTCTCTCTATTGGAAGATACCATTGAAGACAAGCTAGGGGAGGTTTTGAGGGCTGTAAAGGGACGAATTCACCATCAATTCTTCATCAGATAACAAGGTATGAGATCTAATTCACCTTTGAGCCTCTTTCCTTAAAGGGTTCTTTCAAAATTGATTTCAAAAGTTGGGTTTTCAAGTGGGTTTCACTAAATTACGAATTTAATGTTATGAACTAAGTTGTTTATGGTTTCTTAGGGTATAATGTGTAGATTAACATGTAATTTCACTTGATCATAGTAATTTGTGATGATTTGACCTAAATTGAAGAGCATAATCCTTAACCATTAGCCCTAGGTTGATCTTGATGTAAATTGGATAGTGATTGATTCAATTGTCTTGATTATGGGTTAACTCACTATTAGATGATTTTGTTACACCAATTATTAACAAATTGGAATGAATTGTTGTCTTTCATGCTAATCTTGAGAAGTGATCTAGGTTATGGAAACTGGCCTAAGTAATCTTGTTTTAAGAATTGATTTGGTATTAAACTATGGTGTAGTGACTCTTCTAGTATTATTATCATGTTGATTTTTGAATTATAATCTGGAACATCTAGAATGAGTTTAATTGAGGGTTTATGGTAATACCTAAATGATGAACTATACTCATCCAATTGTTATTGAGCTATTGATGATGATGATTATACAAGGGGTAGACCCTATGACCTAAACTAAGCTATGATCGATAATTAAAGGCTTAAAGACATTTCAACTAAAGGAATTAGCTTAGCACCGAGTGAACTTGACAATTGGAGGTGATGACTTCCCATAGAGGAAGATTCGCCCTATAGTTCTACATGAGATGTTGACTTCCCGAAGAGGAATACTCCTCCAATAGATTCCCATGAGAGGGGACCCCAATTACCAAGTGGTATCAAGAGGGAATATACTATCTCTTAGTTCTTGAACTATGTTGCCCCCATAGGTAGACTAGCTAGTGGATCCACCTAGAAAGCTATGTTTATATTTGGTTTTACTTTGGACGGTAGACCACCTTCTTTTGGTGTAAGGTTTACAACACCGGATTCCACACTTAGCTCTTGTGGTCTATATCGGTTAAGGAAAGTGTTCCCTAAATTAAAATAAAGTAATGAAGTATAAACCAACTAAGGTGACTTGAGAGGTTTAACTTATCCTAGGTAGGGGTATGGGACTCTACTTATTCCTTGCACTAGTTGACCTTGATGGAAGCTTTAGGAAGTTGATATTATGTATATATATGATAATGATGTATATGATGATAATATGTTGATGCTACAACATAAATGATATTATATGATGATGATTATTCTCGTGAACATGTAATTGGGTTTGTACTATTAAAATATGATGTGATGTGTCCTTAAAGGTTATGTTATGTGAAGTTGGACACTGATCATGGTTTCTTGTTGAGGCTACTTGGTTGAGTAAGGTTATGGGGCTTTGTTTGGTAATTGCACATGTTGATTCGATGAGGACTCATGAGTAGTTGTCTTACTTATTATGATATGATTAACTCTTACTCATGCTTGTGATGTTAATTCCTTGATGATAGAGTTGTATTAGATTATGGGCTCAAGTATGTCGATAGGCATATTACTTGGTTGAGTTAGTAAGCATG
Source organism: Solanum pennellii (assembly GCF_001406875.1). NCBI lineage: Eukaryota > Viridiplantae > Streptophyta > Magnoliopsida > Solanales > Solanaceae > Solanum > Solanum pennellii. The sequence continues at coordinate 9,275,072 of NC_028643.1, read as the reverse complement.
TGTTGTTATTTGGTATGACTTACTTGATTGTGCATAAGACTTTCTAAAAAGGGTAAATGAGCATGGTTTAAACTAAATGTCCCTTTTAGCATGTTTTGTTGTTATATGTGCATATGGTCTCATACTTAGTATAAGTGACGTACTTACCCCATTTTCTTCCGCTTTCCCAAACATTTTAGGTTCCAATCGTTGAAGGCTCATCTGAGACGACTTGAAGAAGGCTTGGATATTCTCTATCATCCAAGTGGGTAGGTCCTCACTTTTCGAGGGCGATGCCAATATCTTGCTTATGAAGTTTCTTCATTTTTATAAGACTTTTATGTTCATTCCACTTTCATTTGAATATGATTTGTATAAGCCTATATGTGGCTTCTTTACATTGATTTAGGGCTATGCCCAAATTTCTATGATGTTTAGATGGTATGAGATGAGACAATCCTTAAGACTATCTTCTATCTTATGTATATATTTATGTGCAATAAAAGTAGAAGGCTATGTAACCTTCCTATACGAAGGGTCTATGTATACTCGATATGTATATTATGTGTATGCCGAGTTCTATGCAAACCTCCAAATAGAAGTAGTAAAAGTTTTTAAATTTTCGCTTAATTCGACTTATCAATGTGACGATGTAAGTTAAGAGGTAAACCTACTCCTCAAAGAGGGCGACGCCGCCGGTAATATCTAGGGGGTAAACCTGGATATGACAAATAACTCACCCATCAACATTATGGTGTACATACACTAAGGATCATATTTACATCCAATTAACATGACCTAAAGGGACCGGATTCATTTGTTTACCAAATTGGTGTGATATGCAACACTCTAGATATATGTACCCACTCGTCTACAAGCTCATATCAGCTCTGAGCCACTCATAATTTATAAAATCCTTTCTTGCCCTTAAAACTTTAACACTTATAACAATAACAAATTCTTCAATCATTATAGATGCTGCAAAGCTTCGATTTAAAGAATGGGTGGTGTACTATAAAAAATTTCACTATAGAGAAGACCTTCACTAAAATGAAGGTCATCATTTACTATTTATTTTTTCATTTAGCTTTTCACTCAGTCTTGGTCATAAGATAGAATATTCAATAAGGAGATCTCAAGGGAATCTTTTTTTTTGTTTATGATTTAAGGCCTTTCTCTCATGAGTCAAATGATTCCAATCTATCATTTCCTTTTTGTAACACCCATAAAATAGAAAAGATAACTTGAAAATTTAAAAGTTTAAGAAGTTGTTGGTGCAGGATTATGCGAGCCCATGTACAGCATGTGTTACATCGTACCACTCTTGGTTTATTTTTATTAGTTGGTCTTCAGAGATTTGATTTTTTCTGTAAGTTGGTACACAAACCACTAATACGGTCCATCAAAGGAAGTACGGTCCATACTTGGCCATCTATAGTTCATAGCATGAGGGTCTAGGACTTTGGATGAGGGGCAGCGAACAAGGAGGGTTTATAAACCATAGAATTAATGATAGGTCGTGGTTCTTAGTTCCTGGTTTGACATTAGAAAGTTTGGATTTTCACTACTTGTTCCACGAAAGACCAGTCCGGTCCATAGTCCTATGTATGGTCGGTAAGAGTAGACTCAACCGTTTAAGTCAGGGTTAATAGGGTTTATTCCTATCATTTTAATTTCTAAATTATTTTTAGGCTATTCCTAACACCTATAACCATTTCTAATGTCAAATCCCTCCAAATCACTCTTAAACTCCCAGAGCTCTCAACTTTTCTTTTTGAAGGATCATTCAAGGTGAAGCTAGGGTTCTTCAAGTTCAAATATCATTTCCTATTTTGTTTAGGGATTTGATAAGGGTATGTTTGAATTTCATCAAATGTTCCTCTTCATCCATTGAGTTCCAAAAGAAACCTAAATTTTTACTTATGATTTCTACCCAAATTTCTAAGATTTTCATGATTCTTCTATGGATCCGACTGAAGTAACATTTTATCTCAATGAACGATCTTATTATGCATGATTTGATCATATTTGAATCTTTTCAATAATTTTTACATAAACTTGTGCTATATAAGTTATTTCTCTATGAAATAAATCTTTGAAGATATGCATGATCTATGAATTGAAGTATTATGATAAAGTATCGAGCATGTTTAATGAAATTAGATACTTCTAAGTGAAGTAATTTTTATTTTTAAAGATGATAAAGATTTACATGTTTTAGATAAGTGTCTCTTATTAATATGTAGTGAAATTATGATTTAAAGGAGCTAGTTTATGATTATGAAGTTGATGAATGATTTGGTATCAATAGATTCTTACAATTTCAAAGTTTACGAATATGACATTATTACGCATGGTAATCTTTGGGAGTTCACATAGCAACAAGTGGATTTTGGGATGGAGTCTCACTCATTAGTAAAACTCGTGTTCTTTAGTAGCAATCTCCTTGTCTTATAACTACATGTCGTTGTAGGGCTTATCTAAAAATATACACTAGCTAGTGGATCCATGTAAGTTCATGATTATGGTCCTTACCTTGACAAGTAGGACACTACTTTTTTTAATGGGAGCAGTAAATTGAACTCTATATTATAGATCACATGGTTTATGTTGGTTTACAATAATACCATATCTGCCACAAAAGAGTTATGAATGATAAGACTTTTAAATTGTTCATTTACCCTATAACATATGTTATGAACTAAGCTTATCAGATTTTGTCATATTTTACTTAGTCATCCATTCATCATGTTTTCAGACTTATTATATATTTATGCTTATATTCATGCATATTTCCTCATACTAAGTACATTACAAGTACTGAACATATACATCTCTTGGGCCTATAATATTTTATAATATAGGATCAAGTACTCTTAATCTTGATTGCGGTTAGTACATACTCTATTTAACTAAGCTAAGGAATAGTCCGTCATAATGCTTCAGAGACATGTCACTTATAACTTTCTGTTCGTTCAAACTTTACTATAATTTAGATTGTTCATGATCTAGGGTTATCCTAGCCATACTTCTATAGTAGAAACTTATGTCAGACTTAGTATGTTTTTCTTATTGATGGTGTTGTACTTTTATTTTGGTATCAAATTAAGATGATCATTTTATAATGATGTTATGTTTCCATAATTATTTTTATTATGTTGTTATCTCAATGTCATGCTATGTCAAGTGGTTGGTTTAGAGTACTTCAAGATTCAATTCACTATTTCACGTCTAGGGGTAGTTTTGAGTCATGATAAACCGTATATTCATAACATCAAATTCAATTAGCTTAGGGTGTGTGACAACTGGCTCTATAGTAGAGTCTTGTTCATGAATGTGAAACGTGCCACATTTATAAATAGAAGGCTACGGGGCATTTAAGAAACTTTCTTCTTTCATACTACTAAAGTCATGTGATTGAGTCAAACTCGATAAGGTTTTCTTCTAATTCATATTCTATGTATTTCAGAACGATGCCTCCAAGAAGAGCCCTAGTGAGAAGGAACTTGAATGTGAAGCAGAAGCTTCGACAAGCCTAGGTTGACCCTTTGGCTAGACAAGTCATTCATGCGGAATTTAACTTGCCTTCAAGGTGCGTTCCCAAGCAAGGAATACTCAAGCTAACTTAAGGTGGCAGCTTCGGTGAACCCAAATATGGGTACGGTAGCAACTAGGATTCGAGAATTCACGAGGATGAATATTCAAAAATTCCACGGTTTTAAGGTAGATGAGGACCCACAAGATTTTGTCAATGGTATTCACAAGATTGTTGACATTAAGGTGTGACTCCGGTTGAGAAGGCGGACTTCGTTGGTTACCAAATGAAATAGTTTCTTAAGTTCGGTTTAACCAATGGAAGCAAGAAAGGGAAGTTGATGTAGGTCCTCTGAATTGGGAGAAGTTTAAAGGAGCATTTCTATATTGGTTATTTCCCCTTTATATGAGGGAGGGTAAAGTCCAAGAGTTCATAAACTTGAGGCAAGGTAATATGAGTGTGATGGAATTCTCTTTGAAATTTCACTCAATTGTCAAAACATGCTTCAACTATGTTTTTTATTTTGGAGATGGGATTAGCAAGTTTGTTTCGGGTGTTTCAGAAACAGGGGTCAATGAGTGTAGGACCACCATGTTGATCAAGAAGGTGTTTTAGACTGAAGACTCATGATCAACAAAATAAGGAAGAAAAGCTTGATGAAAGTGATAGGTAGACTAATAGGGCTCGGACTGATAGCATTGAATCCTCTCATCAATTTACACAAAAGTTCTCCAGCCTGACTTCATCTAGTTCTTTACTTTAGTGGTTCAACAAGGATGGTGTATATAATCTAAAGCCTCAAAGAGGTGATTCTAGAGGATCTATTATCCCAACTTGTCAAAAGTGTGTCTAAAGTCATCTATAGAGATTCTTAGTTGGTATTGATGGATGCTCTAATTGTAGTAAAGTTGGTCATAGGTTGCGATATTGCCTTTTCCGTGATAATAAGGGTACACATGGTCATGAGATTCGGCCTAGTGCTTCTTCAGGTCATGTGAATCAGTAGGGTGCTTGTTCAAGCACTGGTGGTCATCGTAAGAATAAGTTTATACTCTTCGGACTCGACATGATCAAGAGTTTTCTCCAAATATGTCTACTCGTTGTTACAAGTCTTCTTGTTTATGTTTATGCATTGCTTGTTCTAGGAGCTACGTTCTCTTTTGTGACTCCTACTGTTGCTATGAAGTTTTTCTTAGTCCTAAAATCCTATTAGAACCTTTCTAAGTCAATACTTATGTCGACGATTGTATTATTGCTTAACGAGTCTATAGAAATTGCCCGATCTCAATTTTCTAAAAAGAAACTTGAGTTAATATAGTAGAGTTATATATAATTGATTTTGATGTTATTCTTGGCAGATTCATTCTTTTTATTCCACGATTGAGTGTAGAAGCTTAGTGGTTAAGTTTCTTTTTTTTAATGAACTAGTCATAGAATGGAAACGTAGTAATTCCACTCCGATAGGTCAATTTATCTCGTGCCTTATATCTTGAAAGATAATTGCAAAGGGTTACATTTATCATCTAGTACGAGTTATGGACACGAATTCTAAAACCCTTACGTTAAAGCATAATCCTGTTGTGGATGAGTTTTCCCTAGAGGAAAATAGACATTAGAATTGACCTTCTTCCCGATACCTAACCTATCTATATTCCTCTCACTAAGGAGTGGAAGGATCATCTAAAGGACCTCTTGAATAAGCGTTTCATTAGATCAAGTATTTCACCATAGGGTGCTCAAGTTTTGTTGGTTCAAGAGAATGATGGTTATCTACGAATGTGTATTGATTACCAACAATTAAACTAGGTCGCAATTAAGAATAATTATACATCCCAATAAATGATGACATGTTTGATCAGATTCAAGTTGCTAGCTTTTTCTCCAAGATTGACCTCTAATCGGGTTATCATCTGTTGAAAGTGAGAGAGTGTGAAATTCTGAAGACAAGCCTCAAGACTTGGTATGGTCACTATGAATTTTTAGTTATGTAATTTTGACAAACAAATTATCCTGAGCTTTTATGGATTTCATAAATTTATTTTAAAGCAATACTTGGATAAGTTCATTATTATGTTTGTTAATGACATCTTTATCTATTCACGAAATGAGGATACTCATGTTGATCATTTGAGGATCGCCTTGCAAAGTCTGAAGGATCGCCAATCGTTTGCTAAGTTTAGAAAATATTAGTTTTGGGTAAGGTAGGTTTCGTTCCTTGTCCATATTGTTTTGGGAGAAGGTATTAAAGTTGATCCTAAGAAGACTGAGGTAGTTAAAAACATGCCTCATCCCCTTTCTCTCTCTCAAATATTAGCATTTTCTTAGGTTTAGCCAGTTATTAGAGAAGGTTTGAGCAAGGATTTCCTCTATTGCTTCTCCATAGAATACTTTTACTAAGAAGAATGTGAATATCAATGGTCCGAGACTTGTCATAAGAGTTTTCAGTAGTTGAAGACTCGCTCACTTAAACCCTGATTTTAACTTTACCATAAAATTCTGATGGATTTATGATATATTGTGATGCTTCCAGAATAGGACTTGGTTGAGTTCTGATGTTACTCGGTAAGGTAAATGTATTTGTATTGAGGCAATGAACACCCAAAATACACCTCTCCAAACAAGTATAAGTGGTTGTTGTTCAAAAAAAGAACCTAACAAAGGATGGGTTGATCCAATGAGAAATGGGGTCTACACTTAACCTAATTTATTGTTAGTTGTACCCTTAGTCGAGTTATTTTCATAAACAGGGGATGGTTGTGAAAAAAAATATTCATGGAATAATTGTGGTAACACATAACACAACAAGAAGGATTGAATGTTCAGTAAAATCAATAAAATATGGAACTAGGGTATTTGTTGTCCCAATAAGTTCATAACACAATACACCTTATAGTAGTAACATTGTCTAGTGTCTAGCATGCAAAGTCAATAAGTTAGGTATATCCTGAGTATATGGACGCTTAATTAAGTGAATTTCACTGTGCAAACTTTTGTCATTCTACGGGTGTATTATTTACTAACACTTACCCTTGACCCTAAATTAATCCCTAAATTAATTATCCCTAGGGCTAGGTCAAGATATTAGAAGATGGTTGATGTCTCCAAATATCTATTGTATAATCTCTTTTCCCATTTTTTACCTCCTTGGTTGTAGGAATAAGGTGTGTTCTAACATAGTGAACTATTAAAAATCAATCAAAGCAACAATAAACACAATACATTTATAAACAATATTCAAGAATTGCTAACGATTCGGTTTACATTGTTAATTCCTCATGATTTCCACAATACCTAGTAGTAGAATTAGCTAATCATTCTTGTTTGATAAAAGTTCATATTAATTTGGTTAAGATAAATCATGAACTTCCAAGAATAATTGTCTCGACCCAAAGTGTACCCTAGGTGTAACATAACGCAAAAGAACTTGGGAGTACCTACGCGAGCCACTTAACATACATCATACAAGATAATATCAATAAAAATTTCAAAACAAAGCATTTCATATATCAACGAGTTTGACAAAAGTAGAAGTCTAACATAAGTCTCAATTGTCATTAAGAAATCATAAGGAAAGTGATTGAGACATATATCATATATCTCATACAAAGTTCGAAACAAAAAATTGCATAAAGTAATAAAAGAGTTCGATCCTCAGATCATGGGATTCACTAATCTTTGACAGACCAAAAGGATCAACTAGCCACCAGTATGGAGGTAGGATCGTTAGACCCTACGTTAGTGAAACAATGTAGGAACAAGTATACATTAGTACATGGAATATACTAAGTATAATAACAATGCATAAGAGTTATAAAATCATGCTAAAAATAACTTTACATAATATGCAATGACCAAACTAAATCATATGATAAAATATTGGAAAACGTAAGTCATAAAGTAACTTTAGTTTATTATTATGGGAAGTGTACTATGTAACCGACATAGACCATGTGAGCTATAACATGGACTCTGTTGTTTATATCACACCAAAAAGAGATGCCCTTACTTTCCAATGTAAGAACCATAAACTTGAGCTAAAGTTGATCCACTAACTAATATCTATCTAAGATAACCTATGTTGGTACATAGTTATGGAATAAGGAGATTTCTACTAGAAACCCTACCTCTACTAATAGGATAGCTTCTATCTCAATATCTCTCAGTGCTAAGTATAAATCCCACAAAAATAGACATTATTCATATTCATCTTATTATCCATGGAAAGGTACAATTAATAAGCCCATCAAAGCTAAAGTTAATTTTGAATAGCTCCTTAATCTTGATTCAACCTAGGTGAAAAAATCTTTCAACCTTACAAATCATTTTTATGTGAGAATGGCCTTTCACAACAATAACATTGATGCTATACTCTCAAAGAAACCTTAAATAATTTATGTCAATTTCCATATAAAGAATATGCATATCTTTATAAATTTATGTGAATTTGTTCAGCAATCATAAGAGTTCGCAATACGTGTTTAAGAAAAAGGATTTGTTACTTTGTCAAAGAAGGTGGATTAAATTCTTATAGAATTATAATATGAGTGTTCTTTACCATTCAAATAAGGCAATGGTTTTCAATGCTCTTAGCTAATTGTTTGTGAATAGTTTTTTAACATTAATGATGATAAGAATGAGTTGGTTTGTGATATGCATAGAATAGCCTGTTTGGGTGTCCATTTGGTTTGTTGGAGGTATTATTGATCCGAATGGTTCATATTGTCTCTTGTGTCGGAATTTTTGGCAAAACATGCTAGTGATTTAACTTTTTTCGGATTCAACAGAGTAGTCTCAAAAGAAATCTATTAAGGCTTTTTCCAAGGGGACGATGGTATGTTTCGTTATCAATGTCATTTGTGTGTTCCAAATTTTAATGAGTTGAGGCAATATATCCTATCTAAAACTCACATTTCTCAGTATTCTATACATCTAAGAGCCACTAAGATGTACCGTGATCTACAAGAATTCTATTAGTTTAATGGGATGAAGAAGGATATTACAGAATTTGTGGTTAAGATATTAGTATTCCTACTTGAAAGAGAGAAAATGTGAATATGGAATTTATTGAGGGTTTACCTCATACTCTTCAACAATATGATTTTATTTGGGTTGTTGTAGAACGAATGACCAAGTCGGTGTTGGGACATTTGAATATGGACTTCATTACATATTTACCTCGTACTCTTAAACAATATGATTCTATTTGGGTTGTTTTAGACCGACTGATGAAGTCAACACATGTTCTTCCCTTAAAAAGCTTTTATTAAGCTGAGGACTATACTAGGCTTTATATTTATGAGATGGTTAACTTGCATGGTGGGCCTTTATAAACCATTTCAGATAGAGGTACTCAATTCACTTCTCGATTTTGGATATCATTTTCAAAAGGAATAGGTACTGAAGTTAAGCTTAACACAAATTTTCATCCATAGAACGATGGTCAAGCCAAGTATACTATTCAAACTTTAGAGGATACGTTAAGATCTTGATTAACTTTAAAGGTAATTGGGATGAAAACTTACCTTTGATTGTGTTTTCATATTATAATAGTTATCACTTAAGTATTCAAATTTTTAGTCTGTTTGAGGCTCTTTATGATAGGAAATGTCAGTTAGTTTAAAGTTGGTGAGGTTGCTTTGATAGGATCCAAGTTAGTTCATTAGGCGATGGAGAGAGCTTGACTCTTAACGGATAGATTGAAGATGCCTTAGAGTAGACAAAAATCATATGCGGATGATTGATTAAGAGAGCTTCAATTTGATGTTGATGATTAGGTGTAACATTTTGGGAATTTTTAAACTAAACTAGAGTCTAACATAAAACTAATAGGCTTAGCTAAAACTTGACATTAGGGTTAAAGCCTTGAAAATACCTCCCTATACCTTAAAATCCATGTTTTCGTGTTAGAACGGCAAGGCCTAAATCCCAAGAACAAACCATAGGTCCTTGACGATTTAGTGGAGTTAGACATGTTAGAATTTGATATGATTTTGGGTATGGATTGTTTGCATGCATGCTATGCCTCTATAGATTGTAGGACTTGGGGTTGTCAAATTCTAATTTTGAAATGAGCCAATATTAGAATGGAATGGGGGAATTATATCCCTAGAGGTCAAATTGTTTCATATCTCAAAGCTAGGAAAATGATCTCCAAAGGTTGAATTTACCATCTTGTTATGGTGAGTGACATTAAGTTTGAAACCCCTTCTCTAGAGTCAGTCCCCGTGGTGAATGAATTTTCAAAAGTCTTTTCCAGTGACTTGCCTGACATTCCCTCTCGAGCAGGAAATATATTTTGGCATTGACCTTTTTTTAGATATGCAACCTATCTCCATACCTCCTTATATAATGGCTCCAGTCGAGTTGAAAGAATTGAAGAGAAAGAAGGATTTGCTAGATAAGGTCTTTATCTGACCAAGAACCTCTCCATGGGGTTCTCGGTGTTATTTGTTAAAAAGAAATATGGGTCTCTAAGAATGTAAATAAACTATTGCCAATTAACAAAGTGACCATAAAAAATAAAATCCCCAACAAAAACAGATGAATCGTTTGATCAACTCATAGAGGCTAGTTACTTCACAAAAATTGAGCTTCATTTGCGTATCACCAACTAAGGGTGAGAGTGAATGAAATACCCAAGATAGATTTCTGAACTAGGTAAGGACATTATGAATTCCTTGTGATGTCATTTTTCCTAACTAATGCCCTATCAACATCTATAGACCTAATGAATAGGGTGTTTAGGCAATACCTTGATATTTTGATCTTGATATGTTTGTGATCATTTTTATCAATGATATTTTGATCTATTTAGGAGTGAGAATGAACATACGAACCATTTGAGTATTGTGTTGTACGTTCTTAAAGACCACCAACTATTCGCAAAGTTTAGTAAGTGTGAGTTTTAGTTAATGTCTGTAGCTTTCCTTGGTCACATTATGTCAAGAAAGGGTATTGAGGTAGATCCTAAGAAAATAGATGTTGTCAAGAGTTGGTCTAGACCTCTAACTCCTTCTGATGTTAGAAGCTTTTTGGGTTTGATCGGTCACTATAGGAGATTTGCTAAGGGTTATTCCTCCATTGCTTCTCTGTTGATGGCTTTAACTCAGAAGAAATCTATGTTTGAGTAGTCAGAGGTTTGTGACAAAAGTTTAGAAGAGTTGAAAGATTGACTAACTTCCGCTCTGATGTTGACCTTACCGGAGGGTACCGATGTTTTATTGTATACTGTGACGCCTCTAGAGTGGGGTTGTGATGTGTGCTTATGCAAAATAGTAAAGTGATTGCCTATGCTTCAAGGCAACTTAAAGTCGATGAGAATAATTATCTGACCTGTGATCTTGAATTAGCGGTGGTAGTATTTGCCTTGAAAATATAGAGACATAATTTGTATATGGGATCCATGTGGATGTTTTCACCGATTTCAAAAGTCTTAAATATGTTTTTAGTCAAATAAACTTGAATCTTTGACAAAGAAGGTGGTTAAAACTATTGAAGAATTGTGACATTAGTGTCCTTTACCATCCCTCCGAAGCTAATGTTGTAGCGGATGCACTTAGTAGCTTATCCATGGGTAGAGTGGCTCATATAGAGGATGAGAAGAAAGAATTGGTCTTTGAGGTGCATAGATTGTTCCGGCTAGGTGTCCAACTATTGGATTCCACCAAAGGTTGTTTCACGGTTCATAATGACTCTGAAATGTCCTTTATAATAGATGTAAAGTCTAAACAAGACATTGATCCTATCTTAGTTGAGTTGAAAGAGTCGGTACTCAACAAGTCCATTAAGGCTTTCGCCTATAGGGGATATGGGGTACGTAGGTATTAAGGTTGATTATGCATTCCAGATGTGGATGGGTCCAGGATGCAAATTTCAGAGGACACTCATAGTTTTTGGTATTCTATTCATTCGGGAGCCACCAAGATGTACTGTGATTTACGAAAAGTCTATTCGAGGAATGGTATAAAAAAGATATTGTGGGATTTGTAGTCAAATGTCCTAATTGTCAACAAGTTAAAAATGAGCACCAAAGGGCGGGAGATATGTTGCATAATATACCAATTCCCAATAGGAAGTAGGAAGAGGTGAATATGGATTTTACTGTGGGATAGCCTCGTATTCAAAGGCAACATGATTCTATTTGGTTCATTGTTGATAAGATATCAAAAGCAGCCCGCTTTATTCCCGTCAAGGTTTCTCTTTCGGCAGATGACTATGCAAATTTATATATAAGGGAGATACAGAGGTTACATGGAGTTCCTTTATCCATTTTTTGGATCGGGGTACTCAATTTACTTCACAATTTTTGGAAGTCTTTTCAGAAGGGGTGTGATACTAAAATGAAGCTTAGCATAACTTTTTACCCTTAAACGGGTGGTAAGCAGAGCGCACCATTCGAAATTTAATGGACATGTTGAGGGCTTGTGTTATATATTTCAAGGGTAATTGGGATGACAACTTTCCATTAATAGAGTTTTCCTGCAAAAATAATCACCACTAGAGTATCGGTGTGACTTCTTTTGGAACCTTGTATAGTAGGAGATGTAGGTCTCCACTTTGTTGGTTTGATATATGTGATGTTTCTCTTATCAGTCCCGTATCGGTTTATGAGGATATTGAGAAATTTTGACTCATTAGAGAGAGGTTGAGAGCTGCTCAAAGCAAACAAAAGTCTTATGCCAATGTGAGGAGAAGGGATTTATATTTTGAAGCTGATGAAAGCCTTTTCTATGAGGAGGTCCAGGTAGAAATCCATGACCGGCAAGTCAAGAGAATAAGAAACAAGGAAATAGCTTCCGTAAATGTTTTATGGAGAAATAATTTAGTCGAGGCCGATATGAAGTCATGATACCATCATCTCTTCCCTTCTACTCGTATTGAAGCTTGAGGTAATTAGTTATCCTTGAGTTATAGTGTTTAGGGGTTATGTGTGTTATATGAGCATTTGTTTCATTATTTCCTTATGCTATGCATGCTTCTTGTGATATTCATGTGAATCAGAAAATGAGTTTTCATGATATATGTTTCATATGTTGTTACACATTTAGTATAAGTTGCCTATTTGACTACATGAGACGTATTTATTAATATTCTTTAGTATGTTTTTGGCAGAAATCGCATATTAGATCCATGATGTTGTGTTGAACATTATTTTAGTTTGAGAAGTTAGTTCCTCCTATGATTATGAGAAATGCTGAGTTCCATGCATATTTGGGTTGTTAGATCTAGTTCCTACTATCTTGTGTTGCATTGATCATGTTTTGAGATGGCTTTGATGCATCCTTTTTTATATTGTGCATTATTTTGATGTTTCATGCATAATGTGTTGCTAGTCTTGAGTCTTTATTTCCGTAAGGTGTTTAGATCATCATTTGAGTATGAATGTTCCCAAGGGGGAGATATTGTACCATTTTCGAAAATTTTAACTAAACTAGAGTCTAACATTAAACTAATAGGCTTAGCTAAATCTTGACGTTGGGGTTATCGCCTTGAAATTAACTCCTCGTACCTTAAAATTCATGTTTTCAATTTAGAAATTCAAGGCCTAAACCCCAAGAACAAACCATAGGTCCTTGAGGAAAAGACCCAAAAAGTGACATGGGTAGTGACCCACGAGGGCAACCTATGCCCTGTAGGTGGGGGTCATAGTCAAGCCTCTAAAAAACATGTCAAATGTCACACGCTATGTTTACCAGCAGGGGGCGTGGTCCTTACCATGATTCGTGGGTCCATGGTCTTGGTTGTACCTGAAATTGCCAAATGACAGTTAGACTCATGGGTCTTTTGGGAATTCCCATTTTTATTAATTACTAAAGTGGTGTAATTTTAAGCCTATTTTAAGTAACTATATAAGTATTCTCCCACCTAAACTAACCCATTCATAATCATCATTCCTATATCGCCAAATCAAAATCAAACCCTCTCCAAAATCTTCTGTAGAACTCCAACTAAGAAGAAGAATAAAAAGAAGAATATCAAGTTAGGGCTTGAAGAAGGAGGCTTTTTTCACAACGAATTTGTTGGATTTCTTCGGCTAAGGTAAGGTAGTATGTGATTCATGGATAGCCGTCATCTATGGAGTCCTCAAACTCTCAATTCCAAAGTTAAAAAGTCTCTAAAACCTAGGGTTTTCTTTGCAAGTAATGGATTCTTTCTAAAAACGTGTTAACAATTTAATTATTTTATATTATAATTTAATTGTTGTTTAATGGTGGTTTTATGATAAGATCTCAAATGAATCTAGGAATCCCCATATCTCTAATTTATGACTTTGTGATGGGTGAATTGTAGTAAGGTGACATTTAAAATTATACTTCTGGTAATTTAGCTATTTGAATTATGTTAATATACATGTTTAATACAGTAACCCTAGATGTTGTTAGGTGAATGTGATACTTTATCCAAGAAGGGTACGTAATACACGGGAAATATGCCAAATTGTGGGCTTTATGATATTTATACCTTATGAACATGATTATAATCTACTTATTGTGTTAATTGAAAGTTCATTCTCATAAACACATTGAAAATGATGTGGAAGTTCTTCTCACTATATGATGAGTCTAAGGTTAAAAGTTCATTCTCACCTATTCAATAGATGAGTTATTTTATGAATTGTGGTGGATTGAGGGTAAGCCACTCTTTCATGCATGTAAATTCAATTCAATACTAAACATGTAATTGTGAGACGTAATGCTTAGCACCGAGTGAATATTGAATATGAGATAGAGGCTCTCTCACTAAGAAACTCCATGTTTCTAAAGCTAATCTCATGAGATAGAAGCTCCCCCACAAAGTAAGGTTACGAGTTCTATTAACAATCTCCTTATCCCATAACTATGTGCCCTAGATGCTATTTAGCTAGTGAATCCACCTAATAGCTAATACATTTACTTCCACCTTAGGCAAGTAGGACACCTCTTTTCGGTTTGGGGCATGAAACCAAATTCCATGTTAAGCTCACATGGACTATGTCGATTAAGGCTTATTACAAAAGTAATAAAAATGATGAGTTATTAACTATGATTGCTCAAGAAGCTTTACTTAGCATGAGTAGGATTATGAAAACTTACTTATGCATGACACAAGTATACTTTGAGGGTATTAATAATATATTTCTATTATGATGTGAGGAATTATATATTGAATATGCTTATGACTTATGCTTTCACACTAAGTTTCATGATTAGTCTCAAACTTTATAAAGTGCTCTTCAACTAAATTGTCACTTTTTAGAATATTTTCATGGTTTTGTGCATGAATATCATAATTTTTGCAAATTTGTACCAACCCATATTTCTTTTACATTTTTACACTAAGTGTAATTTCGGTGTTTGAGGTGATATTTCTTCGAGTCAATCTTGGATCAACAATTCTCCTAGATTTTGGTTGGTCCTCATGGATCTGAGTACAAGTGATATATTAATTTTCATTTTCTTTCATTGTATTAGTCTTCCAGATTTCTATTGTAATGGTTGTGACCCTATTTAACACTTCGATTGTAATTGATGGCTAAATTAGACCGTCTAGATTTATGCTTTGTTTTATGAAAACTTCTTAAGACTTGAAATGTGTTTTGACTTTTTATTGTTCTATTAATTCATGTCATGATATGATAAGTGGCTTACATGGATCCTTTCAAGGTTCTATGTGCCTTGTTACGTTTAGGGGGTACCCTTGGGTCGCTATAAACTTGGTAATCATAGCATAAGGTTTAGAATGATTCAAGGATGATGTCTCATAAGTGTGAGACCCCAAAAATGACTTAGATTAACTAGAGACTAACATGTTGATCTTGATGGTATAAGTTTCTAAATAGGTCTATTATGTGTTAATGAGGCAGTGTCTAAGAGTTTAGGTGCATTGAATGTCAAATGTCAAGGGACGACTAAGATGTTCGACGACTAAGTCACCTATGTGTCTCATATGTGGTTTTATGTGTTTATGTGTCTTTCATGAGTTTATAAGGTCCTTAAATGATTTATTATAGCATATATTGGAAGTGTGTCAACTTTCGTGGAGTTTGGAGGTCAAACATCCAAGAACGTCTTTGACGTTCGAAAGTGTTGCCTTGAAATGACCTTGTCTGTTTAAGTATGTTTCGTCAAGTTTTACGTGTTCGTTTTTGATGAAATTAATGTGAGAGGTTCTAAACTCGTGTACAATTGTATTTGGGTTGGAAAAGTTTGGGAAAACATCCCCAAGGACCAACCAAGGGTCCTTGGGGAAGGACCCAAACTTGGAGTCAAGACTGTCCCAGGCAGCCCCAAACGACGGAGGCATTAGCGGCTCGTGGGCCTATCGACGCCCCGTCGATGGGTTCCATTGGCAGGAACTTAGTCTTTTTTAGAGGATACCATTGTCAAGTCTCTGATCCAACCAACGGAAGGACAGGACGATCCGTTTGTGGACAAACGGTCCCTTGACTGCCAACCATTGGTGACTGCGTGGAGTTCACTACCAAGTTAGGAGTGAACTTTTAATTTCACCCCACTTCCAAATAAGATTATTGGCGGTTTATTAGGGGTTTTTTTGGGTATTTTAAATGTGTTTGTAAGCCTAAAGCACTAAGAATAATTCATTCTTCTAAATCAAAATCCCAAATCCCTTAGAATTCTCTCTAGGACTCCATCGAAGTACAAACTCAAGGAAGGGCTTATAGTGACGAATTGAGTGGAGATTCTTCATCAAAGTGAAGAATTATATTCATCAAGGTATGTATGTTGATCCTTGAAACTCTCTTCATCAAGGAGCCCTAATTCTCAAGATGTTTTATAAATTTTTCAAAGTTAAATTGTCCAATTTTATGATTCTATTTAATTGGTATAATATTGATGATTTTAACCTAAATTACCTATGAACCCATGAATTGGATGACCCTAGTTTTTGACTAAGTTATGGGTTATCTAATATTGACCTAATGTTGTTGAATTCTAGTGTAGATTTCTATAGGCTTTCTATTGATGTGAGAATTATATTCAATTGATATCTAGGTTGTATTAGATTGATGAATCTCTATTGAATTGACCTAGTTTCATTGATTATGATTGTTTCTACATTGAATTATTGTTCATGGCCATTGGTAAGGGACTTATGGTATTGAATTGGATGATTTAGCATCGAATTGAGGTGATGAGGATGTTGTGGTGGTAAGCTGCCCTATTCTATTTATTTTGATGTTATTTATACTTCATTTATGTTGTGATTCGTATGGTCCATTTATAGTGGCGGTGTTATGTGCTTTACTTGCAATTGACGTGGCCTTGTTGGCGTTACTTAATGCAATATGATGATCATTACCTTGTCGGCACTACTTGAAGTTATGTGGATATTTGTGTAGTTGATTATGTGAAGTATGATGATATCTATCTACATGTTAAGCAATGTGGAAGTGTATGTGTTTTATTGACGTTATGTAGGTGATCATGTTAGACTCTGACCTTAACTTTGTTTGTATAGTCTTAGGGTTGAGTCTTGGTTATTCCTACTTGATTATATGAGTCTATGATGGTCATATTGATGATATTATGATAGTATATAGGATTACTTAAAGATGATAATAGTTACTTCTATGTGTTTCTAGAATCACTTGTATTATGAGTTAAAGTGAACTATATGATGTCTTGTCTTGGTTGACTTGTGTCCCTTACTTGATGTATATATGATTATGGATATGTAATGTCTTGACTTAGGATGTTAAATCTCTTAGTCTTGAATGTATGAATGACATCTGACCTTAAATGAAGTTAAGAGAGTCTTTTATGTGAAACCTTGAACCTAGTGGTAAGGTTATGAATGTTGAAGTCGTAAGACGTAATGGTATCCTTCGAAGTAAAGAAATGATGGACTTAAGGTAATTGGCTGGAACGGCATCATACTAATCCTTAGGAAAGTCATCATGAGCTTCTTGTCGCAATTGGAAGGTAGCCTTAAGAGGACCTCTTTGGTAGGGTAAATGTAATAGGGTTATGAACTTTTTATGGAACCCTTTTATGTGAACCTTAAGTGTGAACTACTCCATGAGAACGAAGGCTAGTACCGAGTGAGTATGGTAAGGGAAGTAGTTCTAGTTAAGTATGAGACTAGATTACAAAGCATGCCCTTCTATTCCTTAACCATGTGCCTACATGGTATGTTTATAAGTTATACCATTGGCAAGTAGAACACCCTCATTGGCGTAGGTTAGAACTTTGGATTCCATGTCTTGCTATCATGGTCTATGTCTATTATTGTCTATTCTCATCATGTGGGATACTTACTAGTACTAGAGAAGTTCTATGAAGTTTAAGTGGTGGTATGGGACGCTATCTAGACATTGCACAATAGACTTTGAAGGTGTTAGTTAGAGTCCCTAGGTCTTGTCTAAGAACATTACTTGAATGTCCTTTTATGTGTTGAATGTCTCCTAAATTAACTAATGAACTAATGACTTATGTTATGAAATATGTAAATGGAACAAGTACTTATCTAGAGTAGTTAAGGGTTGTCTGGTTAAGGTGTGAAGGGGCATAGGAATGGTCACTTCGTATCTTAGCTAGATGAGTCTTAAGAATGAATCTAGTTAGGGAAGATGTTGATTATATGGACATGCTCCGAACTTAGGAAGTCTTAAGGATTATTTAGGTAGTCTTGAAGAGGTCAATCATGGACATTATCTTCTTGATCTACTTAAGTAAGTCTTTTGATAGCCTTTGATGAGGAAATGTCATATTATCTATATGTTGATATGTTTGATGTCTTGAAGTGTGTATGTGACTTATTATAAGTGTTTTTGAGAGTCATTTAGGTATGCCTAGAGAGGTTGTATGGGTGGTCTCTCTTATTGTTACTTAAGTGAGTCTTAGGATAGCTTTAAGAGGATAATTACATACTAGAAGATGTCAAGGGGGAAGATGAGTAACTTCACTGTACAGTGAAGGGACTTCACTGTAACAGTGATTCGAGTTACTGGAAAGTGACTTGTAAAAATGTGATATTTGACTTAAATGTTATCTTATGTGTTTCTAAGTTGTTAAATGTTGTTCTTATGATTATAATATGATTTTTAAATGAAAAGATGCATATTTCGAATAAATGTCTGTTTTCATGATTTTTATGCATAATGCCATACTTAGTACATATGGTTTTGTACTAATCCATGCTTTTTATCTATCTCTATAGTTCTTGATAGGTGAGGAGCTTTTGGGAAGGAAGACTTGGACCGTAGCATCGTTCAAGAGAAGTTAAAGTATGTCCTCATTTGACTCGAGGGCATATATGTCTTTTATGTTTTCATTTGAAGTATTGTAATAGACTAAGAATTTCAATATTTTGAAGTATGGGCCGTGTCCCAAGTATTCTTGTGTCTTAAGATGATGAGATGAGACTTAGTATTTCCTATTGTTTTATATGAAAGAGTCTTTAAAGACTATGATATGTTTTGTGAAAAGTTTTAATTCTGCACTACTTTTCACTATGTTTATGCGATGAATGACATGTAAGGGCTTGTACAAAACCTCCGAGAGGTCAAGTATGCCGGTTCCAATCCGAGGTTTCCCCTAACTTCTAGGGTGTGGTTTCAGAATATTACAATAAGTCATGTCTATTAGAGTCTTGTTCATATTGTGAAGAGCGCCACATTTATGAATGAGAGGCGATAAGATATTAAGAAATTTCACTTTCTTAATTACTTTTAAGTCATACCTTAGAATTTAACTCTATATAATTTCCTCTTTTAATCCTTCTCTTGTGTCTTCATGAAATGAATACACAAAGGGCTAATGCAAAAAGAGCGGAGGGTGACAATGTGAATGATAAATCTCTTCAAGGTAATCAAGCTCCTGAAGTCAATCAATCTCTAAATAATCCTTCAACTATTATAGATGTGAAAATTAGGTCGACTTTTCTAACATTGATTCAAGCCATGACTGCTCAATGTCAAGTTCTGACAACTTAAGCCCAAGTCATGACAGCCCAAGCCAATAGAGATGTTGGGCTTCGCGTGTGAACACTAATATGAATACTACACCTTCGATATTGAGGGATTTTTATAGGATGAACCCTTCCAAATTTATTGGTTCCAAGGTGGAAAAGGATCTCCAAAGGTTTCCTGATGAGGTTTGCAAGATACTTGATACTACGAGGGTATTTTTTTAGGAGAAGGCGGAGCTAGCGCCAACCAACTAAAAGATGTAGCTTAAGTTTTGTATGAAAAATGGAAGGGTGGAAGGCGAATAGGAGTGAGTCCCATAGATTGTGAGGTGTTCAACGAAGCATTCCTTGATAGATTCTTTCCCTTAGAGTTGAGGGAATGAAAGATGTAAGAATTTATTAACTTTCATTAAGGGATTATGAGTGTGAAAGAGTATGCTCTAAAGCTCAACCAACTATCCAAGTATGTTTCAACCATGGTGGCTAACACAAGGGCTAGAATGAATAAATTTGTGATGGGAGTGTCCGACTTGGTAGTCAATGAATTTCGTTCAGCATTTCTTTTCCCAAGTATCAATATCTCAAGTCTTATATTCCATGTTGAACAAATTTAGGAGCAAAAGCTCAACAAACGAATCGGGAGGTGAAAAGAGCTAGAATCGGTGATGAGAACTTTTCCAATGCGAAGTCCAACGGGAAAGGTCGACAAAAGGTTCAAAAAAAGGTTTTTCAACCAAGTTTCCCTAGTGCTTCTCCAATGGTCAACATGGATATGGTGTCTAACCCTAAGTCTCAAAAAGGTTATGACATGGGGACTACTATGATAAAACTTATGCAAAATGTAGTAAGAAACATGATGGTAAATGTCTACCCAGTTTGTGTATTTTTTATGGTTGCGGTAAGAGTTGGCCATCAATTGAATAATTGCCCAACACTTACGGCCAAGGGGAGATAATATAATCACACCCCTTCAAGCGGTTCAAACTTCAATGCTTAAAAGAAAAACCCCTTTTATACACTTCAATCCCAAAAAGACCAAGAGAGCTCCCCGGATATGGTGAGTGGTATGTTAGAAGTCTATTATGTTGACCTATATACCTTGTTAGATCCGGTTCCACTTTTTCCTTTGTGACATTTTGTGGCCATGAAGTTTGAATTACTCCCCAAATTGCTACTAAAGCTCTTTTTGGTTTATACCTAGTTGGTGAGTCTGTAGTGGCTAAGAAAGTTTATAGAAGTTGTCCCATTTCTTTGTCTCATAAAGTCAATTTGGTAAATTTAGTGAAGTTAGACATGTTAGATTTTTATGTGATTTTGGGTATGGATTGGTTGCATGCATGTTATGCCTCTGTAGATAGTTGAACTCGGGTTGTCAAATTCCAATTTTCAATGAGCAAAAATTAGAACTTAAAGGGGGGAATTCTATCCCTATAGATCAAATGGTTTCTTGTGTCAAAGCTAGAAAAACAATCTCCAAATGGTGTATTACCATCTTGTTAGGGTGAGGGACGTTGTGTCTGAAATCCCTTTTATAAAGTCGGTCCCCGTGATGAATGGATTTCTAGGATTCTTTCCCGATAACCTGCTCGACATTCCTCCAGAGCGGGAAATAGATTTTGGCACTGAATTTGTGCTGAATACGCAACCTTTCTTCATTTCTCCATGTAGAATGGCTCCGGCCGAGTTGAAAGAGCAATTAAAAGATTTGCTAGATAAAGGCTTTATCTATCCAAGTATCTCTCCATGGTGTGCTCCGGTGTTTTTTGTTAGAAAGAAGATGAGTCTCTTAGAATGTAAATTAACTATTGCCAATTGAACAAAATGACCATAAAAAATGAGATTCCTTTCCGAGAATAGATGACTTGTTAGATCAACTCCAAGGGGCTAGTTACTTCTCGAAAATTGACCTTCGTTTGTAGTATCACTAAATAAGGGTGAGAGGGGATGATATAACCAAGAAATCTTTCCAAACTAGGTATGGGCATTATGAATTCCTTGTGATGTCAATTGGCCTAGGTAATGCCCCGACGACATTAATGGACATAATGAATAGGGTGTTTAGGCAATACCTTGATATTTTTTTTTCATGTTTATTGATGATATTTTAATATATTCGAGGAGTAAAAATGGACATATAGACCATTCGAAGATTGTGTTGCAAGTCCTTAAAGAACACCAACTATTTACAAAGTTTAGTAAGTGCGAGTTTTGGTTAAGGTCTGTAGCTTTCCTTGGTCACATTGTGTCAAACAAGGGTATTGAGGTAGATCCTAAGAAGAGGAATGCGGTCAAGAGTTGGCCTAGGCCTCTAACTTCTTCCAACATTAGAAGTTTTTTGGGTTTGACCGGTTACAATAGGAGGTTTGTTGAGGTTTATTCCTCTTTTTCTTCTCTGTTGACGAGTTTGACTCAAAAGAAAGCTAAGTTTGAGTGGTAGGAGACTTGTCAGAAAATGTTTCAAAAGTTGAAAAATAGACTTACTTTCGCTCGGTGTTTACCTTATCGGAGGGTATCGATTGGTTTATTGTATATTGTGACACCTCTAGAGTGGGGTTGGGATATCTACTCATGCAAAATGGTACGGTGATTGCCAATGCTTCAAGGAAACTTGAAGTCCATGAGAAGAATTATCGGACCCATGACCTTGAATAAGAGGCGAATGTATTTGCCTTGAAAATATGGAGACATTACTTGTATGGGGTCCATGTGGATATTTTCACCGATCACAAAAGCCTTTAGTATGTTTTTAGTAAAAAAAAATTGAATCTCTAACACAGAAAGTGATTAGAAATTTTGAAGGATTATGACATGAGTGAACTTTACCACGCTAGCAAAGCTAATGTTGTAGTGGATTCACTTAGTAGATTATCCATAGGTAGTGTGGCTCATATATAGGATAAAAAGAAAGAATTGGTTTGTGAAGTGCATAGATTGTCCAGTCTAGGTGTCGATATAGTAGATTCCACCAAGGGTGGTTTCACAGTTCATAATGGCTCTAAATTGTTCTTTGTAGTAGATGTGAAGTCTAAACAAGACCTTGATCGTAACTTAGTTGACTTGAAAGAATCACTATTCAAGAAATCCGTTGAGTGTTTCTCCCAAGGAGGAGATGTGGTACTTAGGGATCAAGTTCGATTATGTGTTCCAAATACGGATGAGTTGAGGGAGAAACTTTTAGAGGAGGCTCATAGTTTTTGGTATTTTATTCATCCGGGAGTCACCAAGATGTACCGTGACTTATGAGAAGTCTATTGGTGGAATAGTATGAAAAAGGATATTGCAGGAATTATAGCCAAATGTCGTAATTGTCAACAAGTTAAGATCAAGAAACAATGGCCGGGAGGTTGGTTGCAGAATATGTCAATTCCCACTTAGAAGTGGGAAGATCTGAATATGGATTTTATCATGGGATTGCTTTGTACTCAAAGACAACATAATTCTATTTAGGTCGTTATTGATAGGATGAAAAAATCAGCTCACTTTATTCCCATTAAGGTTTTCCTTTCGGCAGAAAACTAATCCAAATTTGTATATAAGAGAGATAGTGAGGTTACATGGAGTTCCTTTATCCATTGTTTCGGATCGGGGTACTCAATTTTACTTCACATTTTTTAAAAGTAATTCTGAAAGGGGCTTGGTACGGAGGTGAAGCTTAGCATAACTTTTCACCCTTAAACGGATGGTCAAGCAGAGCGCATCATTTAAACTAAAAGGACACATTGAGGACTTGTGTTATAGATTTCAAAGGTAATTAGGAATACCACTTGCCATTAATATAGTTTCCTAGACTAATATTCACCACTCAAGTATTGGTATGGCTCCATTTGAAACGTTTTGTCGTAGGAGATGTAGGTCTCCGGTTGGTTGGATTGAGGTAGGTCATGTTTCTCTTATCGAGCCCGAATTGGTTTATAAGGTTACTAGAAAGTTTGTCTCATTAAAGTGAGGTTAAGAATGGATCAAAGTAGACAAAAGTCTTATACCGTTGTGAGGAGAAGGGAGCTCGAATTTGAAGTTGATGAAAGCATTTCCTATGAAAATGTCTCGGTAGAAATCCTTGACTGGCAAGTCAAGAGATTGACAAACAAGGAAATAGCTTCCGTAAAGGTTTTGTGGATAAATCATTTATTTTAGGGTTCTACTTGGGAAGCTGAGGCCGATATGAAGTCCCGATATGCTCATCTCTTCACTTCTACTCCTATTCAAGCTTGAGGTAATTAGTTCCTCTTGAGTATTAGTATTTGGAAGTCATGTGTTTGTCATGTGTGTATATGAGCATTTTTTTCATGATTTCCTTATGTTATGCATGTTCTTTGTGAAAGTCATGTTAATGAGAAAATGATTTTTCATGATTTATTTTCCTCATGTTTTTGCACATTTAGTATAAGTTGCCTATTTGACTACATGAAATGTGTTGATGAACATCCTTTGGGATGCTTTTGAGATAAATCTCATACTGGCTCCATGTTGTTGTGTTGAGCATTATTTTAGTTGGAGAAGTTAGTTCCTCCTACGATTATGAGAAATGTTGAGTTTCATGCATAATTGGGTTGTTAGATGTTGTTCCTACTCCCTTGTTTTGCATTGATCATGTTTTGAGATGGATTTGATGCTTCCTCCTTTAAATTGTGCATTATTTTGATGTTTCATGCATAATGGCTATGAGTTTTGAGTCTTTATTTCTGTAAGGTGTTTAGATCATCATTCGAGGACAAATGTTCCCAAGGGGGAGATATTGTAACATTCCAGAAATTTGTAAACTAAACTAGAGCCTAACATAAAACTTATAGGCTTAGCTAACTCTTGATGTTAGGCTGAAATACTTAAAAATAACTCCCCATATCTTAAAATTCATCTTTTCGTGTTAGAATGTCAAGTCCTAAACCCCATGGACCAACCAAAGGTCCTTGAGAAAAAGACCCAAAAAGTGACCAGGGTAGTGACCCACGAGGGCACCGACGCCTCATAGGTCCAACCATGCCCAGTACGTTGGGGTCGTGAATCAAGCCCCACAAAAGCATTCCACTAACCACTAACCTATGGTTTACCAGCATGAGTCGTGGGTCCATGGTTGTGGGTCGTGCCAGAAACTGCCAAATGTCAGTTAGACTTAGTGGTCTTTTGGGAATTTTCTTTAATTACTTACTAAATTGGTATCGTTTTAAGCCTATTTTAAACACCTATATAAGTATTTTTCCCACCTATAATAACCTATCTAAAAGTATAAATCCTAAATCCCCAAATCAAATCCAAACCCTGTTCAAGATCTTCTCTAAAACTCTAAAGAAGAAGAAGAAGATCAAGATAGGGCTTGAAGAAAGAGACTTTCTTCACACGAATTTTGTTGGATTTCTTAAGATAAGGTATGTAGTATATGATTCATGGACATCTTTCATCCATTTAATCCTCGAACTCTCAATTCCAAAGTCAGAAAGTCTCAAAAACCGAGAATTCTCACTCCAAGTCATGGATTCTTTCAAAACATATTTTAATGATTTAATTATCTTATATTATGATTTAATGGATGTGCTATGATAGTTTTATGGTAAAAGATCCCACGAATCCATGAAATAGCCATACCCCTAATTTATAACTTTGTGATGTGGGTGAATTGTAGTAAGGTGAATTTTATG
This sequence comes from Solanum pennellii, assembly GCF_001406875.1. Lineage (NCBI taxonomy): Eukaryota > Viridiplantae > Streptophyta > Magnoliopsida > Solanales > Solanaceae > Solanum > Solanum pennellii. Next base: position 9,250,016 of record NC_028643.1, on the reverse strand, counting down.
AAATTATACTAGTGGGAATTTTGCTATTTGAATCATGTTAATATCCATGTTCAATTTAGTATCCATAGATGTGGTTGGGAGAATGTGACCCTTTATCCAATAAGGGTAAAACATCGGATTTATGCCAAATTGTGGGTCATGTATGTATATACCTTATGAACATGATTATAATCTATTTAGTGTGTTAATTGAAAGTTCATTCTCATAAACACACATTGAACATGATTTGAAAGTTCTTATCATATATGAAAAGTTCATTCTCACCTATTAAATCTATGAGCTATTTTATGAATTGTGTTAAATAGAGGGTAAGACACTCCTTAATGTATGTATATTCAATTCAAGACTAAATATGTAATTGTGGGAAGTAATTCTTAGCACCGAGTGGATATTGAATATGAGATAGAGACTCTCCCGTTAAGAAAGGTCAGGTTTCTAAAGTTAATATCATGAGAAGGAAGCTCCCCCGTTAAGTAAGCTTGGGGTTTCTAGTAACAATCTCCTTATACCATAACTATGTTCCCTCCTAGGTCATTTAGCTAGAGGAACCACCTAAAAGCTAATACATTTAGTTCTACCTTAGGCAAGTAGGACACCTTTTTTTGGTCTAGAGCATGATACTAGATTTCGTGTTAAGCTCACATCATCGATGTGGGTTAAGGCTTATTCCTAAAGTAATAAAGAATATGAGATATTAACTAACATTTCTTAAGAAGCTATACTTATCATGGGTAGGATTATGGGATCTTATGCATGACATAAGTAGATTTAGAGGGTATTCATAGTAGACTTCTATTATGATGTGATGACTTACATAATGAATATGCTCATAATTTATGATTTCACACTAAGTTTCATGATGATTCTCAAACTTGATAAAGTGCATGCTCTTCAACTAAATTGTCCCTTATTAGAATATTTTCATGGTTTTGTGCATGACTATTATACTTGGTGAAATTTTGTTCTAAATCGTATTTCTTCTACATTTTTTTCACAAAGTGTAGGTTCGGGTGTTTGAGGTGATCTTCATTTGCTACAATCTTAGATCGACTATTCTACTAACTTGTGGTGAGTCCTCATGGATCCGAGGATGAGTGATATCTTGTTGTTGATTTTCTTTCATTATATTAGACTTTCACATTACAATTGTAAGGGTTGTCGCCCTATTTGAGACTTTTATTGTAATAGATGGATAAATGAGACAATGCCTAGACTTCCTCTTTGTTTTTATTAAAACATCTTAAGACTTGAAATGTGTTTTTACTCTTTGTTTTTCTATTACTTTATATCATGATATTCAAAGTGGCTTACATTCTCACAACCAGAGAGCATCCCCTAGAAGTTACATGGTGTACTTGACCTCTTGGAGGTCTTATACAAGCCCATAGACATCATTCATTGCATTGTCATAGAAATTTAGCGAAAAATTTAGAACTTTTCGTAGTATAACATAATGCTAAAACATCACTTCATCTATATAAAATATCAAAAGTACATAGTTAGACTCTAAGTCTCTTTAGCCATCCTGTACTCAACATCAATTAGGTAGAATAGAGAAACGGCCCTTAAAAACATAACATAATAATCTAGACTATTACATAAACTTTGAATAAGAACTTGACATAGGAAATCCTAGAATCTTAAGGATCCATTTTTGAACTTGGGAAATCTATCCAAGCTCTTAACTTTAGTAGACATCCTCTAGCCATCACCACCTACAATTTGTGTAAAAGATGAAGAATAATGGTATTAGTACAAGTATGCACTAAATATGACAACCATGCAAAAACATTCATTTAAAGAGGACATTTAGTTAAAAACTAGGCATCATGTCTTTTAGTAAAACTTCATGAACATTTGATACAATAACCATAATATAGTTCACATACTTCATATAGACATGTACAAAAGTCATAATATCACATAAAGCCACATATCACATTTAAGTCACATTCATCATTTTCATAATATTATCTTTCCTTTACCTTACTCCTTTAACCAAAGTAGCCCTTTGGTAATACTTGGTGCAATGCATGCATAGTGTCCCATTCCACCATCCACACTCAAGAATCACCTTAAGGTCACCAAGGTAACATTCATAAAACCTTCGTTAAGTCAAACATATACATTCATAGAAGCATAACATATCATGAAAGACATACTTGACATATGACCCAACATAATTCATGAACCTCATATAAGACTCATTCACTTATTACTTCTTAATTATAACCCATTTAGCCTTTATACTCATTCCAAGACACCATGCAAGTCAATACTACCAATATCATCATAATGATGCAATAATGAACAAATGCATATTTGAACGTCATTTCATTAATACATGATAAGACCTTACTCATAATCTATATCTAAGAGTACTAGTGCAATGTACATGTGAAGCTCCATAACCTCGAACATACTAAGTAAACCCTACAAAGAGACCACAAGCATTAACACTTACTTCATACATCAACATGAAAAGTATAGCCAACTACATGCATATCTAGTAAGATCTTTATCATATAGACCAACATCATGCATATTATCATACAAGTAGGTCAATACTACAATGTCATGCATAAGAGACATATACATATACATATAGAAATCCCTTTTAGAATTCCCTTCAAGAGATACTTGTGCAATGCATAGGTAAAGTCTCGTACCTCTACCTACACTAAGCAACCTCCCTTAGGTAGTTCTAGTTAGGGTTCACCATCTTACTTACATTATTCATTTTACTTTAGGGAAACTTTGTCTCACCGACATTAGACCATGTGAGCTAAACATGGAATCCAGTGTCACGGAACCCCAGACCAAAAAGAGGCACTCTACTTTCTAAGGTAGAACGTGAACATCATGCTATCATTTAGGTGGATCCACTTGCTAGGTCATATGGGGGGAAATAATTAAGGAACTAGGAGATGTGTAATTGAAACCCTCTTTATGCCAATTAGCATTGTAGTTTCCATCTCATGAGAACATTAGTGAACCTACCTTTCTTTTTGGAAAGGAACACCTCTCATTGTCAAGTTCACTCAATGCTAAGATAACTTTCCCTTTCTGAAAATTTTTAAGTGTATATTAACATTTCTTCATAAAATAGGCTTTAGGAGATTAACCCCTCATATATACATAGCTCATAGGTGAATTAATGAGATTCTCCTTTCTTCAAAAAATAAGTCATGTGAGAATATCCTTTCACATGAACACAACCTAATCATAATATAGTCTAGTTTAGAGTACAATTGAGTAACACCTTTCAAAAGATCCTCTTTTACTAAATTATCATAACATGCTTGTCACACATTCATGTGTGGGTATGTGTATATATATGAGGAAACCTTTCACATAAATACATTTAGACTCCACACATTCATACTTCATTACATCATATACTTTTACATGCATAGTACTAGAAAATCGTACATATGAGAACTATACTTTCCTTAGTCACCATGAATTTATCCTACTCATAGACATGCATGAGGTGTGTATACATTAGTCAACATGATCACATAATGGCAACAACATGGTATTGAGGAAGCAACCCTCTAAAGATCACAACACATGTACAACATTCCTCAAGTCTTAAGTCACACACATATAGAGTATTAAGGACTATAGACTACACAAACTCACATTACATCATAGGAGACAAGAACATACTCAACGTTTGAATAGTGTACTCCTAATCATGCATATAACACCACACAATCATATAGGGGAATATAGGTAGGGGGTCATCCGAGAATGGAATTTATCACAACCAACATATAGAACATACATAAACCTAAAATAATAATTCACATGTTCATTACATTAACAATACTCTCTAGATCATAAATTAGAAGGAAAGACTAGGCATCAATTTCATATGATTGATTATCATAATCACTCTTCACAAAACGTAAATTTTCCTTTAAGTCCATGATAATAACATATAGACAATGACAAGAATGTAAACAGCGCCAGCATAAGTGGACAATACCACACAATGTCAATCCAAAACACCTTAGGCTAGGGATAAGCTTAACTTACCAATTCTCCAAGTTGTGATCATCATTGATTAATTCCCAATAATTCATAACCAATTTACATATATAACAATAATACTAAGTAATACAACAAAATCTAATCATAGTTTCATCTTCATCTAATCAAGATCACAAGACCCACATTATAGGCTAAATTGAGAGATAAAGGAGATCATGGGTTCTTCATGGACTTGTATTGAAATTCATCTTAAAATCAGTAGTTAATTATTTATTCATCATTAGAATGACTTTGAAAACAATTTGACAATGAACCCATGGCTAGATTGAAAGATAGCAATTTTGATCATGAAATCTCTTTGAAAAACCTTTGAAAGAACTCCTTAGATGAAATGTTAACTAAGGATCAAGGATTACCATATCTTACTACATGAGAAGCCCACGAAAAATTGGAGAATAAACCATTAGAATCCATCCCCTAGTTTGTTCTTGAGATTGATCTCCAATGGAGGTTCTAGAGAGAGTTTTTTTTTAGAGGGAAAGGTTTTGATATTGAAGAATGAATTGTAAATGGGGTTTTCATGTTTTTAACCAACTTAAAATACCTAAAAATAGACAAAATAACCGCCCACACATTATTTGGAATGTGGGATGAATTTCCCAATTCACCCCTTAACTTGGCAGCGCCTAGACTGTAGAATTGCAGGTCCAAACGATGTGCATGCCGACGCACCGTCGATGGAACGACGGTGCCATCCTGCACATCCGTCATTTATGACTGAGGCTCACATTTTTTGGGGCTGAGCTCCCACACCTAAGTGTGGAGAAATGCCCCCAATTGACGGGCCGTTGGTCAATGCACGAGGCGTCGATGCTAGGCGTCGGTTGACACTGCCAAGGCAGTGTCTTACCAACTTTTGGGTCTTCCTCAAGGACCCTTTGGGTGGTCCTTGGAGAGTCGTGCCTGGCTGTTTCGACCTTAAATACGACCATATACATGTTAGGTCCTATCCTATCATTTTAGGAACCAAACAATACATAAATTATACAAATGCACACTAGAACACACTAGCACACCTAGAGACTAACTTTCGAACGTCTAGGTCGTTCTTGGACGTTTGACCTCCAAACCTCTTCAAATCAACTATACAAGCTTTAAAACATTTTATTACAATTTTATTAACTGTTTAAGTCACATGTGAGGCTCTATATATCTTAGTTCATTTTGAGGGTCTTGACAATATCCCCCACTTGGGAACATTCGTCCTCGAATGACACTTAGAACTTTTAAAACACTTTGAAGGACTCAATGACCGATATAGTAGCTGACAACATTCAACACATAATCATGCAATAATCAATGCACCAAACTTACAAAGAATACCAACTCCATACCATCATGCACTCAATGCAACACAAGCAAGTAGAAACTTTATTCACCCACTCCTAATGCATCAAACATATAGGCAGTTTTCATGTACATAGGAGGAATATCCTTCTCCTAATCATGACATGGTCTTTACATTTTATTTCATTAAGATCTCAACAAGAAATATCCTTCAAATTACACATAGTCATGCTCAACATCATCACTCACGAGGCAAATAAGCAACTCATACTAAATGCACATAGATCATGAGTAATGTAAATCAACAAAGATCCTTATCACTTAGAAAAAATACCATCAAGGCCACACATAACATTACCATGTTTAGTTATGTTTAAGGAGGAATATCCTTCTCCTTAACATACTCCCATGTTATCATAAAGTTCATATACAAGCAATGCACAAAGGTCAATTCATTTTAAGGAGTTCTCCACTTCTAACCAAGGCATGCTCATACTCCCTTCCTTATGAAGTCAATATGGTAAATCACACCACACGCTCGCAATAATAAGAAGTTATTTCACATAGTTTCAGTTTCTAGCATGACACTAGTTTTCATAAACATGCATCATTTTAGGGAAATTCTTACAATTTATAGGCACACATAATGACATTGGCTAGCCATACCTTCACTTCTCAAGAGTAAGCCTACATTAACACTTCCCAAATCACAAAAGTCACACATTTTTAAAGGAATTCATCATTTCTTATTTAAAGAAAACTCAACTTCTCATTGTGGGGACAAAAGACCCACACATTATAAGTGACATCAAGCATGTTCCTTACATTATCTCATGAAGTCAAATGCACATTTAGCATATCAAGATGCATCACAACATGAGAAACGTGAATTTGATCAAAAATCCATTTTAATGCAATGAAAACCTTTCAAAACATGCATGACATAGTGTCTTTTAAGACATGCATAACATATAGAGAAAATGCAACTTATACTTTTATGCAAGACTTCCATCATGAACAAGCTACTAGAATCTCTTTGGTTTCAAGATTGAGTAAGAATAGAAGGAAAAGATAAGGATACCAACAACCTTACAACTCACATCATCATCATCCACTTAGGTAGACTCATTTAAGAGCAACTTACATAAATCCTTAAGAGACCCTTAGCTTACCAACCTTAACAACTAAGCACATACTCACTTTCTTGGGATCTAAGATTAAGCAAACCCTTCTTAACATCACCTCAAAATGATTCTCAACATAGAGAAATTCAAGGGAACTCAACATAGGAACATTAAGGGTACTTAAAACCTTACCATCTCGGAATTTTATCCCCTACTTGGGGTAAACCTAATTACATCATTCCCTTAAACACTAAGGTCAAAGAAAGGCAAGACCAAACCTACAAGGGTCATCACCTTTGGTGGAACCTTCCGACCAACCATGCCTAGGTACAATCTAAGCAGTTCCTCAAATTGCCATACTTAAGATCAAACTTAAAAGACAACTAACCACTTTAAGGTAGGTCAACATCCATTCTCTTTTTCTCCCCATGAACTAAGGGGTACATACATCCCTCTAAGTCAACAATTAGGGCAAGGAATATTCCCAACTTATAGAATAAAACCCTTTCTTCACTTTTTTCCCACTCTTAGAGTAAGTCCATAAAGGAACTCATCTATTAGTCATAAGGGTTCTCTCATTAACTAGCATACTTCACAATCACCTTACAAGGTAAGCACACTACCTTCCCTTCTTAGGATCAAGCCATCTACAAAAGACTCTAATCCACACAAGGACAACTATGAAGCATTTCACATATACAAGGGCAACATTCACTTTAGCTATTTACCACATTTATCCAAAACCTTTCAAGCCCATACCATACAATTACACTATCATTATACATAATCATAGAGCAAATTATTATTCCAAAGAGGACTCCATTCAACTATAATAACTTTTAACGAGCTATAATCATATTACAACATAGCTTCTGAACATACAATATCATTTCTCATAAATCACCTATAGCCATAAATTATATCACACCAAAACATTTCAAATTCACCTTCATATCTACTCATCAATTCATAAAACCATATTAACCATCAAAACTCACCTTTTGTCCCTCGAGCATTGAGACATCATCCCTTCCAAGCAATCATATCGAAAAGACCACCGGACAAGGAAACATATGAGAGAGATCATATAGAGTTACGTTTTATGGCACGACACAAGAGCAGTGAAGAAAGTGAAACTCTATCGTCTTATAGCCTCTTGCTTATAAATGTGTCGCGACTCACCACCGATGAACAAGACTCTACTAGACCTGGAAATATGAGACTTTGGACCTTAAAACCACTTTTTACATCCACATGTTCTAATATCATGTTTGTCACAACCAGGGAGCTCTCCCTAAAAGTAACATGGTGTACTGGACCTCTTGGAAGTCTTATAGAAGCCCATAGACATCATTCATTACATTGTCATAGAAATTTAGCGAAAATTTAAAAATTTTCATAGCATAACATAATGCTATAACATCACTTCATATATATAAAATATCGTAAGTACATAGTTAGACTCTAAGTATCTTTAGTCATCTTAGACTCAACATCAATAGAATAGAATAGGGACACGACCCTTAACAACATAACATAATAATCGAGACTATTACATAAACTTTGGATAAGAATTTAACATAGGAAATCCTAGAATCTTAAGGATCCATTTCGGAACATGGGAAATTTATCCAAGCTTTTCACTTAAAAAGACATCCTCTAGCCATCACCACCTACACTTTGTGTAAAATATGAAGAAGAATGGTATTAGTACAAGAATGAACTAAGTATGGCAATCATGTAAAAACATGCATTTAAAGAGGACATTTAGTTAGAAACTATACATCATGTCTTTTAGTAAAACTTCATGAACATTTGATACAATAAGCACAATATAGTTCATATACTTCATATAGACATGTACAATAGTCATAAAATCACATAAAGCCACATATTACATTTAAGGTACATTCATCATTTTCATAATATTATCTTTTCTAGACCTTACTCTTTTACCCAAAGTAGCTCTTTGGTAATACTTGGTGCAATGCATGAACGGTGTCCTATTCCACCATCCACACTCAAGAATCACCTTAAGGTCACCAAGGTAAACATTCGTACAACCTTCCTTAACTCAAGCATATACATTCATAGAAGCATAACATATAATTAACAACATACTTCACGTATGACCCAACATAATTCATGAACCTCACATAAGACTCATTCACTTATTACTTCTTAATTATATCCCATTTAGTGTTTATACTCATTCCAAGACACCATGCAAGTAAATACTACCAATATCATCATAATGAAGCAATAATCAACAAATGCACATTTGAATGTCATTTCATTAATACACCATAAGACCATACTCATAATCCCAATCTAAGCCTACTAGTGCAATGTACATGTGAATCCCCATAAATTCAAACATACTAAGTAAACCCTACAAAGAGAACACAAGCATTACCACTTACTTCATACATCAACATGACAAGTATAGACAATTACATGCATATCAAGTGATACCTTCATCATATAGCCAATAAGACCAACATCATGCATAATATCATACAAGTGGGTCAATACTACAATGCCATGCATAAAAGACATATACATATACACATTGAAATCCTCCTAGAATTCCCTTCAAGAGCTACATGTGCAATGCATAGGTAAAGCCCCATACCTCTACCTACACTAAGTAACCCCACTTAGGTATTCCTAGTTGGGGTTCATCATCTTACTTCCATTGTACATTTTAGGGAAACCTCGCATTAACTGACATTAGACCATTTGAGCTAAACATGGAATCCGATGTCATAAAACCCCACACCAAAAAGAGGTGCTCTACTTGCCAAGGTTGAATATGAACATCATGCTAGCATTTTGGTGGATCCACTTGCTAGGTACTATAAGGGCAACATATTTAAGGAACTAGGATATGTGTAATTGAAACCCTCTCTATGTCAACTAGCATTGTAGTTTCCACCTCATGAGAACATTTGTGAACCTACCTTTATTTTTGGGAAGGGACACCTCTCATTGTCAAGTTCACTCGGTGCTAAGATAACTTTCCCTTTTTGAAAAGCTTTAAGTCTTTATTAACATTTCTTCATAAAATAGGCTTTAGGAGATTAACCCCTAATATGCATCTATATAGCTCATAGTGGAATTCATAAGAATGTCCTTTCATCAAAACCTAATTCATGTGAGATATCCTTTCACATAAACATAACCTAATCATAATATAGTCTAGTTTAGAGTATAAGTGACTAACACCTTTCAAAATACCCTCTTTTACTAGATTATCATAACATGCTTCATTCATACATTTATGTGTGTGTATGTGTATATATATGAGGAAACCTTTCACATAAACATATTAGACTCCACACATTCATACTTCATTACATCATATACTTCTACATGCATAGTACTAGACAATGGTGCATACGAGAACTATCCTTTCCTTAGTCACCATGAATCTATCCTACTCATAGATATGCATGAGGTGTGTGTACATTAGCCATCATGATCACATAATGGCAACAATATGGTGTTGAGGAAGCCACCCTCTAAAGATCACAACACGTGTACAACATTCCTCAAATCTTAAGTCACACATATAGAGTATTAAGGACTATACACTACATACACTCAAATTACATCATAGGAGACAAGAACATACTCAATCTTTGAATAGTGGACTCCTAATTATGCATATAAGACCACACAATCATATAGGGGTACATAGGTAGGGGTTCATCCGAGAATGGCATTCATAACAACCAACATATAGACCATACCTAAGCCTAACATAATAATTCACACGTTCATAACATTAGCAATACACCCTAGATCATAAACTAGAATGGAATACAAGGCATACAACTTCATGTGTGTGATCATTATAACCACACTTCACAAAAAATCAATTTGCCTTCAAGGCCATGATCATAAAATATAGACAATGACAAGAATGTAAACACCATCACCATAAGTGGATCATACCACACAATGTCAATCCACAACACCTTAGGCTAGGGATTAGGTTAACTTACCAATTCTCCAAGTTGTGATCATCATTGATTAATTCCCAACAATTCATAACCAATTTACATATATAACAATAATACTAATCAATACAACATAATCTAATCACAATTTCAAATTCATCTAATCAAGATCACAAGACCCACATTATAGGCTAAATTGAGAGATTAAGGAGATGATGGGTTCTTCATGGAATTGTATTTAAATTCATCTTAATGTCAGTAGTTAATCATTTATTCATCATTAGAATGACATTGAAAACAATTTGACAATGAACCCATGGCTAGATTGAAAGATAGCAATTTTGATCATGAAATCTCTTTGAAAACCCTTTGAAAGAACTCCTTAGATGAAATGTTAACTAAGGATAAAGGATTACCATACATTACTACATGAGAATCCTACGAAAAATTGGAGAAGAAACCATTAGAATTCATCCCCTAGCTTGTTCTTGAGTTTGATCTCCAAATGGAGGTTCAAGAGAGCTTGTTTTGAGAGGGATATGTTTTGATTTTGAAGAACGACTTTTGAATAGAGTTTTCAGGCTTTTAAACAACTTAAAATAACTAAAAATAGAAAAAATGAACGCCCAAACCTTATTTGGAAAGTGGGGTGGATTGCACCTAGACTGTAGAATTCCAGGTCCAAACGACGTGCATGGCGACAGACCGTCAATGGAACGATCGTGCCATCCTACACATCCATTGTTTGTGACTGAGGCTCACATTTTGGGGGATGATCTCCCACGCCTAAGTTTTGAGCAACGCCCCCAATCAATGGGTCGTTGGTCAATGCACGAGGCGTCGATGCTAGGCGTCGATTGACACTGCCAAGGCAGTATATTGCCAGTTTTTGGGTCCTCCTAAAGGACCCGTTGGGTGTTCCTTGGAGAGTCGTGCCCGGATGTTTCAACCCTAAATACGACCATATAATTGTTAAGGTATTATTCTATAATTTTAGGCACGAAACAAAACATAAAACATACAAAGACACACTAGAACACACTAGCACGCTTAAATACTAACTTTCGAACGTCTTGGTCATTCTTGAACGTTTGACCTCCAAACATCTACAAATCAACTATATAATCTGTAGAACAATTTATTAACATGTTATTAACTCTTTAAGGCACATGTGAGGTTCTAGATATCTTAGTTCATTTTGAGAGTCTAGACATACATGGAGACTTCTAGGGTTCTATATGCCTTGTTACATCTAGGGAATACCCTATGGTCGTGATATTAGGTTTACCTAAAAATCTCACCTATGAAATATGTGATGAGATTTGGAAAGAAACAAAATCTTAGTGTCACGATCCGAGACTTCCCCTAGACATGACATATTGAATAAAATTACAAGAGACTCTAAATGGACCACTTGAGATAACATGAACCTAAAAGAGAAATGTAATAGAAATAAAGAGATAAGAAAGTCTCGAATATAGAATTATCATAACACTGAATTAGAGTACAATCCATAAACTTGGAACATACTATGTCTGACATCAAGACTATATTACATAATTAGTGACTAGGACAATCCGCAACTCACATGAACAGTATGAAAGTGAAAGTAATTACGTCTAGACCAACATAAAGGAAAATATGTGTCATGGCCTAGAACCATGAGATAAATTGAGCTAAAGAGCTCCAAACTAAGTAATTTCTATTACGCTGAGTCGAGTTTTGTTAAGGCTTACTATTTAGGTCATCGATTCAGCACGGGGACTTGTTTTGAAGGTGATAACTTGTTCTAAAGTAGATTTTGTGCCTCTTGAATGATGAATTATGTTAATTGTATTGCATCATTTGATTTTATTGTCTCACAAACTTGGATTGTGCCCGTTTTTAGGTCAAAAGTTCCTTGAGATTTTTAGGGTCCATTGACGGATCAATTTTGTGATTCTTAATGCAAGTCCCACAATTGTGTTTTTGGCTCCTTTTTGTCTAGTCTCTATTTATTGCAATTTTAGTGTTCAAACATCTTCATTGACTTCATGATCAATATTATGATAGCGTCGAGGTGATCGGATGTGATTCAGGAAGGTAAACCTTCATCTTGGTGGATTTAAGTACACGTGATTGGCTTTACGGTAGGCTACAGTTTACTTTTCTTTGGTTGTGCGCTATTTGATAAAAGATTAGTATCAATTGCACGTACACAAGGATGGTATATGTTGGGTGTAGAATTATTCCTTTATTTACATTTTTTATTTCTTGTAGAAGCTTTTGGCTTGTCTTGGGTTTAGGGATCCTTAGCTTAGGCTAGTAGCTCTTGCTCATATCGTAATTGGTATAGTTGTCCTCCTTCCAATTAATACTTTGGACAATATTTTAGATATCACTTAATTTCTTTAGAATATTTTTTAGCAATCCTTTTAGTTATTTGTTGCTCACTATAGTTCTTGTTATGGTTTTGGTACATTTTTTAGTGCTTAACCCTTAGTTACTTGTCATACCGTAGGTTGCCATTAGCTGGACTTGGTTGTTGTTGGGTAGTATGTTTGGGGTAAGCCGTTAATCTTTAAAGTATTTCTCATGGATTTGTTGAAGTTTTCATTACTTCTTGTATATCATCAATTTTAGTGAGTTTGTTGTGTTTTTAGTGTTGAGAATATTGTATATTGTTGGGCCCAAGGCCATGGTTCAGGATCAACATGATTTCAGGTTATTTTTATATGCTTTTGGAGTGTGGTAGTATAGGTGATGTTTATATTTTTGACTGATATTGTGTGAATTTTGTTAATGGTATATAGCACATTTGATACCTATTTCATGTGTTTTGTGGTACAACCCTCATGCATGAATTTGGTTACACTACTATATTTGAGAAAGCCTGTTTTCACACTTTTACTCGTTCAAAATTGATTTTGATCATGGGAGTCATACTACCTAACTAACTTTGATAAACTAATTTTTAAAACATTAAAGATATTTGTGGTGTTCTCAAGTTTTATTTAATCATTTGACACATCGTCACCTCTTTTCTATATGATTTTGGGTACTTGTACCTATGATACCATGGTCGAGTAAATCTAATATTGTAGCAGATAGGTTTGGAAGTCTTGGATGGGGACCAAGTACTATAAACGGAATTGGCGATACTTTTATGGGTTCTTCTAGACGTGTGGCATATTGAACATAATAAGGGTATCCATATAAGCCCTACACAATGAGGGTATAGACTTCTCATAACTTGAGGGATCCTTAGGTTAGGATAGTAGCCCTTGCTTATAGCATAGTTGGTATAGTTGTCCTCCTTAGGATTGATACTTCAGACCTTAGTTCAGTTTTCACTTGGATGCTTTATAATATATTTTAGCAATCCTTTTAGTTATTTGTTCCTCTGTGTAGTGCTTGTTACAGTTTTGTACACTTTGTCTGTTCTCGGTCCTTATTTACTTCTCGTAGTCGTAAGTTGGCATTACCTAGTCATGATCATTGTTGGGTAGTCTGTTCAGGGGAAGGCCTTAATCCTTAAAGTATTCCTCAATGATTTGGCGACCTTCTCATTATTCTTTTGTCTCATGAGTATTGATGAGCTTATTGTGTTGTTATTGTGGAGAATGGGGGTATATTTTTTGGCATGAGGCCTTGGTTGAGGACTAGTTGGATTTCAAGTTAGCTTTCTATCCTTTAGAAGTATGTTAGTATCAACAGTGTTTAGCTAGTTCTTTGACTGATATTGTGTGAATGTTGGTGATGTTATGCATTACATTTGATACCATTCCATGTGTTTTGTGGTACGATCCTGGTATATGCATATGATTGCACTACTATTTTTTTACAAAGTTTGATTTCACACTTTTACTCATTTAATATTGGTTTTGACGGGAGTCATGCTACAAGGGTCTCTTTGATAAACTGGTTTTTGAAACATTAGACATCTGGGATGTGCTCACTTTTTACTGGATTAGTCAACGCGTTGTTACCCATTTTCTATATTGATTTTGTTACTTGTACCTCTGGTACCATGATAGAGAAGATCTAATGCCATAACATATAGGTAAGAAGTCTTAGATCAAGACTAGGTAGTGTATACGGACTTGTTGAGTCCTTTGTAGGTCCCTCTTATCGTATGACACATTAAACACGTTAAGGGTATCCATATAGGTCCTACCTTGATGTTGGCGTTAGGAAGTGGGTGCATATGCTTGATTGTGTGGCAATTGCTTTTGATTGATTAGTTTATTTCTATCGTATAATTGGCGATGATATGCATTTTTTTAATCAATAGCATAACTAGTTGGTTTTTGCACCCACCGTTCTTATGGGGGTGGGCTGGGTTAGGTTTGTTGTTATGTACCTTTTGGGATTATGAGTGTCCGATTAGGTTATTGTTTGATTATATGATTGATTACCTTATATTGACCTGATAGTAGTAATGTATATGGGTTGCACTTGTCCCAGTCTTGGTATGCTTAATTCGGCTGGGTTGGATTGCCTTATGAGTGCTTATGTGACTAGAGGTGTTTACCGTTGGTATCATTCATTAGTTGGCTTATGTTCTAAGACCTTAGCACTATTAGGTTGTTGGGATAACACTCCAGGGTATGTTCTCCTGTCTGGGTCTCTTGTTTATTGTATTATGTTCCTTTGTATAGGTTTAGATTAAAGTGTGTGATGTCTCTTCTCCAGATGTTTGTGATGTACTTTCCTTATTTACCTATTTTTTATGTTGTCTTTATCTTCGAATATTAGACAACTTATGCCTACTGTGTACCACTTGTTGCTATTAATACTAGAATTCTGCATATTGCATATCATAGTAGGAGTTCTCCTTGTTGATTTAAATCTCGTGTGGAGCATCTTTTGGGATTTAGAGACAGAGGTGAGCTCCTGACATTTGGTGTCGTTGATCTCCATTTTATTTGGTATGACTAGGGTTGATGTTTCGTTCGAAGACCATCTGTATTATTTGTTTTTGTAAATTCTTTTACTCCTATTTTGAATAGAAGCTCCACTAGTGACTGATATCAAGTCTTTGAGGTTGTTTTGTTGTAGTTATATTGTTTCATTTATCCTTCTTCTATTATCGTATGCACCCCGTTCCCCATTATGATAAGTATTCAGATAACATCATTTTAACTCTCGAGGATATTTGGAGAGCTTGCATGATTTTCCTACAAAGGTTATTGAGATTATCACCTAACACTCAATTAAATTGCATAACAACTCTTGTCTTAGTATACAATGACTCCATTTGATGAACTTTATGGAAGGAGATATAGGCCTCTAATTAATTAGTTTGAGGTGGGCGAGGCAACATTAATAGTTCCAGGCCTGGTCCATCAAGCCATGAAAAATCTTTCTTTGATTAGAGAGTGGTTGCAAACTACTAAGAGCCTATCCAAATCTTATTTTAACGTGAGGAAAAAATACTTATGATGATCAAGTTTTCTTGAAAATCTCACCCATGAAAGGGCTAATGCAATTTTGTAGGAAGGAGAAGCTTAGTCCCAAATATATTGATCCCTATTGTATTTTGAACAAGATTGAGAAAATAATTTATTAGTTAGAGTTTCCAAATAGAGTTAACAGTATTTCATTTGGTGATAACATCTCCATGTTAAGGAAGTATGCAGGTGATCTCTTATTGTTCTTTTGGAGACTGTTAGGGTGAAAGACAATTATCTTTTGTGGAGGTATCAATTTAGATACTTGATTGAAAAATTTGAAGTTTGAGAACTAAAGATATAGAATTAGTCGAGGTTTTGTAATGTAATATATTTGTTAAGTACGTAATATGGCGAAGACGAAGAAGATATGAAATCTAAGTACCCTCACTTGTTTACTCATACTGATGAGAATGCTTGAGGTAAGAACTTTCCTTTTTGGTGACTCTTAGAAATTTCATGTATTTGTCGATCACTTTGTCATTTTATGTGTATATTCATTCAATACATGCTTTAATTGAGTTCTAAAACCTTATTATGAATTTATCTTTATCTAGTCTAGCCAATCAGTCTAAAATTAGACAAATAGTTTTAAGTTTTAACCATATCTTTCTTTTCCGTGTGGCTTAAGCCTTCATATGATGATGAGTGATCCCAAAGCGAACATAAGATAATACCTTGGATTTTGAAATTAGGAATACTCAATAATTAACATTTTTATAAAAAAAACCAAAATTTTGTATCCTCACATTCCCATGGTTGGTTCATGAGTCGTCAATCAGGTCCATGATCCATGGACTTAATCGTGGTAACTAGTTCAAATGTCTAGTAGACCACGATGTGGTCCATGACTCGTAGAAACAAACCATGAATTGTCAACATGAAAACCTGAATCGAGAGTTATAAATTTTTCATTCTAAAAATCACTAATAGTTTGAGTCCTAGAAAGCAATCCACTGTATGAACTATCAACCCATGAAGTGGATTCAGTAAACTAATAAATTCACCCAAAAAGCCACGAGCCAAACGATGATCCAAGCTGTGTCAATTAACCATAAATTCTTAGTTCTCATTTATTTACTTGTTTTCTCATTCATAATGAACTAGTTTAACATCATTACTATAATTTTTCTTAAGCTTGTAATTTCAAGCATACACTTTTTAGTTTAAGTTCAAATTATTGAAAAGATGATTTTGTGAAAAATTTCATATTCAAATAGACAGGATTATTTTATCTATCTATGAGAATATCAATATACATATATAGATTATTTTGAGAGTATTATTTAGCGAGTTTTTGGTTAAAATCGTTCTTAATTTAAACTCAAAACTTAACATTCATCCTTAAAGTAGCACTCTTAGCAGAAAACATCTTTCAAGTATTTAAAAGTGAACAATTTTCATCCTTCTACTTGAATTTATCAGACAACTAACAAATACCACAAAAATTAAGCATCCTTTCATAATTATTATTCTTAGCTACATCAAAACTACTATCGTGAATTTTTTTGTAGTTGAATTTCGCATTATGCAAAATATTTTAACTTGACTTTTTTCCGATTTATTTTTCTTGTAATTTGATATTAAAAGTATTATATGCTGAATATTTTCTTCTCACTTAAATATTCTATAGAAGTGGCGTTTGTTGGAGAATTTCGCTTCTAATAATGTAGAATGAAACTCAAATGCGAGGCATAATCAATATTTTGATTACTTCAATATCTGATTGGCCCAATATTTATTGATCTAAATACAATTTGACTTTGAAAAAGGTAAATACAATTAAGCTTCAACTTCTTTCCGTTACTAAATGAGAAAAAGAACAGATAATGTATCCTCACACCTTCCAAATATTTTTTTTGGTTCAGTAAGTAATGGTGTCTAAGGTTTTTAATACTTTTTTAGGAACTTCTTATAGAAAGTAATGAAATTATGTAGGAAAACTTTTGTAGCTAGTCACGTGAAATACTCATGTTTTTATATTTTTTTAACAACCATCACGCTTTATTAATATATAGAAAGGTTTAAAGAGTTAAAGGATGCAATCGCATCATTTACAATCCATCTAGGAAAAGTAGAAAGCCAAACAACTTTGCGTACTAACAAAATAGAAAATTTTGCTAAATTATGTGCTACCAAATTACATGACCTTGGAATATACATCACATTAACCACTTCAAAGTACTTCATAAGGTGCCAAATATCTTCACAAGTAGTCTCTATCTCACATGAGACTATAGTTCTTTGTAGTACCATATCCACCATATTTTTTGTGTCTGATAAGATTTGCACCTTTGTCCACCCCTTTTATCTAGCATTCTCCATCGTCATACGAATCGCAATCACTTCAGCAGTGATGGTTTTCCCAACGTATTGAATCGGGGTGTCAAAGGCATGAAGCAGGTTTCCATAGCTATCCATAGCCGCCACGCCAATGGTTGCAGTCTTCTTTTCCTTATGTACACTAGCATCTGCAAATACAACAATACCATCTTGTGCCATAGTTAGATTTCTATCATCATTACAAAAATGTATAACTCTAGGAGGAGATGGAGGGATCAAATTTTTTTCATACTCATGAAAATCAAAAAGAGCTTTGTTAACAATATCCTTAGGATCAACAATTTCTCCATTGAAACTCTTTCAGTTTCTAGCCTTCCAAATTTGTCACATAATGGAAATACTTAATTTAATCATCTCTATAGAGTCGGGTTAATTTTTAACATTTGTAAAAAGGTCATGCTACCAACCAGCAAAATTCACGATATATTCTAAGTTAGGCCAATTAATGGGGCAAATTTTCCAAACTAATTGAGCACTAGGACACCTAAACAGTATGTGATCAATCATTTCATTCTCAAGTCCACAACCCTTACACACTCCACAAATATGCCTCAGTCTTCTAGAAATTATGTGGTTGACCGGTAAAACATTCAAAATGCATTTCCAACTAAAGTGTTTGTACTTGTTTTTAATATTCATTGAGCATAAAAGCTTCCAGAATTCTTGTGAGAAAGATTGGTTACTACATTGACTCTCTCATTACTCACTTGTTCACACCTAATCATTTCCCTCGCTAAGTGGTATCCTGATTTAGCCTCATACTTCCCAGACTTGGTATGGTGCTAAATAATCTTATAGGAAGAGCCTGTGGTTGAAATAGGTATAGAGACTATTGTATGGAAATCATTTGGGCAGAAATACTTCTGAATATCATCCAATTTCCATATATGGATATTTTCCTCTATAAGATCATTCACTCTCAACACGACATCTATTTGAGCGAGCATCTGACTAGGTTTGAATCCACTAGAGTTAGGAATCCAAGGATCTGTCCACACTTTAATACAATCTCAAGAGTCTACCCTCCATCTAATGCCCTTTTGCAAGAGATATCTACCCCAAATAATGTTTTTCCATATCCAAGAACTATTAGATGAACAAGTGGCTTTAAGGAAGGAAGTATGTGAAAAATATTTATTTTTCAGGATTCTAAAAAGTAAAGATTCTTCTTCGGTTAAAATTCGCCAAGCAAGCTTTGCCAACAATGCTTGATTAAATGAATTTAAATCTCTAAATCCTATTCCTTCTTTAAACTTAGCTAAACGTAGATTCTCCCATTTTTCAAAGTGCATCTTTCGTTTATCCTTATCATGACCCTACCAAAAATTAGAGAAGATAGTCATAATCTCTTTACATAAGGAATCCAAAAATTGAAAACATGAAAGCACATAAGATGGAATTACAGATAATATAGATTTAAGCATCACTTCTTTTTCTGTTGGACTTAGGAAGTTATTTTTCCATCTTTTTATTTTGGATTTCACCTTATCTTTAATAAACTCTAGCATCGTTTTTTCAGATCTTCCAACTACCGCAAGAAGCCCTAGATATAATCCTAAGTTATTCCATTGCAGTTGTCCTAACACTTCATTAATACTATCTTTATCAATATCAGAACAATTTTTACTAAAGAAAATATTTGATTTAGTGAAGTTTACCTTTTGTCCCGAACACTTCTCATAGATTTTTTGAGCGTTTGGGTAGTTGCCTTACAAAAGATAAATCATCAGGAAAAAATAAGTGATTAATTGTAGGACCTCCTTTATTTAAGCTTAACCCTTGTATATCCACACATAATTCCGCATGATTTAAGAGTCTAGAGAGACCATCAGCACATAAGAGGAAAAGATATGGAGAAAGTGGATCTCCTTGCCTTAATTCTCTAGTAGGTTTCACTCCTCCCGCTATGTCCCCATTAATATTAAATTTATATGTTGGGGTGGTGATGCATGCATAATCCAATTAATAAAAGTTTCATGGAAACCCATTTTAGCAAGTAATTTTTTGAATATAAATCCACTCAACTCGATCATAAGCTTTAGCAATATCTAGCTTAAGGGCCATATGTATTTGTTTTCCACGTCTTTTATTTTTAAGAAGATGAATAAACTCATGCGCTAGGACAATTTTATCTACTATTTATCGTTTTTCAATAAAAGCAGATTGATTTGAAGAGATAATATTGGGTAGGTAGACTTTCAGTCTCTTAACAATAATTTTAGCAATAATTTTGTATGTTGTAGAGCATAAACTTATGGGTCAAAATCGACTCACATCACTAGGATTTTTCACTTTTGGATCAAAGTTATAAGAGTCTGATTCCAAGAAGCTAGCAGATATCCTAAATTAAAAAAACTTTTTACAGCTTCACAAATATCAACGGAGATAATATTCCAATACCTTTGAAAGAAGAAGGATGTCATTCCATCTACTCCTTGAGCTTTTAAAGGATGCATATCAAAAACTACTTGTTTAATTTCCTCGTTTTTTATTCCTCTAGTTAGCATATCATTAACCGAATCATCTACTAAGGTAGAAACTAGATTAAGAACGTGATTAAAATTCGTAGGTCAGGAAGTAGTGAATAAATTTTTATAAAATCTTTCTACCTTTATTACAATATCATTATGATCAGAAATTCAACTTTCATCATCTAAAATAAGCCCCTTAATATTGTTGCACTTACGCCTTTGAATCGTTTTCATATGAAAAAACAGAAGTGTTCTTATCGCCTTCCTAAATCCATAAGGCTCTAGATTTTTGTTTCCAATAAGCTTCTTCATCCTTATACGCCTGTCTAATTCTTTGCGAAGCAACCTTAATTTATTAAGATCAAAATTACTTGGGTCGTTCTTCAAATCATCGATTATACTTTTAATCCCTTGAATTTTTTTTCTTAGAATTTTCACCACCCCCTCGAAGCAAGCTAATAAAGAAGTTCGACAATTCTTTAGTTTAAATATTATTTTGGATTGTTGAGACCCTCCACCAAAACTATTCCATGATCGATCAATAGTCCTATTTACCTCTTCCTTGTCACTCCAGCTCTTATCAAAATAGAACCTTCTTTTTTTACCTAAAACTAATCTCTCTCTCAATAACAAAGCCTATGATCAGAAACCTTTGTTTCTATGTGAATTATATTTGCAAGGCTGAAATCTAATCTCCAACCCGGCGAGCTTATGATTCTATCTAGTCTTTCTTGAATTATACCATCGTCTTCTCTAAAGCACCACCAAGTCCATGGTTTTCCAGTGAAGCCTAAATCTATAGCTCCTATATCCCATAAAAAGATTTTAAAATCTCGAAAGGAAGCGATCTCCCTTACTCTACCTCCAAATTTTTTAGAATTATCTATGATATTATTAAAATCCCCTATCATTGCCCATAGTAAACCCCACCTAAAGTCTTTTAATTTATATACACTTGAACTTAGCATCGTCGTTTCTATGATTGATGTTTTAGATATATTTCTAACTCAAAATTATAGAAACAAATTGTGTAGAACATGTAACTAAACTTCCTTTTAGATAAGAAAGTATTTTTAAAAAATTATATCGAGCAAAATCTTAGATTGTTTATACCATGTAACTAATTATTAGTATTATATAAAATCCTAAGTAACCTAATTTAAACTCAATTGCTATGACATGTAACAATTCTTTTTTATAAAGTCAAACTAGCAAACAAAAACTTAAAAGTAGTAAAAGAGATGTACAAAAACAGGGTGAGGGGATATTAGAGATGGGAAGACAATATTTTGAAGTAATTTTGAAAATATAATGAAGTGTTTAGATAATTAGATATATTATTGTCCATAAATTTTAATTTGAAGAGATATGAATAATAGAATAAAAGTGAAAAATGGCAATACACCAAAATAAATATATCTATTTTATATTAATAAAAATCTCTTGACTATCATGGTCATCTCAACCATAAGCCCACTAAAGCAATTGCTTGGGACCCAAAAAAAAAAATTGGGGCCTCCATTTTCTTCCAAAGATGTATATATATATATTAATAACAAGAATTTCATGTATTGATAAATTTGAAGAAAAAAATTGTATAGAAAATGTAATTGAGAAATTGAATATTGTTTAGTTGATTGTAGTATCTTTTCTAGATTCTTATCTGGCTAGTTAATTGTAGTATCATTTATAGTTTTGCATGTGGCTATCTATTTTACTGTCTAACTCATTTATATTCTGACGATTATCATGAACCAACAATACTATGTTCTTATACTTACTTTTCTTTATTATCCTTTCACTATTTTTATCTATTATTGTTTGTTTATAAAAAGATCAAATTTATTTTTGGCGTCTTATTGAAATTTAAAGCACTAAAATTAATTAACATTATTTTAATATTATTTATCAAGTTATCAAATTCATCGAGATACTATTTTATTATCATCGTATTTTTAAAAATTTTGAGTCATGTTTTATTATTTTAACTTTATATTACATAATTATATTGAATATTTACATTATTTGCATTCTTACTTCATAATGTCTACATATGTCATGTCTCTCCAGACCTCATTTGTAGGATTACGCTAAGTATGTTATAATTATTCAATTTATATTTGTTAACTAAAAATAATAGGATCTCTTTATAAAATTGGACTTTAGACCCCAAACTTATTAAGATAACCTTGTTGACTATTAAGTCAAGTATTAAGCTAATAAAAATCAGTATTAGCAATCTAATAACTAATTAAAATAGTGAACAATGTTAAAAAGAAAAATATAAAACATAAATGTTATTATTTAATAGTTAAATGACGAGTTTTTGGCTAATATCATTCCTTAACTATGACTCAAATCTAATGTATATCCTTATATTGTCTAAGTGAGCAAAAAATATCCTTATACTATCCAAAAAATAACAAAAATCATCATTCAGTCTATTTTTGTTAAGAAACTAATTGAACAAATAAAAAGAAATTTAATTTGGTCATGTTTTAGCTACATCGAGAAGATCAATGTTACCTAAAAAGAATAAGGATATGGATAAAAAATGAATATTTTATTCTCATAATTTAAATTTTGTGTGTTGTTAGTTTATATATTTTTTTGCATAATCAAGTAAATTGACTTGCAACAATACATAAGTTTTGAAATATTTATACAGTAGGATCTAATGATTTGAAAGATATGCAAAAAAAAATCATTTTAAAAATACATATGTACTATATAGACAATGCAATTCACATTTTATACAATATATAAAAATATTGGTAAGTTAGTGAAATTACTTAGGCGTTTTGTTGTGAAAATTAAATAATAATTACTTTATTTGAAATTTTTGAAAATGGAATTTTATTTGGACAATTTTTTTAAAAAGAAAATTTAGAATTTGAATATATTTTGTCTGAATATCTTAATCCTCAATTTCTATAAATCAAAAAATCACCCAACTTGACTAAGCTTAATTGTGTGTACATATATTCATTCGACTTGACACTTTTTTTGTTTGTGGCTTGAGTTTCTTAAAAAAATAATAGACAGAAGGATGAATCTTGCAACTTTTTAAATAGTGCAAGAATATTTTTTGTTCACTTTTATAATATAAGGATATACTTTAGATTTAAGTCATAATTGAGGGATGATTTTAGCCAAAACTTGTCCTATTTATATAGATTTGGTTATCAAGTGATATAGAGGCGGAAAAAGAGTCCATTTCACTAAGGACCAATACATATATAATACTTATTATCTTAAAATAATACAATTAATATACTTACACAAAATATCTTAATTTATAATTGTTAAAATAATATTTTAATATTATGAACGCATCGTGAATCCGTATATTAATTTGCATAGCGCCAAATTAGTACACCATATAAAATTCTCTTTTAGAGACCTGATTTTTTAATAATTATTTGCTGATCATTAAAATCACTATATGCTCAGCTCAATACAATGTTTTGTCATACTTGGAAAAAGAAAAATGAATAAAAGACAATTTCTCATGCTACAACACAAACTTTACACCTTTTATTTAAATACATATTTTGTACTGCTCTCATTATTTAGCCAGTGATAGTTCAAATAATGAAATCATAATTAACTTGGTGAGATTTGTATATTACTTACTAGTACCTGCGCTAGCACGCATTTAATATTCGTTGTTTTTTTATCTCAATTTATATGACATAAATAGATTTTAAAATGTCAATTAAATTTAAAACAATTTATATATATATA
>NC_028643.1:9219862-9225402 GCF_001406875.1 Solanum pennellii | reverse complement strand
TATATATATATTAAGTTTTTAATAATTGTGATTTGTAGTATTTTTTACATAATTTTCAAATAATATATATTACTCGATCTCTTTTTTGTCTTAATTTATATAACACTGATAGAATTTCAGGATTCAAATCAATTTTTATATTTTAAAACATTTCAAATTGTTAATTATTGAGATTTACAATAATTTTTACATAGTTGTCAATTAATACATGTTACTTCTTTTGTCCATTTTATGTGCACCTATAGATTAATTTCGAAGAGTCAATCAATTTTTTTATATGTTTTTAAAAATATTTGAAAAATTGTCATTATTATGATCTATTATGTTTTTAAGCAATTTTAAGATATATAAAATACTGAAACCTTCAACAAACAAATTAAAATGAAAGATCATAAAAAATTACATAACTACCCTTAAAATGCCAAAGCAGACATGTTCTGGAACGCCTTCTTATAAGATTAGTAATATATAAGCACAAGCACACACATGGAAATAAATATGTTTTAATAATCAAGATTAAATATAACTAATTAAGATAGTTTAGATAAATGAATTTTAATATAATTCTCTCAAGACTTTTTGAGAGTGGTGGTCAAAGTATTGGTGAAATATTTTCAAAATATAATTGATTTGGGGCCTAAATCAAGACAAACATTATGTGTGTTGATGATGTAGGGACACAATACTATGTACTGAAAATTGAAATGAATTAGTAGTGCTTTGCATACCCTAGTTTTCAATGGGGCACAAACTTTTGGAGAGAAACAAAACGAAGAACGGTCCTTAGTAGATGATGAGCAGCTTTCTGCTTTTACCATCTTTTATCACTTTCTTCTTTTAAAAAAGAATAGAAAAATAGATAAATATACTTTTGAACTATCATAAATGATATGCAGATATCTTCTGTCATACTGTTGGTGCCCTTGCCATTAAAAAACTAGAGCATATATATATACCCTTTATATTAATATCATTAGAGTGAAGGGTATATATGCTCTAGTTTTTTAAAGGCATGGGCACCAATGTCCCAAAAATATGACGGAGGGTATCTACATATCATTTACAATAGTTCAGGAGTATATTAGTCCTTTGTTAGTCTAGTTTAATATGGTCATATGGTTTAAGAAAAAAATTCAATTTCTTAGTTCTAAATTAAAATTATGTCAAATGTAATAAAAAATTCTTTAATCATGTATCCTAAAATATGCAATGTGCAAAGCTGAAATCGAAGTGTTGTCAAAAAAAAAAAGGAATCATTCTAGTTGTAATATACTTAAAAAGAAAATAGATTTTTTTTTCTTTAATTCGGAGCAGTGATGGAGCCAGATATTTATTAAGAAGTGTCATATGCATGCGCGCAGTCCAAATTTAAAATAGTCGAACTCCAATATAATTGAGAGGGAGTATGTATTATTGAATATTTTTTTCATTTCCTTCTCTTTCTCATTCTTCCTATTTTAAGATTTGATTCAATCATATCAAGTTATTCCCAAACATATTCCCATTCCCCACACCTTACACCCATTATAAAATAATAATAAACAAACAAATAAATAACAGGTCTGATTTCACACTTTTGCTTTCATTTCTGTTTCTTTGTAAATCACCTTTCCATGCATGCATGATAACCAAAGGAAATACATTGTGGTCCTCAACTTGGTCATGTCCACCTTTGACTAGCAATCACTACATTATGTGAATAGGGTTTTGAGATTCTTGAGAATTGAGAAAATATGACTAGATTTATATCTTTTTAGAGGATAAAATTGACAATTGTACAGTTTTGGTCCACAAACTTCAAAAATGGGAGGCCTTCCAATTCGATAACTTATTAAATTTGTCCGTAAATTTTATTTAGATACTCAAAATTTGTTATTTGTTTTAATCGGGGATAATGTATATGCTTCAAAGAGATGTCATATTATACGTTGTTAACTTACTATATAATAGTACTTCAAGACACATGCTCTCAATTTTTTTACGAAATTGATATTACAATTGTCTAATAGAAACATTTTATCATGTGTTCAAATGCTTAATGACAATAAATCGTAGTTTAAGTGACTAAATAAAATTTACTTACAAATTTAAGGGGTTATGATTGTATCAAGCCAATGTTTTTCTTTGTGTAGTATTCTCTCCTATGTTTATTTTCAAATAACGTGGAATCACTTTTCAACCTTAATTTATTGCAATCTATTACAATAGTAATATTTTTTTCTGTCGTAATTTATTTGATATTTTAAAATTTTCGTGAACTAAAAATTTCTTTTACCACATTTTTACATGCTTATAGTCAAGACCTTATATAAAAAAAAATAATTGATTTGAGTTGGACAAAGGAAAAATTAAATAGAAACAAAAAAAAAAATTGCCCTTTGATAGCCTTGTTAAGCCAAGGGGCTTAATTGAACAAAATATTTCAAGAGGGATTTTACATTAAAATTAGAGAACATGATGTATTCCATTTGCATTTCTATCTTCTCATTATTATGTGTCTGACCAACGTAGTCAATGTTGTTTGATTTCAACGACCCCGCAAGAATTATTGCAACTTGGAAAAAAGTTTTGTGGAATTTGTAGTTGAATCTAATGATGTTAACTTCTAAAAAAATGCTTTATATTTGGTCAAAATATATGACTTTTAAATCTCCAAACTTTTGTTTATAATCAAAATCGGTATTTAAATGTTTTTTCCGTCAAAGAAAAATTTTCAAGATTCGATGAAATATAATTTGAACATTAGACCATCTTCACTTAAAAATCAAAAGAAGGAAACAACACGCGTTATTAAATATAAGCCAAATTTTTAACGATAAATTTCTTTTTTAATATACGTTTTCGTCAGTGAGAAAATAATATATATTTGGACTTGGTTTTTCGTACTCTTCCACTCGAAATCTATACCACCAAATGCTAACAATAAAAATGTTTGTATGACAAGACACAACTTACTCGAAATCTTGTAATTATTTAAATGATTATTGTAATTTTTTCGTAACCCTTCTCATTGCTTTTCATGCATATATCATTTTCTTAGACAATCTGAAAATCCAAATTTCTATACTCTATATTTATCCTTTTCTTATGCATAAGTAGGGCCAAATTTTGTATACCTTGTATTTAGCCCCACTTTAACAGAAAAGGAAGAAAAAATTTATCCAAGAGTCAGGGTATATATTTGTGTTCTGCATGCAAATCCTATTTTTGTTGGGTTCGAAAGAATCAAGATCCCATGCATAAGGTTACAATCGCAAATTGTATTGGTGATAAATTAGATGACATATAAAACTGTATTAAAAAGTCAATATTATTATTATTATATAATTTGGCCAATTGGCCTACATATTTAAAAACTAGTATAAAAGAAACATAAACTCTTAAACATCTACATTAAGAATGTTATTGTCCTTTTTATTTGAGGATACGAGAAGATGAATATTTATTTATAGAGTTTTAAATTTTTCCTCAAAGGAAAAAACAATCAAATATGAAAGATAATTATATCTTTTCCTTTTAGCAAAAGAATTTAAAGGAAAAATAAAACTCGAATATAGTAATAAAATCATAGTAAAACTCTAAAAATAGTGCATGTAAATCCTACATTAACTAGAAATATATGTTTGTCAATATTGAGTTTTACTAAAGTCTTACTAAGATATAAACTATATCAAATATCAAATCCTAAACCATTTTCCTTTCTCATTGAATATTTGAATTGGTCTGTAGCATTTATATTCTATGATGATTAATTAAACTAGAAGAAAACGAAAAAAAGAGATTATAATTAAGAGATAATAAATGATAAAGTTATTATATATAATTTAGCTAAGATTTAAAATGTGGGGTAAAAATGTCTCATGAACCTTACGTTATAAATTTACTTTAATGCTTTTTTTAATTATTGGCAGGGAGCATATATAGACCTAATCATTTGATAAGTTATAAAAATTACACATTCAAATCTGTAAAGGGAAATTTTGAGTCTTTGATCAAACTAACCCATAAAGAGATACTTTTCTTGTAAGAAGAGGAACCTAAATTCAATGATCATTCTCCTTTAAACTTTTACATTTAATGTTCCAATGATTTGTGGTACCCTCTTTCTTTTCTTTTCTTTTTTTAATAAAATGAAAACCACAATTCTTGAATATCTAAAAAGAATAGATCAAAAAAAAAAACTCAAAGGTGAAGTTCATAGTCCATTGGTAAGAGGATATTGTGTTGACTGACAAATTTGACTCACTTTGGCCACTACATTTGGTTAAAGACACTCTTTTTGTCCATTTATAATTTATTTGGAGGGATGTGAGTTATTTTTCTAATGAAGATGCCAAGGATAAGCTGTAAATGACCAAAAATGTAGCATTAATTATTTCGTTATTCATAATCTATAATTAGTTTTACCATTTTATTTATCATGTTACGTTCACTTTAGATTTGAGAATTACTTAGTGAACTACTTTTTCTTTAATTCTTTAATTCTTGAGATTTTAATTACAATTTTATCTTTGATTTTTGACTTTGCTAATCAATTCAAGATTTCGGATTATCAATATTCATATTGTAAGTGCATAATTCCTTTTCACCAAATTATTATGAATTGTGATAAAAAAATAATTATTATGAATTGATAAATTCACTATAAAGATTGTGGGAACTATGAGGAATTAACGGTGTAGAGATAAAAAGTAGTAATTGTTGAAAGTGTGCATGCATGTATTGTTCTCTTTGCTTTGATTGTTATTTAATGGTAACGAAGGTTAGAACTCGCCTTATTCCTACTTGTTTGACCAACGGGGGTAACAAAAGGGAATGGATTATACAACGACGATTTCGGGCTATTAACCCTCATCTAATTGCTTGAACTGACCCAGGGATGACCAATTTGGGATCAAAGATAAGGATTAATAAAGCATACATATCTATAGACTAATCATGTTTTGTGGTGAAATTCATCTACTTTGGCAACTGTCCACTTAGGTGATTTAGCGATCTTGCATGAAACACACTAGACAAGGTTAGAAATATCAAGGTCTACCAAGTTAAAGATTCGTAGGGAACATGAAATCCTAGTTTCTTCTTTTATTGATTTAAAACAAACTAATCTGATACATTATTATTTGGTACTTGCGATTGTTACAAACAATTATTTTCTACACAAAACGCCTCCTTTTACGAAAATAATGACTAAGAGCATGAATAATCACAATTATGCTAAGTTTGAACCTTATTCCTCGGGGGATCAATCCTAACCTTAGTTAGATTTTTTATTTGGAATACGAATTCTTCCTACTTCTTTTAGGGGGTTTAATTTGGGCGTATTCAAATTTTGACATCATTGCCGGAGAATAAGACTTTTGGATTAGATTGATTGTGTTATTTGACAATTAGTCATTATTTACTTATTTACATTTATCTTTCTTTCTTTATACACACACACACACACACATATATATATATACATATATATATACATACACATATATATATATATATATGTGTGTGTGTGTGTGTATGTATATATATATATATATATA
>NC_028643.1:9209480-9218814 GCF_001406875.1 Solanum pennellii | reverse complement strand
TATGTATATATATATATATATATACATATATATATATATATATATAGGTTGTGTTCTAGTGCGTCGCACAGACAAGGAAGACCCCTAATTCTATTTGATCCCGAAATTCAAAGAACATCAAGGGTGGTCCTTAGATAGAAGAAGAAGTCGTAGAACGGCTCAGAGTGAAAGAAGAGAGTGCTCCTACAATGAGAGCCCAACGTCCACCCAGACAGAGACCAGAATTTGACATTTAGAATAATGATGAAGTAAATTAAAGCATAATGGTATTGGATATTGGTGTCATTGTGTTGCTTCTATTACCTCCCAAAGAAAAGTTTGATATCACTATACGAAGCATGTTTAATGTAAGAGGATTACTCGCGGGTAAGCAAAATAAAGATCCCCTACACTTGTTCGAACAATTTTCTGTGAGTGTATTTCAGAGTAGTGTGGGTAGACAAGACAAACCATACTTGAAATCTGATATCAGGGCATTATGTCATACCTAGCGAAGGTTCACTAAAAAACTAAGAAGAGTACCCAACAATAGCATCCCATATGATTATATAGATCATTAGATGACAATGTAAAGTAGTGCTGGACACTATAACTGGAGAAGCATTCATGGCAAACACTTTTAATGAAGCGGTGGATTCACTTGGAATACAAGAGATACAAAAACAACCTCATATATAATGACAAGGAATGAGGAATTAAGCCAGGAATTATAGTAGATGAGAAACTTTTTTTGAAATAAAACAGAGAGAATGAGTCATATGAAGTGAGTGAATGCACTAGATTACAAAAGTAGAGCATAAACACACAACGATTAAGTATATGATGAGAGTGCATATTGTGTGACTGATCAAACGGAGGAATTTTCATATAAACGCCTAAGATTTCAATAAGGATAATCAACGCCAAGATAAAAGAAAATCAAGGTTGAAAAAACGACAATTGAGGTAACTACAATAGGTACATAAGTGATAAATAAAAACGGCTACGATAGAGACAAGAACCATAATACTACAATTGGGATAACAACTTTGATCAGGACAACAACTTCTATAGGAATGGGTGTAATTATTGAAATTGGGGCTAAGAAAGGAAGTGAAGATATTCCACTAGTAAATTGCGATAAAGGATCAAGATTCGCTAGGTTTAAAGATATGATTATCACAGTTCTCGAAGCTTTTGAGATAATGTTAAAGAGATGTGACATGACATATCATTGATGAGCCGGAAGGTAGAGTCTCATGCGACATCAATTAAAAAGATTGTGCACCAGGTAGGTCAGATGTCCACAACCTTAAATCAACACAAAAAAGGAACACTTTCATCAAACACAGTCCAAATATTAAAATGGTGGGCACTAAAGAGCAGTCACTACAAGAGGTGAAAAAAATAAATCATAGATCCCCCAATACCAATGGTGGTATAGAAAAAAAATGAACCCGAAGGTACTGAAAATGAACATGTTTGAAAACCCAAAATATATAACCGGGGGATAAATAAGTTCCTCAAAACATAACACATATGCCTCGACCTCCTCCAGCTTTTCCACAAAGATTAGTTAAGAAAATCGAATAAGAAATATATTAAAAGTTAATCTCAATCTTAAAGCAACTCTCAATAAATGTCTATTTGATTGAAGCACTTGAACAAATGACGACCTATATATGCCATATTAATGAATGATCTAGTCATTAAAAGAGGGTCATGAGTTTTGAAGGAGAATATAGGTTGCAAGATTGTAGTAGCGTCAAAGCCACGAGATTGTTAGTGCATATAATGAGGATCTTGGAGCATTTACAATTCCATGTACAATTGGTACATTGAATTTTTCTAGATCTAAATTAGGTGCCAATTTACAATTGAGCTTAGGAGCCCCCAAACCAACAAAGTGTGGCTACTCATGACATATCATATCGTCAAGAAATTAATTGGTGTCCTTCGTGATGCTCTGGTCAAAGTGAAGGGGTTCATATTTTTTATAGATTTTGTGAAATTGAACTGTTAGGTTGATTTTGAGGTGCTTATCTGTCATTAACCAAAGTATACCCTAAGTTTAACATGGTGTATAAGACCTCGAGAGGCCTTACACAAGTCACTTAGCACATAGCATATAAGATAATAGAAATAAGGATTTCAAAAGACAATTTTATATCATAAAAGAGTGGACAAAGTGAAAATCTAACATAAGTCTCAGTAAGCCACCTACTGATCATGGATGTGATGTAATTCATACACCAGATACAAATGTTTGAAAAAAGAAATGAGATAAAAGCTATAAAAGATTCTCGGCCCTCGGATCATGAGGACTCACCAATCTTTAAAAGTCAAATTGATTAACTAGCCACAAGTATGAGAAATAGGAGCATCAGACCCTACATTAGTGAAATAATTTAGGCACATATATGCATTAGTACATGGAATGTACTAAGTAGCTATGAAATAATGCTAAAAGGGACTTCAAATGACATGCAATGACCAAGATAAATCATAAGAAAAGCGTTGGAAAACATAAGTCGTAATTATGGTTAATGTAAGCTTACATCTTTAAAAAACACTTGTAAGATCCTTTAAAAGTATCATTAGTTCATTGTTAAGGGAAATTGATCGTATTACCGACATGTGAAACCAAAAAATAAATGAACCATGTGGATCTAATACCTCAATCTAGAGCAGGAATGAAGGTAAAAGAGACGAGGATACCAGAACATGATACTGCGCTCGGCCTCCCAAGTAGCACCCTCGGTCATTTGGTTCCTTGACAACACTTTTACAGTAGCAATTTCTTTATTCGTCAACTGTCAAAATTGGCGATCTAGAATCTCAATCAAAACCTCTTCCTAAGAGAGACTTCTCTTTGTACAATGATTTTCTAATGGTACAATAGATGTTGGATCTCCAACACATTTCTTCAATAAGGACACTATGACACCCCAAAAATTTCTAACTTATAACCCAAACTATTTTTCTTTTACATGTAAGTCGTATCGGGTGATTCTTAAATTAATTATATGTGTACCAATAAATTCTTTAGTGTTATACTGCATCGCACAACTTTAGAATAATGAAAGAAATGGAGTTCCTTAAACATCTTATAGTCTCTTATTCATAAATGTAGACAAGCAATGATTTTAATTTGAGTATCTTGTTGTATCGTGGATTTACAACACTTGTAATGCTTAAAACATAGAATTTTTGCAAGTCTTTTAGCACATATTTATCGATGTGATTGTTCTCATATGTTTTACAGGAAAATAGGTTTTTGGTAATTGAGTGTAGGAAGTCGGTTATGCAATGATGTTTGGTTATTACGAGTCATTCTATGAATCGTTGTATGAATCATGCATCATAGATGATCTCGTAGATGAAAGATCAAAAGATGGGAAAGAAGGTGTGAGGATTACGAGCCACCAAAAGGGATCATAAATGGTTGAACGAGTTGTAGACGCAGGGTCGTAGAAAAAGTACAGAGGATCTGAAAAAGTGGACTCCGAACCATGAGCGAATATCACGGGAAACAGTCCATTCTATGGACCATAGATCTAGTCCATGGTAAATATCATGGAATTGATGATGCAATGCTATCCATTAGAGGACTCTACGAGTTGTAAAGAAAAACATAGTTCGTACATAAGGTCATAAAGGTTGTCATATTCTAGTTTTCCATAAAAATTTGGATTTGGTTTTAAATGTCTATAAGTACTATTCAAAAGTTTATTTTATGTTGTTACGTTCGTTTTGGATATAAGAATTACTTAGTGAACTACTTTTTCTTTAACTCTGAAATTCTTGGAACTTTTAATTATAATTAGATCTTTAGTTTTCAACTTTGAAAATCAATTCAAGATTGCAGATTATCAATATTCATATTATAAGTGCATAATTCCTTTTAACCAAATTATTATGAATTATGATAAAACATAATGAGTACCTAAGTCCATAACTAGAGTTGTGGAACCATGAAGAATTAATGGTGTAGACCTAAAAATTAATAATTCTTAAATATTGTGCATGCATGTATTGTTTTTCTTTTACAAAGAAGATGAAATTTCATTGTGAAGGTTGGTGTACTTTCCTTTTCCATTTCCCATGAACTTTTCTAATTAGGTTATTTTATATTTCAGGTATGGGCTCATGTGGTGTCTAGCCCCTTTACTTTCTTGTGTAACTAGTTTGGTTTATCAATAATATGGTCTTCTTTAATTAAAAAAATATATATCATTTTCTCTTTACTTTGATTACTTATTAAACTATGGCAAACATCACAACTTATTCTAATAAATTAAATACACGCTTAAACTATCAAAGCAATCTATTGTACAATTTTACTACTCAAAGTAAATTTATTTATTTCCTAAAATTGGCGTGACAATTTTAAAAAAAAAACTCAAAACATGCACGTCAGATAAAAATTAAAGTAGAAAAGGAAATCAAAATGCTCCTTACACCCCCACCCGAACGTCTCTTTTTCACATTTCATCCTCATTCTCTTATTTTATTTCATCTCAATCCTCTACAACTTAATAATTTCATAAATTTTATTTTTATTCTTTCCCGCTTTCACCACCTCTATCATATTCGATTTCTCTTTTATTTCACTCTACAAAAGGATCTCTCACCTCATCAAAACATCAATGAAGAAAATGATTAGTAGTGATGAAAGCATTGTCGGTGGCTGGAAAATTGATAATGAATCTTAAAAAATAAAATACACTAGTGGTCTGTTGATGGTTGGAGATGAGTGTTAAAAAAGAGAGAATTTATCGCTATGCAACCCACCGTGCCGTGCGGGCTCCGACTCTCATACCTAGATAGGAGAACCTTCGATATTCCAATCATTAGAATCATGCGGAAAATTAAGAAAATTCATATAATATTTTTGTAAAAACAAGAGTTTAAAATGACTCAAAGTTAAGATTTGTAAAGTAATGAACACCCCCAATGATCTAGTCTAATCATGTACAAGAGCTACTAAGAGTACAAGCAAGACATAATAATGAAAAGACACAACTCCTATCATACAAAAGGAAAAATAAAAGTTGTGGGAGATTTTCTTCGTCTTTACCTAATGAAACATCAC
The DNA here is from genome assembly GCF_001406875.1 of Solanum pennellii. Lineage (NCBI taxonomy): Eukaryota > Viridiplantae > Streptophyta > Magnoliopsida > Solanales > Solanaceae > Solanum > Solanum pennellii. Next base: position 9,213,740 of record NC_028643.1, on the reverse strand, counting down.
CAAACCTGTATCCAAATTATGCCAATTAGGCATAGCAAGAGTAGTATCAATACAAATCCACGCTTATTGGTAGGTATCATCGATCAGCCCGAATACACACCGCATAATATAAGAAATCAATTGGTGAAATATGCAATAAGACTAATCGCTCCTCCACCGTATGCTTTGACTACCCTTACCCTTGCGAATAATAAAATCCTATTTCACATGCCTTTAACCCCTCGCTTACTTCGTTTTGTAATTACACCTAATATATTAAATCCCATAAGAAGGTTCCGAAAATACTGCTACAAACCCGACCAACGAGTCATGACACCCCCTTACATTCTCCTCAACTACTCAACTTATGACCCCAGATTACGCCTATAACTTACTACACATTTATATTACGTCTCCTAACCTCAACAGTCATATCCATGAACTCATTTTAAATAACAAAGATAGCACTGAAACCTTTAGTTCCCCTTTACAATAGTATAATCCGAATTGGGACTCTAACATTCACAATTCCTTACACAACCCGATACCTCCAATAACTTACAATATTGCAATCCCCACATATAATAACATAATGTATAATCCACCAATCATTTCAGGAAAAACATGCCTAATTCACATTCTCAAATATACGAGAAGATACACATATATGACAATTCAATGGTCCTCTCGTGGAATTCAAACTCAAATTGTTAGTTTACCGGTACGTGACACCAGTTCGAAGTTAGTGTATCAAATTGTGACACCCGTTCCAATATTTATGCGAGTACCTAACAATTGATTCTAGTTATTAGTGTGTCGGAACGCAACATCTGATCCATTTGAAAAGTCACAATCACAGTACAAATATATTCTCACATCATATAATCAAGTCATGATTCATGGCATTCATCATTCATCCATCCTCATTTACAATAAGTGTGATCAATAATGCAACATCCATATACATACATGCACTATAATGAAGCAAGAATAAGCATGCATCATACAACATGAAATCACAATCATCACTTACACACGAACTCACAAAAATAGGGTCTTTTGTCTACGGTGTACGACTAATACCACACTTATAGCATAATCGACCCTTCTTCGGCGCACAAAAGGCCTACGCATGAATTCTACCATTGATCAATATTATACTACATAGTGAGCACAGGTTTATAACTACTTAATAAATAAACCTAGCCTACCTGGGCTTCGAGATGTTGCATGGAGTTATAGCTTCAATTCAGGTTTTCGAGAGACAAGACGGTGGGTTTGACCAATGATTCGAAAGCTATCGACCTTCTTATGCTAGAAGTCTCCTTCTCTTTACTTCCCAAGATTAGAGTAACTTTTTGAGGGTTTCTAGGATGGTTTACATCTTAATTATGTGTTTTTGGAAGATAAAGAAAACAATGTTTTGTATTATTTACATTATCCTATGCCTATCTCGCCCTGGCCGCTACTTACCCCCCTATGGCGTTGTTGCCCAAGTAGGATCTGGACCGCCCTGGAGAGACAGTGGACCAAACATTTTATTAAAGTTTTGCTTTTCCTAAATCATGACGGTTTGGATCGTTATAATAGATACTAATTTCCCCTCGTTCATCTCCGAACGACTAGTGAATGGATCATTAAACACCCCATTTTGGAGTACCTTTAAACTAACGAATTGGATCACCACAAAACCTCTAAGAGTGGTGACTCTTCAAATTTAAGTGCGAAAGGTTCTAGACGCAAAGAGTCTATTAGGAATTTAAGGCAATACATGAAGAAATGAACGCATTTTATCTAAACAGCCTGACTCCACTAGGCTGGCAACCCTTCCGTTGTGGCGAGGAAACTCCCGCAATAGCGATAGATTGGAAAATAATAATGGAGGGAATGAGGAACGGTTTCCACACTTCTACTTTTTTCCTCACTCGAAATCTCCCAAAATCCTCTTGATTCGCATGCTTTGAACGTCATTTCTAAGGTAAATTTCTAGTTCCTTGCACTCTTTAATTCAATACTTGATTAATAACGGTTGCATGTTGCTACATAATTGATTAGAAATGATTTTTGGGGTAGTTATTCAAAAATGAACATAGTTTTGCTTGTTTTGATAGTTAATCGTAGCACGAGCACTTCCCTTACGTCCCCAAAGCCTCCACCAACATACATTGGGGGAGTTGAAAGGTCTTCAATGCATAAACTCAGATTTAGACACCATTTAGGGGTTATTTTGTAAAAATAAAATGCATATTTAAGTAGTAAGGTACTTTATATACTCTGGTCTGTTAGAATTCTTTGAAAAATAGGGGTTTTAGGAGGAATAGGTTCCATGATCCCATTTGGTGTTCATCCCGGATGAAGGCCGCTCTGGAAACCTTCATCCCGCTCTAGCGGCCACCATCATCCCGCTTGGGAGGGGGGGATTTCGGCCGTTGTGGCGGGGCCTGGGAAACAAGTCTTAGGTGTCACGACCCGAAAGTACCCCCTAGAAGTTAGGAGGGACCCTCGTTTCGTGACTAGGAGCACTTGACCCTTTAGGGTCTTGTACGAGCCCTTCAACTATCGTTCATTACATAAGACATGAAAAGTAGTGCGGAAATTAAAATTTTTCACGAATAAATAATAAAAGATATTTTTTCATAAAAGGAATTCTTTATAAATACTTAGAAAATCTCATCGTCACAAGCCAACTTAAGACACTACATAATAAACTTCAGGACAAGGCCCTTTACATTTGAAAGAGATACATAATAAGTCTTAACATAAAGAAACTAAGAAGATAGGAATTATGCCCTCGAATATATAAGGACACACTTTGTCTTGAGAGGAACTTTCCCAAGCTTTCCCTTCTAGACTTCAACCTTGCTTCCAACCAATACTTAGATAGTATAGAAAAGTATGGGCTTAGTACAAAACAATGTACTAAGTATGGCATATGCAAAAACATGCAAAAAGAGATATTTTAGTAAAATAACATTTCATGCCAAATAAGTAAAATATTCATGAATATAGAAGAAAAACATCATAAGGAACATCATTTAACACTTAGAGAAAGAATTTCCATAATTTTAACTCAAAGGATCACTTTACAGTAATTTACAAAATATTACAGTAAGTCCATTTAACAAATTATAGTGAACTACTTAGACTCCAAAATGGTGAAACTTCCAAAGCATTGCCAATGAGGAATAAGCATCATTCCCGTAGGATTTTCCCTTCAAAGGTCATCCTAAGACTCACTAAGGTAAGACATGAGGAAAGTACGCATATACCTTCTTCAATACACACCAAAGCAACCCTTATGACTTCCTTCCTTTCAGCATACTCACCTCGGGATAACAAGCACCCACTCAATAGAAATACAATAGAAGAACACCCAACAACACACCAAGAATTTCCTTTTGGAATGCCTACTTAGTGCAATGAGTAGATGGCGTCCCATACCACCACCTACCCTAAGTAGTACACTCTTTTAGAAGACTTGGCACCAAGACTCCCCTTTCGGAAGGTCCTACATAGTGCAATGGATAGATAGCGTCCCATACCACTACCTATCCTAAGTAATACGTTCTTTTAGGAGACTTAGTTCAATCAATTCAAATAAAACTCACCAAGACTCCCATTTCGGATTGCCTACTTAGTGCAATGGATAAATAGTGTCCCATTTCACTACCTAACCTAAGTAGAACACTCCTTTAGAAGACTTAGCACATTCGTTTCTTTTGTGGAGTTAGCTTAACCGACATAGACCATGAGAGCTAGACATGGAATTTCGATATTAACCCCTATCGGATGAGGGATCCTCAATTGCCTAGAATGAGGTCATTCTCTTAGCTTTTACATGTCTTTCCCAATAGCTACACCTATGCGGGCGCATAGTTAAGGATAAGGAGATTGCTACTAAGTAACTCATTCTCTACTAACAAGGAGTACTGATATACCGTGGTTTCACGGTATAATTAATACTTTTTCCTTAAGTTTAGTGCGTCCGAAAGCCTTTTTGTGCTAATTTTGATATAAGTTTCTCTTTGTTTTACAGGGAATCTGTCCAAAGCTGAATGCGGAGATTTTGAGCGGAAAAATGCAGAAGAGACCACCTACGGAGCTTATGACGGTCCGTCGTGCTTGTGACGGTCCGTAGGTGGCAGCGTAGTGCAGCTGCTGAAGGAAGATGGGGAAGTCTGACCAAGTGTGGGATTACGAAGCTTGTGACGGTCCGTCATGGCTATGACGGTCCGTCCTGCAGGTTCGTCGTGAAGTTCAGAGAAGTGATCCCAGTACCCA